>NC_054832.1:22505432-22853432 GCF_018345385.1 Vulpes lagopus
TGATCCTGGAGGTGTGAGCTCAGACTGCAAGTCAGGAGCTCAGAGTTGTAATTCTTGGGTTGGCAATGACTCACTGTAGGGCCTGCGGCAAACTCACTCATCTTCTTTATGCACCAATTTATATCTCCAAAACCTAGGGAAATTAACACACAATTTCCTGATGGGATATTATATGGTTTAGGCATTAATAATCATGGCAAATAAGTTTGATGGCAAGCACCCCCACAAGTTTTACCTGCTAGAAGCCTCTACAAATTTTTAGCAGGCTTTGTTGGTTTTGTTTCTGAGTCTGGACTTCCCTCCTTGGAGGTCTTTAAAAGTACAGTTGGGAAACTCAAGTTTCCTTGGAGTTTCGTTCTAATCCTGGTAAGCACAGATGATTTCCTTTAGGATTGTGTCACATGGTAGTTTGCAAAAGAGATCTTCTCACCTACCACAAAGACCCCACCCCCACCCCCCGCTACTCCTCAGGACCAGATGCCATGCAGGATGGGAACCAACTATGTGGTGGGACCACGTTGTTTCAGAGACCATCTGTATGAAAGCCTCCTCGTGGTCTTGGCAGAGCTATTGCGTCAACCAAGAAGCATCATAAAGACGTCCTCCTTTGTTGATGCTCTTCTTCCATGTCTGATGAAACAACCCTTTTGGGGATTAAAAAAAAAAAACTCAAAATGAAAAACAATGTGTCAATAAATCGAAATTAAATGAATGTGTTAGCATTAATTTGTTACATTCTACATGTGCTTCTCTGAAGAAGTGGTGTTTATATTCAGGGACAGATGCAGGCTTCCAGAATGGTAAAGTAAGAAAGGACCCAAGAGAAATGGATCTAGCAGCCCTCACATGGTGTCCATTTTAGCTGGATCCTCCTGTACTTCCCTCACTTGCTTTTCTCCTTGGAAACCAGGAGTGCAATTCCTAAGTGTTCCAGGCTCTGAATGGACTGGCCTCTGCTCTTTGTCTTCCATATTTCAAGTCTCTTGGGTCCTGAAGCATATTTCTGTCTCATCTACTTAACTCTGCTGTTAAATCTCTGCCACCATGCCTGTCTCTTCAGCTCACCAGATTTCACACTCATTTGCCAGTGGCTGTGAAAGGAAATGACAGCAGAATTTCTCATGGACTTGGCTCCCATCCAGCATGGAAAACTTACTGAGTTGATGTCTCCCAGAGCCCGTCTTTAACTCAGGTGTCCCCGTTTCATTGGGCTCAGCAGATTTCCTACATCTGTGGTGTATGACATTGTAAAGAGTTCAATCTGGACTCTTTTCCCCCTTATGTGTCCCCATTCCATGTTTAAGCCAAGGAGCCTCCCCATAGGTTTGAGACTGAAAAAGTGCAGATTGTATCAGTCCTGCTTTTAGCAGTGCCCTGTGGAATAAGACACCTCCTGCTCAATGTTCCCTCTACTGCTTTTAAGGTGTGAACAGACGAGCAGGATCCATGAGCTGACAACCATGCTGTGTGAGCACCAGAGATGGTGAGCAGAGCTCTGCTAGTGGCTTAGGGCCCTGGAAGAAAACAATGGAATGCAAGCATTTTGTGCTCATTCTTTCCTTTACTCATTCTTTCATTCGCCCAGCAAATAGTCACTGCACTCTCTTGAGCTGTGTACCAGGTTGACCATTGAGATATGACAGCTGACACTTACTGAATGGCTACTGTAGAGCAGACCCTGTGCTAAGTGTGAGTCTTCCACAATGCTGAAGGACAGCAATGTGGTTATCTCCCCTCTAAGGAGAGGAAATTGGCACTCAGGGGTGTTAAGTAATGTCACACAGCCAGCCAGTGATGGACTCAGCTTTTGAATGCAGATAGTCTCACTCCAAGTCCTCGGTTCTTAACAGCCACACTACTATTGCTTAGATGCAGGACTTTTTACTAGACACTGTGGGGGATAGTAGGACAAAGAGGACATAATTCCTGTTCTCTGGGAGTTAATGGTAATAGAGGGAATTCATCCTGCTGCCACTTATACAGTTTGATCTTGGATGCATTATTTCAGTGTGTCTTGGTTTTATCATCCTTCAATGTGACAATGTTTCCTATTCTTAGAGTTATTTTGAGGATTAAATGTGTTAAAATATGTAAAACACTTAGGGTAATGCTTTGGTCACCCAAGAATTATTGGTTATTTATTATTGTTTTTATTATTAACTATTAATAATCACCATGAATAAATAACAGTATTCAATGTGCAACTACTGTATACCAGACTCTATGTTAATCACTTAGTGATTGATCTATGGTGAATAGGATATATATGGACGTCCCCATCTATCCTTTCATTGAAATAAAGGTAGCCTAAGGAATGATTCTAACAGGAAGGAAATGAGAGAACTCTGTAAGACAAAAATCTTTCCTCCTTAAGACAAAGAACACAATATTGAGACAAATCTTAACTCCACTCTCAGTCCCCCAGGAGCAAAGAGTAGCTCAGATATTGGCTTAAGGAGGAGGGGATTAGAGAAAATGCTATAGTTTATTTAGGGGAAGTTGTTTGAGAGCAGCAGGGCACAAAGATGAGCAATAGGCAGCTCGTGTGCTTCCCAGGCCACAGCATCTCCCCATATCTCTAGTGGGTCACTCCAAAGATGCACTGAAAGTGCATTGATAGGTTTGGCTATCCTGTATGGCTGGGAATAAGGACAGCGTAAAGTCATTGGGGCTCTCAGGAAAGGGCAGCTCAGCTCTTCTATTTTGCATTGCACCGACTAAAAGGCAGACCTTGTTTTCTCTGGCCTTTCTACATGGAGAATATGTGTATGAACAAGGAAGAAATAATAGAACCTGTTTAGGAGGAAATGGGGATCGTCCCATTTATTTGCTGTGTTCTAGGAATGTCCAGGGATACGAATTCAAGAAGGAACAGTCTCTGTTCTCAGGGAATTTGAATCCTTTCCTTCCCTACCATGTTCAGCCTAGAGATGCACTTCTTCAACTCCTTGGCCTTACAGATAATATTGCCATGACATTATCTAGCTTCTGCCCCCCCCCCCAACTCAATTCACTTATCTAAAGACTGAGATTTATGTAACTGCTTTGATTGAGAAGAAAGGTTTTTGATTAGGAGATAGGAGTGGGATTTGAAAATGCCATTGAAGATATTGTCATTGATTTTTCTGTTTCTTGGAGTGTGACTGAGTTGCCCAGAAATGATGAGATGACCATGTATTCTTATTACATCCCCACAGTGACATGTCCCTTTAGTTTTTGCAAAGAGCAACTGAAGACCTAGGGCCACCAGAGTCTGAGGCAACACTGCCATCACAGGCATGTCCTGCCTTTTTTTTTTCTTGCTTCCCATTCACCCTGAAAATGGCCTTCCTTTTAAGATCGCAGAATAATAGGGTATGCCCCCCTTTTCATGTAAGAGCACCATTTCTACCTCCCACAGCTTTCTTTGTTTCAGATTGTTCATTCTTGGCAGTGATATTCTTAAACCAAGGAAGAATGAGGAAATTTCACTGTCTTGGTGAAATTACCTCATTTAGGAATAATTGGTATTCACAGAAGAGATGCACATTTTCATCCACCTAGTAATGAACAAATTAACAAGACACCTACTGAGTTGTGTTAACAAAATTACCAAATGTAAAAGGAACTAATTACTATCCACTTCATCCAGACAAACTCAAAACTGCATTCATAATGGGCTTTGTGGCTGACTTGATGTAGACTGTGGAGAAAGGAAATGAACAGGTGCCTGGTGATCAAAAACTCTGTGCTTGGTGATTGTTTTGGAAGTGGTCCCCGTTTCTCAAGAAGGCTGAGATTACTTCTAGAGACCTTTCTTCCTTGCTGGTGAAGATATGTACAACACGCACACTTTCTTTCCAGAGATTACTGATTGTTATCCATAAAATAGCAACTCAAACCCACCGAGATGAGTTTTTAGAAACAGTAATCTTTTGTGAAGAGACATAGCCAGCAAACTGACTATGTGTTTATGGGGTCAACTAGCCAAATTCACAAGGAACCCCTGGCCTGGTGCCTGAAAGAATATAGGCTTGGGAAAGATTTCTGATAAAAATGAAAGTAGGGCTCTCATATGTATACTGGAATTTTGGTATTTACTCACATTGAATACTTCCTTTTTTGAGGTGTTTGAAATAAGCTCATGGCAGTTTTATAGACTAGGCAATTCAATTAATGAATTAGGCTTAATTGTATATGATCTCTCTCTCTCTCTCTCTCTCTCTCTCTATATATATATATATATATATATATATATATATATTTAGAATTCGTAATATAGCTCCAGAGGAATTTGAAGTAACTTTTGGAATATTTACTTTCAACTATTTAGTTTTAATATCTCAGTAATTGAAGTGGGATGTAAAAGAAAAAAATAGGTTATTAGAGATGTTAAGATGTGGTAGAGGAATAAAAGAGGGCTTTAGTTTCTTCATGTGTTCATTCATCTATTCATACAGTCAATGAGTATTATTGATTGACTACTATGTGCTAGTAAAATTCTAAATGCTGGGGATAAAACAAGAAATAAGACAAATAAGATCTCTACACCAAAACAACGTAACTCTGGAGAATAAGAGATAAAAAAGAAACAAAGGAAAAAAAGATTTCAGAGAATAAGAAATAGGATAAAGGAAACAGATGATGTGATAGAGTAATAGGGTGGGCATGGGACAACAACATGA
The DNA here is from genome assembly GCF_018345385.1 of Vulpes lagopus. Taxonomy (NCBI): domain Eukaryota; kingdom Metazoa; phylum Chordata; class Mammalia; order Carnivora; family Canidae; genus Vulpes; species Vulpes lagopus. The sequence goes on from NC_054832.1 coordinate 22,510,097, forward strand.
GCTGGAGTGGTCAGGGATGGATTGGAGATATGTTTGTCTAGTGAATCTATTGTTCACTATTGTATATTTCATAAGGGAACAAGTTTCAAGAGTAAATTAACCAAAGTCCTTACCAAACAGATTTTTTTTATTAGATTTTCTGTACTCTATCATGTTTTTATGGATCGGTTACATGTATTCAGGCACTGACTGCACTTCTGCACTCTGTAGCAAATTTCTCCCCACTGTCCTGTATGAGAGGAGGGCAGGGTGCTCTTCATTTGCCCCTGGGAAACAATGAGGCAACTTTACAGAGGGCTTCCCTGTTTTGCTAAATGATACATATTGAGTAGATCTCAGCACTAAAGCAAGCACACTTGAGCGGTTACCTCAGAGTACCTGTAGAAACAGGATCTGGAATTCTAGGAAGAGATCTCTCAATTGGGACTCCTACCACAGGAACACACACTCAGGCAAGTGATATGGTGGAGCCATAGGCTGGGATCAAGTGCATGTTGGTTGGATGCATTAGTAAGTGAATGAACGATTGAATGAATAAGTGGAATAAATCTATAGCTTTTGGAAATGATCTCAGACATGGGTATGTGGAGTCAAAATATGCCAATGGAAAAGCTACCACCACAAGCACATATGCACATGTGCACACACATACACACCTTATAGTGATAAGTTTCCCAAAGGGAAGCTGTGAAAAGACACAGGGGGGTCTTCTCTGGATTGGTCTGGCATAGAAGGTTTTATATTAACATTTTTCTCCAGAAGAAGATGCATTTGAGACTTATGTCGAAGAATATAACATCCTACTTCTGAAAATATGTAGTATGTCTTTTCTTTTATAGATGGGGCCATCTCAAAGTAGGGCATGTGTGGGAACATTAGATTTTCTTTTTTGATAAAGTGTAAAGATGAAAACAGGAGAAGGGAGGTATCATTAAAAATAGAGAATCAGTTAGCAATTTGATGACCATCATGAGGCAATGAGGCAATGGGAAGAATGACAGACCAGGATCAAAAGAGCTGGCTGGTGGCTTTGGATGAGTTAATTAACCTCTGAACTGAAGTTTCTAAAATATAGGTATTGTGTCATATCAATCTTCAAAGGATGGTCTGTTGAGAGTGGAATATACTATATCTTCATACTTCTCTTGCAGATGTTCATGACGACATGGGCATTTGAAGTCTGAAAGTCTTCTAATAGAGACACATGCTTCACTTTGTTTAAAAGAACATGTTCAAAATTCTTCCTTTTGGTCACCATTGACATATTATGGAACTATTTTTCCAATAAATGTAATCTTAGAATGCTGTTCAAGACTCTCTGATATCTGCACACACACACACACATATCTACACACACATGCACACACACATGTGCTACATGCATGCTGCATATCCACATCTCCTTTCCAAGCAGAATAGGTGTACTTCTTCCCCATTCCTCCTGCTTTACTGAACCAAGGTCAAATCATCCCTCTTTTAAAGTTCTTGTAAGAGAAATTTACCTCTGTTATATCTCTAGGCAAGAGTCACAGCTTCCTAAATGTTCTAAAGAGCAGTTCTTTCCAAATGCAAAGTCAGGTTTTTAGGTAAAAGCCCCAGGCACAGGGGTTTTTATTGCCCATAGGTCTTTTTGCTTCCTTTTCTGAAATTCAGTTACCTTATCTTGGATTATTCTTTTTATGCATATATAGAGGGATGTAAATCTAAGGGATATCTTGGATTATTCTTTTTATGCATACATAGAGGGATGTAAATCTAAGGGATACCTGTAAATAGGTGCTATTTGCTAATTGCAGAACCCAGCTGTGGGTGGCACAGATTTTTGAGGCTTTCCCTAAGTTCTGTTGGCTTTATGATCTCTAAAGGAATGGAATCACTTTCACTTTCTTCCTCATCTTTTTCTTTGTCACCACTGAATTTTTAGTCCTAACACAGTTTCTGGCATAGCGTTGAAGGCATTCAAATAAAATAACTGTGGAATAAGTGAGTAAGGCTGAGGGGGATGGAAGGAAGGAAGGAAGGAGGAAAAGAAGGAAGAAAAAAAGAAATATATGGTCTTTTGTATTCCCTACTATTATAATCTGAGTGGTTCATGCCTGTTTTCCCTATTTTTCATTGTGTTAATGTTATACCCTGGAAGATTTCTACCATCACCCTAGTGAATGCTTGTTTTACTTCCAATTATCCTATAGCATCTGCTTTTTAAGCTGATGGTGGCCACTTGTTACCAGAGACACTCTGGAAGTAGCTAAAGGCCAATCAATAATGTGTTGATACTTGCAGAGAGATTCTGCTCCAGAAACATAATTGTTGGAAATTTTATTCTATCATTTGGCTTGAAGCACAGCATGTAGTTGTCACAAGGGGACATTTGCTCTGGGGGTGAGTGTGACATTGATAGGATCTAATTTCACACCCAATACAACAGGTTGAAGAGCATCACTACTACTTTGCAAACCTTGAGTTTTGTCTGCTGCTTGGTGCCTTTTTGTTGCCAGACTCTATTTCCTAGTTTGCTCTGCCAAAACTGGCAGGCTAGCAGCTTTTCAAAAAAAATTAGGCAGAAGATAGAATTTTCTGTAGCATATGATGAAAGAGGGGGGAAAAATGAAACTACTAAAATGTCTTTATACAAATGCAAGGACTATAGGAGGTTGGCAAGAAGATAACTGTGCATCTGAGTGAAGGAGGCTATGACTACATTTAGATAAACAAAATCTGCTGAGATCATGTTCATTGCTAAGATGCCATCCTTAAAAGATAAATACCTAGAGAGATTGGATAAAGAAAAAAATTGAAGAGGTGCCATCTACATTAAAGTGTTTTTACAAATATTAATGGGGCTCATATATGGTGCTTAGCATTGAGATAATCACTAAGTTGAATTGCAGCTTATGTGACAATAGTATATAAAAGCCGTACAATACAATTGCTGTTTTCAAGATGCTTCCGATTTTGTGCTAGATGCTACCTTCTTAAAGAATATCTAACACCAGGCTTTATTTCTTGTATTTAAAATTATTTGGATGCATTCACATATCAAATATATCAATTGAGGATACAAAAATGCAAAGAATAGATGTAGTTTCAGTTCTAAGGGGTTTTGTAAACTATTAGAAGATTCATAGACAACCCTCACACAAGGCAGAAAGTGCTACTTACCAACTGAATTGTACCAACAAATTTACTATGAATTCAGTGGAGAGAAGTATCGCTTCTTCCTCATATAATCAAGGGAAGTCCTTTTGTGAAAGGTGGCATTTGAACTGGGCCTGAGACACTTGGTAGGATTACATGAAAAGGAGATATGCCTGGAGAACTAATGGCAAAAGGAAGTGAATAAGCAAAGGTGAGAGGACAGAAAAAAAAAATGTCTTCTCTTTAAGTTGGCTTCTTCATTTCTCTCTCTCAAGTGTTGGCATATTCATCCCTACCTGGACACCAGGCTGGGGATCTGTGAGTCATTGATGATTTCTAACTTTCTTTCACTTTCTAAATCTAAGAAGTCATTGAGTCCTATTGATTTCACTCCTTATACTGGTAAAAACTTGACCCTCTTCCTACATGATCACTGAATTGGACTTAGAGAAATGATTATCACCTTGTTACTTGGTTAGTGTAGATGACTTTCTCTATTCTTTTTGTTTTCAGGTTGTACCATTGCAACCAACCCTTTATAGGGTTTCCTACCAGAGAGATGTTTCTATAACTCTAATCCCATAATGTCACTCCTGCTTAAAATCTTTCAGTGGTGCTCCATTACTGACAGGATGAAGTCTAGACTCCTTGGCATGACATGGTGTCCTCCTTGAATTGGCTCCTGACTACCTCTTCAGCTTCATCTGCCACCTTTCCCATTATAATTGTCTTTTCTTAGTATGTAGTGGGAAATATCATTATTCTTTTTACAGGGAAATGACATAATAAAAGAGAAAGATTAAGTTAGTTTTTCTCAGCAGGAAAGATTAAAGAGTGTAATGATTATATACCTAATGTGAAGTCGGTAGACTTGGATTTGGATTCTAGATCTGCCACCTAATTGTTGTGTGACTTTGGGCAATGTACATAACTGTTATAAATCTTACACATTCCTAATGAGGATTAAACTCATGATGCAGGCAAAATACTTAACAAAATTGCAGGAACATGGTAAACTTGTTCATGTTTGATAAATGGTAGTTTATTGTCTTTTTCTCATCTTTTCTCTTCATTTGCCCCTTCCTTTCCTAACTTCTCTTCTTTCCTTCTTCTTTTCCTTTCTTCTCTCCCTTTTCCTACCTTCTGTTCCTCCTTCTTTCCATTCTCCCTCACCTCCCACCTTCCTTCTTTTTCTTTCTTACCTTTTTTCCTTTTCTTGGAAACCGGATACTCTGCTTAGAGGAAATAGGAGCCAGAATCAGTGTATGAAAATGGATTTTTGAAATGGATTCCAGATCCATGTCTGAATGAGATGTATTACACAACCTCAGGACATCATGGAAAAACAAAATCAAAAGTAAAACTGCACGAATGAACCACAACATGGATGCAAAAAGAATGGAAATATCTTTATACCAGATATTTGTATATTATCATTCTAATGTGTAATTAAATATTACTCTTTACTGTGAGTGTTGGGGGTTATTTCTGTTAAAATTAGCATACCAACAAGGCATTTATTAAGATTCTAATATTTCCAACATTGAGCTCATGTTCCATCATGTTCTATTGGACACAATGTGTATGATGGCTATGGCCCATGCACTTTCCAAACATGTGAATAAAAGGAATTTGTAATTTTGGAAACTAATACACCCATACAAGAAATAATTAAACTTCCAATAGAACCTAATGCATGGAAAGTTAGTATAATTGAAGTTTGGGGGAGAACTGATACAATAATTGTGAGATTGTGGTGTTTTAGTTATTTTCAACAGTGTCTAGACAGAATGTAGGAATCCAAAGAAATAAGGTCAAGATATAGGTAATGATTGAATGATTCACTATCAGATAGAATCTGTTTGAGGGAATATGTATAGATCTAGATTTTTAAAAGGAGAGAGAGAGAGAGAAGAGACGAGACAGGGAGTATAAGTTCATTCTTATAATGGCCCTGTGAGGCATATACCACTGTGTTTGTCCTAGTTTGTAGAGATTATTGTTTTGTCATTCTCTTTTATTTATACATCTTTTATTTTAAAAAAACATTTTATTTATTTATTCCCGAGAGACACAAAGAGACATAGGCAGAGGGAGAAGCAGGCTTCCTGAGGGGAGCCCTATGCAGAACTTGATCCCAGGATCCCAGGATCACAACCTGAGCCGAAGGTAGATGCTCAACCTCTGAGCCACCCAAGCATCCCTATTTATATATCTTTTAAAAACTTTTCTTGATATATATTCATTATAGTTTATTTGTTGCAACATGTATGCATTACTTTTTAAGTTTTAGGGTGGAAATTTTAGATTAAGAAATATGAGCCATGTAGAAAATGGAAAATTTTAATCTAATGTTAGGAGACAGGTACTTTAGTTAAATCAAATAGTTGTAATTCCTCTAGAAATGAGTGAAGGAAAATGTAAGATGTCTTAGATGAAAAAATGTTTTAAATTAGCTAAAAAATTTATCTGACTAGGATAAAAGGTATGTATTTAAAATAAGTGGGAAAAGATGCAAGGACTGAGTGAGTGAATTTTAGTGAAGTTAGATTAAGTGTTATTAAACAGGAAGAAATTTTCGAAAAAATATATTCTTAAAGCCAAACAAGAAAGGCCATGGTAATAAGATGAATATGAAATGGCAAAATTCCTGAACATTTATATTTCTAACTTTATTTAAACAAGAAAAGTGCAGATAAGATCTGCACTACAGGTCTACAATTAGAAATTAATGAAGACCTTTTGGGAAAAGGAAGAAGTAATTGGCAGAAATTCTCAGCCAAGGCTTGAAATATGGAAAGTTAAGAAACCATATGAATCCAAGGGTGAAAGGGAATTGGTATCACTTATAAAGCTACTTATAATTACTTGTGAAACATGCCAGAGGATTAGAAGCTTTCTGAGATGAGTGGGGAATGCAAAAGTAGCTCTGTTAATATTGGTTTTTCCCAGGAGGTGTGACATCAATGTTAAGTAACATGGTGAGATGGTCACGTACATCTTCAAATAGGTGCAAATCCTTTAGGAGTCAGTACGCTGGAAACTACCCTCTGGAAGTAAATAAGGCATTTGTTGAAGATTACTGATTAGCTTTTGTAAGTCTTTAGAGTCTTATAGTAAATAATAATAAAAATAGTAATGATAGAATGATAACGATAGCCAACATTTATTGACTGTGTGCTGTGTGTCAGGTACTGTTTTCTAAACACTACTCATATACATTTATTTAATTTTTAAGTAGTCCTATGAGGCATATAAAGTGTTACTAACTGAAACAAAAGAGTTCATTCACTCATTTGGCAACTGTTCAGCTCTCACCTTCTTTGTGTTTGGTACCATGCTTAGTAATAGACATATCCAGGTATTGATGAAAGAAGACAAAACTTCTGCTTTTTTGAGACTGGAATCTACTTCCAAATATTCAGGCTAGTGCCATTAGAGCCTAATGTAATGGCCAGCTGTGCATTGCTTAGAATGCACCCCTGACATGTCACAGACATCTGTCAGGCTTCTGTTTAGGTCATTAAGTCTTATTATCTGATGGGAGGCCATTGCTGATCTCTGAGTTTAAACATTCTCCAATGATCTCAAGAATCTTAAGGCCAGAAAATTAAATGAGATCCAAAACGTGGATGTAACTATCTTATTTTCTTATTGATCTTGGAGGACATGCTAGGAAATGCCCCTCAGAGGTATAATAGACTGAAATGGCCAATTTTGGAGGCAGACTGTTTAGATTTGAATCTCTGCTCTGCCAGTTACTATCTAGGTGACTTTGAACAAGTTACTTAATCTCCCTGAAAGTGAGGGAAAATAACAAGCACCATCGTAGAGAGTTGCGATAAAAATTACATGAGATGTTACAGGTGCAAAGCAAGTGTGGCATGAGTGTTAGTGAGGACATAATGATGTCATTAATGGTGATGATAATGATGGTGAGAATGATAGAAAATAAAGAATATAGAATGGAATAGTTTCTCTGTGGTTAGCCCGCTTACGTTCTCTCTTCTTCCTTCCCTAAAAGCCAACTGCTTGATATTTGGGGTCTGGAAACTACACAGTTTTCCACTTGTTCCAGTTCATTGTGCCTATGGTCTTTGAGCAGAGGTAATAACACGTTAAAAAGCAGTAAGAATCACTCCTATTCATTGAGTCCATTATAGTCCGGCCGCCACTCTCAGTCCAAATCGTTTACTAGATGTATTTAATCCTCTCAACAACCCTAGCAAGGAACTAAGATTCAGACAATTTAAGAAGCATCTAGAAACAGATGAGGGCAAGAATTTGAAATCTTGTCTGACTCAAGGTCCATGCACTTTCACTTTACTCTGCAGTAGAATGCTGAAAAGATATAACTACATAATAGTTCATTAAGTGCACAGTGGATGCTAAATATGATAAATCACAATATTATAGACTCCAGTGTCTATAGGAGCAGAGTGACAGAAGATGTGAATGCACCAATGAGGAAAAATGTGAGATTTCTACACATGCACAATAATCTTTTCCCCTTTTCTTTTGATGTGTTATTCATTTTTTAAAAAATGATGCTAAATTTAGGGGATCTCTGGGTGGCGCAGTGGTTTAGCGCCTGCCTTTGGCCCAGGGCGGGATCCTGGAGACCCGGGATCGAATCCCACGTCGAGCTCCCCGTGCATGGAGCCTGCTTCTCCCTCTGCCTGTGTCTCTGCCTATCTCTCACTGTGTGCCTATCATGAATAAATAAAATAAAATAAAAAATTTAAAAAAATGATGCTAAATTTAAAGGTCTGGTACACTGCTTCTTAATTATTAATCATTAAAGTGCCTAGATTTCCACTTTTTATTAGTTTATATATTTCCTTCCTCCTTCCATGGGAAGACTTAAATGTGAAGTATCTTTTTTTTTTTTTTTTAATTTATGATAGGCACACAGTGAGAGAGAGAGAGAGGAGAGAGAGAGAGAGAGGCAGAGACACAGGCAGAGAGAGAAGCAGGCTCCATGCACCGGGAGCCCGACGTGGGACTCGATCCTGAGTCCCCAGGATCCTGCCCTGGGCCAAAGACAGGCGCTAAACCGCTGCGCCACCCAGGGATCCCAAATGTGAAGTATCTTATTCTTGAATTGAGTTGATCAATCTTATTCTTTGTCTGTTGAGTATCTTATTCCCAAATTAGCAGAATCTAGAGAACCTTAAAGAAATATAGGAGAGGTCAAGATGCTTCCTCAGATGTTTCTACATTAAGTGTGGATTACAAATATATATTCAGTTTGAGAGAAAAAGTACCATTCTTATTTTTCACCTCAGCCAGGAGAAGAGGACTGTAAATAAAACACTGAAAAATTATCTGAAATAAGAAATTAAACAATTTATTTTGAATAATTTCAAATTTATATCTTGTGGTTTTGATTTTCACTTCCTTGATAATTAGTGGCATTGAGCATTTTTTATGTTTCTATTGGCAAATTGTATGTCTTCTTTGAAAAATTATCTATTCAGATCCTCTGCTCGTTTTTAAAATATTTTATTTATTTGAGATAGAAAGATAGCAACAGAGATAGTGAGAGAGAACACAAGCAGGGAAGAGAGGGAGAAGCAGGCTCCCCACTGAGCAGGGAACCCGATGCAGGGCTCAATCAATCCCAGGAGCCTAAGATTATGACCTGAGCTGAAGATAAGATGCTTAACTGACTGAGCCACCCAGCAGCTCTGTCCATTTTTAAATTAGATTTTTTGGGGTGTTTGGGTGTTGAGTTGTTCTTTACATATTTTGGATACTAACCCTTTGTCAAGTAATCATTTGCAAATATTTTCTCCCATTCAATAGGTTGCCTTTTTGTTTAGTTGACAGTTTCCTTCTCTGTGCAAAAGATTCTTATTTTGGTGTAGTCCCAATAGTTTAATTTTTCTTTTGTTTCCCTTGTCTGAGGAGACATATATAGAAAAATGTTTCTACAACTCAAAGGGTATTACTGCCTATGTTTTTTTTTTTTTTTTCTGCCTATGTTTTCTTCTAGGAGTTATATGGTTTCAAGTCTCACATTTAGGTTTTTAATTCATTTTGAGTTTATTTTCATGTGTGGTGTAAGAAAGTGGTTCTGTTTTACTTCACACCTGTCAGAATGGCTAAAATAAAAACACAAGAAATAACAAGTGTTGGCAAGGATGAGGAGAAAAAGGAAACCTCATGCACTGTTTATGGGAATGCAAAGTGGTGCATCCACTGTGGAAAACAGTATGGAGGTTTCTCAAAAAATTAAAAATAGAATTATCTTAGCAATTCCACTACTAGATATTTATCCAAGAAAATGAAAGGTATATGCACCCCTATGTTTATTGCAGCATTACTTACAATAGCCAAGATATGGAAGCAATCTGTGTCCATCCATAGATGAGTGGATAAAGAAGATGAGGTATATATACACAAACCATAGAATTGTACTCAGCCATTGAAAAAGAATGAAATCTCGCCATTTGCAACAACATGGCTGGACCTGGAGGGTAGAGTGCTAAGGGAAATAAGTCAGTCAGAGAAAGACAAATACCATATGATTTCATCCATATGTGGAACTTAAGAAACAAAACAAATAATTAAAAAAAAAAAGAGACAAAAAGCCAGACTCTTAAATGCAGAGAACAAACAGGGTTACCAGAGGGGAAGTGGGTGAGAGGATGGGTGGGGATATGTGATGAGGATTAAAAGTATACATACCCTAATGAGCACTGAGTAATGTAAAGAATTGCTGAATCATGTTATATACCTGAAACTAATATAACACTGTATATTAATTATACTTCAATAAAAAAGAAAATAATTTCAAATTTATAGAAGAGTTACAAGAAAATTACAAAGATCTACATATTCCTTTTACCCAGATTCCCCAACTGTTATTTAAGCCATCACCTTTCTATGTCTCCATCACCATCACTCTCTCCCCAGTACAATCACACACACACACACACACACACACACACACACACACACACACAGAGTATATATCCCTATTAACGTTGGTATTCTAAAACATTTGAGAGCATAATGAAAACACAAAGCCCTAATAATTCTAAAAATTGGTGTGTGTATTTCCCAAAGTCAAGGATGTTCTGCTGCATAAGCATCATACAAACCTCCAAATCAAGAAATCAACTGATATAACACTACCATCCAATCAACAGGTTCAATCAAATTTGGCAATTGTCTTAATAAAGTTCTGCCCTTCTGGTCCAGGATCCCATTGAAGAACACTCACTGCATTGAGTTGTCTGTCATGTCTCTTTGTTCTTCTCCAAACTGGAATAGTTCTACGGTCTTTCCTTCTTTTATGCCCTTGATCAATTCTTAAGGAGTACAATTCTTAACATTCTTAAGGGTTTCCTCATGACCAGACTCCAGTCATGCTCTCTTGGCAGAAACATTACACAAAAGATTCTATGTTCTTTGCATTATATCATATCAGGAGCGCATAATACCGATCCATCACATCTCTGATGATGTTAAACTTGAGCATCTGGCCACAGTAATATCTGGCAGATTTCCCTATTGTAATGTCAACATCCTCCTTTGTAATTGACTAGCATTTTGCAGGAAAATGTTCTGAGAGTACACGCTAGTCTGGCCTCAACCATCCTCCACCCGTGCCTGAATAAATGCTGTTGTGATAGTTATCTAATGACTGTTTTCTATCTCCATCATTTCCTCTACATTTATTAGTTGGTATTTTATTTTAAGAAACAACTTTTACTTTTCATGCACTTATTTATATTCATATGGACTCATAAATTCCAACTTAATTTAATTGGTTGTATTTCATTATAATCATTATTTATTTTGATACTCAACCTCTTCCTGATATGGCCAGTGGCAGTTCCTTCCTTTGTCTTTTTGACATCTTTCCATCATTCTTTGAGCATTTCTTCACTTTTTGGTCATTGGATATTTTAGGTTCATTTTGTTCTTTCCCTGTCTTAGCTCTGAAAGCATTCATGCAAGGAACCCAGGTTCCTTTTTGAGGAGAAGAACATTTAGAAACCAAGAAATGGGGATCCCTGGGTGGCGCAGCGGTTTGGCGCCTGCCTTTGGCCCAGGGCGCGATCCTGGAGACCTGGGATCGAATCCCACATCAGGCTCCCGGTGCATGGAGCCTGCTTCTCCCTCTGCCTGTGTCTCTGCCTCTCTCTCTCTGTGACTATCATAAATAAAGAAAAATTAAAAAATTAAAAAAAAAAAAAAAAGAAACCAAGAAGTGGGTATTCAGAGTGATCACTACTGGCAGAGTATTGTTAATTCCTGGCTCTCTCAGTGGGAAGGACTAGAAATAAATTGATTTTTATATGTACACACAAACATACATCTGTATTAGTCCCATACACATGTAAGCCTTTAAATATATATATGTGTGTGTATATATACATATATATATATATGCAGATATATGTACATGTGTATTAGAGAATGGGGAAGTGAAGAAAGGGGAAGAGAAGATGGGGAAAGGAAGAAGATATTAAACAGGATTTTAAAATGTAAGTAATAACCAATTTGTGTGTTTGGGTCACATATTTGTGACCAAATTTGAATTGCATGGATAGAAAAACATTAAGAAAGTAGTAAGGGCAAAAACATGATCTTTTACTGTAAGGACTATAATGGCAAAGAAATATCAAAAGCTCTGTTAGTATATAGAGAACAAAATCCTTTTGGCTAAAACCTAAGACTGAGTATACACTTCAGACAAAATTCTTTAAAAGGATGATAATTTTGTCTGTTAACCTGGATTTTCCAAATCTTGAAAGTAGTCATGTACCCAATTTGAGTAACTCCTTAGAAAGAATTCACCAGTTTTTTTAATTGAATGCAATTGATGGGTACATTTTCTGGGAGAAATAGATAAAATTTCCATGAAATATGGTGACAGTGTTAATCCGCAGCAGAAGTCAGTGCTTTCTAGGGTCCTTGGAGAGGTGACACAGGTCATGGGAAGTTAGAAAGGGCTACATGGTGAATTCCTAGGGTAAAAAGGTAAGCCATGCAGAGGAAGCCATATGGACTGCCAGGAAAAGGCCCCATAACAAAAATATTAATAATAACACAACAACAACTGTTTTGTGTATGCATGTGTTTTAGAAAGATGTATGCAAATGTAAACAAAACACATTAATTTATTTCTCTAAAGCATAAACAAACATTGCCTTGTTTGGCAGAATCTGCAAAATGCATATTGCTCCCTTTGGCTTTTTTCTTTGCTACAATAGAAGTATGTTTTGTATTAAATCCATTGTTACTAGGAAATTAATCCCAAAACATGCCAGTGTGGCTTTCCATAGTATTGAGAATCCCTATGTCTTATGAAAAAATGCAGCCTCAGCTCAACAGGAGCCCCCAGAAATTTAAAAAACAAAAGGTGGTTTTCCCTTTAAGTTGAATGCAATGGATGTGTAAGAAGATGCTGGAGGGGGAGAGTTCTTTGAGCATCATTGCCTTCTGGGGAGCTGTTGGTTAAAGAGGGTATCCAACCACATGTGTATCTAGGAGACATACAGTGAGGCATCACAAAAAGGGTAGTTTGTCTTCAAAGTTGTAGGAAGAAGAAACATGGGAACTCTGAGGTTATCTACTGAAGTCTCTAAAAAAATACATCCTCCTAGACATATCTATTTTTTTCATTTTATTAAAAACAGTAAATAGGGATCCCTGGGTGGTGCAGCGGTTCGGCGCCTGCCTTTGGCCCAGGGCACAATCCTGGAGACCCGGGATCTAATCCCACATCGGGCTCCCGGTGCATGGAGCCTGCTTCTCCCTCTGCCTATGTCTCTGCCTCTCTCTCTCTCTCTGTGACTATCATAAATAAATAATAAAAAAAATAAAAAAAATATTTAAAAAAAAACACAGTAAATAGATCAGTAGGTAAAGGGAGAGTGGATGACATAATCAATCGTGACTTTAGCCAAAGAACTGATCAAGTGTTTACAAGAATTAGAGTAATCATTAAGTCTGAATGTGCCAAGGCAGTCACCTGTTGAATGGCCTTGATGACAGAGTTGTGAAGACACAGTGGAGAGGTACAGACTCTGAGGGAGGGTCTTCCAGTGTCTGGGCCATGACATGCCTTATGTTGACTTCATATCTAAATGCAGTGAGAGCTTCTATCTTTAGGTGTCCTTGGGCAGAGTTCCACCAGAAATGTTTTTGGATGCTAGAAGAAGAGTGAGGCTGCGACTAAAGTCAAGCAGAATCACAGCTATTGTCCGGAGAACAAAGGCTGTAACACTGAAACTTTTATTATTGAGAAGTTGCAGTGTGTTTGGCCTAAATTGTTTGAAACTGGCCAGTTGTGCTTAATGGTGTTCTGAGGGCACTTTTCATCCTTTCCCATGCAAGACTATATGTTCCATGAGGGCAGGGGCTTTGTTTTTATTTATTTATTTATTTATTTATTTATTTATTTATTTATTTTTGCTGAAGTACCCTCATTTTGAGAAAGGCATCTGGCACATAGTAGGGGCTCAGCCAGATTTGTTGACTGAATGACTCATCATCACAAATATCAGTTGAAAGCTTCTTATTTATTTGGTACTAACCCATGTGCCACTTTCCTTTTCTGTATGACAAGGGCAAAGGTAAAAAGACAAAAACTCAGCTCGAGAAGTAGTGCCTTCTTGGGCAAGCACATAAGATTTCTGCCTATTCTCTGTAGTGAGCAGTGAGTAGGACCAAGACTCTTCTGCTCTCACGCCCTCTACTCAAGGGGGGAGGGGGGCAAAGCTCCTTGCATGGTAGGGCCTGACACTTTCCTTAGTAAATTTAATGATGGAAATTTTGATCGTTGCTGCCTTAGCCTGCACATTACCCCTCGTGCTATGCACATGCCTAAAATCCTGTAATAGGAAATAGGAGCGTCAGTGACTCAAGACCAGAAATTGATGGACCTTACAAATAATACTGGGCTGCATAACACAGAGCGAAAATGATAGGAAATTGTGCAACATGGTAAATAATCCAAACAGACCTGAAGGCTCTCAAGAAGGATTTCAGAGGTTATGGTGGCAGACATCTTCCAAGTGAATGCAAAGAGAAACTCATCTCATTGATGATGTGGAAAATAAGAAGAACAGTCAAGACTGAAAATGAGCTAGTGTCCCTGTGAGAGCAGAACAGGAAGATAGATATATATTTTTCTAACCTACCAGACTGCTGTGAGGTTCTTGGGTTGTTTGCCTTTGAAGAAAACATTTCCTCAAAGGAGAAAAGCTATAAAGAAAATGCTACAGTCCTGGGGTACTGTGTTAATTATGCCCTAATAGGAATACAATATCAACAGCAAGCCGGAAAGAAATCAGATCACAAACATCAGAATTCCATTGTCCAAATATTTCCAGACAGTATCTTGCCATTGACCAAATTCTGAATTTTGGTGAGAATTAAAGGAAAAAAAAATAATAGAAGGAGGTCTTCCTTTGGAAGTCCCTCTGTTATGATACCAGGTTTGATTCTTCTTTAGCACCTTTTATGTTAACATCTTGAATGATCTTTCAAATGCTGCTTAATTATTTCTTCACAACAGTGCTCTAAGTTGATAGCATAGGCTTCAAAATCTCAGGTTGAATGAGCTGAGGAATCAAGTAGAAGTGTATCTTATTACCTGAGAAAGAACCTTTTCTGTAACCAATTCCCTAAGAAAGTGTTTGAAAAAAATGATGAGGAAATCCCTAAAATTTTATAGTCAAATTGGAAGAAAATGTTGATCTCATTCTTGTCATTGTGTTTAAACCTGTAGGAGAGTAAGCTTGGGACATAATTTTTAAGAACCATAGAACTCTCCTTCTGTTCTTGATAAACTCATCTGTGAATCTCTTTTTTATATTAGCTTTGCTTCTCTTGATCATTTATTTACATGTCTTTGACCAAAAAGGAAAAAAAAAAAGTCTGGTAATTTAAAATATTCTGTTGTGTGGCCACATCTGATGCCACAGGGTTAAAATCTGGACTTAACTACTTGGAGAAGGAAAAGTTGTGTTCACCGGGCTGGGATCCAATCAGGACTTTTTTTTTTTCTCTCTGTGGCCATGTGTGCTTTGTCCATCTACAGGATTTTAGACCCAAGTAAGTAAACATGGTTTGGAATAATTTATGTGGAGCATGTTTGGTAAATGACTGAAATTCACTCCAGATTGGAGAGATTTCTTAGGAAGACAACAGACACTCCCTGCCTGCAGTCACTGCAATGATTCCTGCATACGGTTAAAACCCTTTTGCCATCACACATTCCACTGATCTGGGGCCAAAGTCCCCGGTGTGGTGGTGGGGGCTGGTTAAATAAGGTTGCATGAAGCTTGCTAAGGGACTTTAAACCTCAGACCACGGCATGGATATTTTCCTCAGGCCCTCACTCTGTGGGCATGTGCAAGTTCCTGAATACTCAGGGGTCACTGATTGGCCTATACTTGACACCAGTCATATGAAGTGGTAGCAGTTGAAAATGTAGTCAAATGTTCTAAGTCTGAGAAATAATGGTTGTCATGTAGTCCTGAACACTAATTCCCAAGAGGTACTTTCTTTCGAAAAAGTGATATTTAAATAAATGATATTTAAATGGTGCTTTTTTTTTTCTGTGTTCTCTACCTCCTTTCTCATCCTCCCACCCCCGGCCCTCGTCTCTCTGTCTCTCTCACACACGCATACACCTACACACAAACATGTGCACATATGCACACACATTCACGTTTTCATTTAGGGCCCAGCCTTGAAATGCTGCAAGATCCCATCAGGATGTATCCCTTCCATGAAGACAGAAACCAAGCAGACCTACTTAGAAACTAGCCTTTGGTTTTGGTTGCCTTCTTGCCATCTTAGGGATTCTTTACAGCTCTGCCTCTTCTTCATCTCCAATCCTACTTTCGTTGGGATCTCCAGAAAATGAGGCATAAGACCTTATACCAGCCCAGAGGACTTTCTTTTTTTTTTTTTTTTTTAGCCCAGAGGACTTTCATAGAATCTGAAAGCTTTGATTATAGAACTGTGAGGACCTTCCTGACCCAAATTTTATAATTATCTTCATATTTGTGCTTTAGTTAAAATCCTTGAAGGCTACCCTTGTACTTAAGTGGAGAGTTCAAATTTTTCTACCAGTGCTTAAATATTTCAACCCCACCTGGGAAAGGTTAAAGAGTTAAATAAATGATCACACTACAGATATTTTAATTCAAACTCATTAATGTGAGTGGATAAGCTCTTTGTATTTAGAAGAATTTCTGTCAAGTTTTGGTTCCTCTGGGTAGCATACTAGAGTTTTCCACCAAAGCCTTGTTATACTGGTTTTAAACCCAGTACTTTGGCAATTATTTTAAGAGAATATGAAGACTAAAACTCACAAAGACAGTCGTCTTCATTAAATTCATTTGCATTTTATTTGTTCTATTTTGTTTGTTCTTTCTTATGAACTGTTTTATTTTCACTCCGACATGTACAATTAATTCTATTGTCCAAATTTCTTTGAGTGAGACCAGCCAAATTGCATTATTATGCTATACAAAAGCATTTGTCATTGGCCCCAAAATATCTTGTTTTACTCGGAGACAACATAGATAGCAAACATGTCTCTCCCTCAGTCAGTGGTAGTGCTTTAAAACGCCCAAGCTGAGGCTGCCTGTGGGTCTGACATGCTTTTGAAGGTGCAGAAGCCAGCTCTGCTAAAGCTGGTAAAACAAAAAATATCCCCAAAGACCCAATCAGCTCAGTTCTTCTCTTCTAACTCCAAAGGGTGAAACCGAACACATTCTGAAACCAGGAAGGCAAGAATACGCGTCTTCCATGACTCCCCCAGCAGGGAGCACGTGCTTTCTGTCATCAAAACCCACAAAAGGAAGGCACAGGTTGGAGACTAGAATATATTTCTATTTTCATTGGACTTCTGCTTAGGATATAAAAGACCCCAGCCCTTCTCAGAATAAGAGGAACTGCAGTGTCAAGCATCCAGTCTTTGAAAGAAAAATTATTTGGTTCAAATTGTAGTCCTGGCATTTCCTATCTCATATCACAAATGAGTTATTTAATCCCTTTGTCCCTTAGTTTCCCCATTTGTAAGGCAAGGATAATTACAGGACCTCTTCCACAGTGTAGTTCTGAGGATCAAGTGAGTTAAGTGGGTATAGAACATAGAATAGGGCCTGGCATTCACCTTTCAAAAAAAAAATATAAAGCAACATAGACATACAAGTATTCAGTAGCATCTTTCCAGTTGGTTTGAGAATTTTGTTCAAGATTTGATTCTGATAAAAATTCAGATTGTGTGATACTTAACAGGTCTGTTAATTCCCATGTCACTTAGTTTGTCTTATAGTCCTTACAGTATCTTCTAGCAATATCTTTTACCTGCCTCACTTGTGATTCAGTTAAAATTTAACAGAAACACATACTAATAGAAGAGTCTCATATTATAGAGTATTATAGATTGCTAGAACATTTTCAGATTTCACTCCCTTTGAAGTCTGATAAAAGAGTTTATTGTAGTCACTGACTATAAATAAACTGCATTTTGTATTCTGTGGGGTCAATGCATAAAGCACAAACATTGATACCAACAATAAAGGACAATGTTCCTATTTCCTTTTATGTTAAAAAAAATTCCTCAATACCCTTCCCGAGTTACCTTGACAACTGCTACATATTATTATTTAAAATGCCTAGTTCTGAATCTCTCAATTATGCAATTCACCACGCAGCATCAAACACGTACTAACACAAAATGAAGGGAAAACACAGGTTCCCCTGATACTGTCTGAATACAAGAATAGTTTCTGATTGCTTTCCTTTTACAGTTGGATTTTATTTTAGTGACTGACTGGAAATATATCATGCTTTGCATTAATTTTTAGGGTCAATATAAACACAAAAGATACCAGAAATTTTTCCTCAAAACTTCAATTCCTAGCAACCAAGTTTGAATTTTAGCACAGCATCTTCAGTAATTAGGAGCTAAAGTAGTGACAGTCACTTAAATTCTAAATTTGAAATTGGCCACAGTTGACAGGGTAGTAATAATAGTGGGCACTGGGTGTTGGGAAAGGTTATAACCAGTATTCACAGTCAAACTGTTTCTGGAGGAAAAAAAGAAAATTCATTGGAACATAAATATAACATAAATTTTGTTCTAGAAATGACATTTGTTATTTTATTAATATGACAAAGCAAAACAAAATCTCCAAGTCTTACACCTTTTCCTAAGTGAAAAGATAATGGGCTAGAACCCTCCTACGCCAACACACACACACATACTTAAATGAGACAAAAATATATCTATTCTATTTTTTTATTATTTAAATTCAACTTACTGATCCTATTCTAAATGAATATCCTGTTCATAGGATCAGTAAAATGCTGAATACATTTTACACCTTGAGAGCCCATTGTTTTGCAGAGGGAGAGTTCTTTCTTACTAAATTATAATTTATTACTCCCCCCCCCATTTTTCTATGCAAAAAAGAATAACTGGTTTATTTATTAAATTATGATGATAATGATAGCATGATAATAATAGCACTAGCTACCACTGAGTCCTTATTGTATATTAAGCATGATGGTAAGCTGTTTATCCATCAATAAATTTGCTTCTCAGATTAATCCTATAATGAAGTATTATTATTCCAGTTTTACAGATGTGAAACTGAGACTCGAGGTTATTTAGCAACTTAAAGATTGGAAAGGTTAGACATTTGACATTAGTCAAATCCTAGAATCAGGATTTGACTGGCTCCAAAGATTCTTTATCTTAAATTCTCTCTCTCTCTCCACACACATGCTTAAGCGGTATTAAGCTATCATGTATACATGCATGCATAAGAGGCATTAAACTCACATCCCCTTGATTTCTTTATTTAATATAATTTAATTATCCTCAAACCATATTTTACCCATACTTAAATTTCATAAGATAGACCTTGAGAAAGAGCAAAAAGTGGATTCTTGCTACAAAAAGTACACTCATCCATTATGGTTTTTTTCTCCAAGTGGAGTTTAAAATACCCATACAACTGGCCAGATTTAACATGTGTTGGAACTTGAAACTAATTGCTAATCATACCTCTATCTCCTCCAGATGTTGAACCAGCTGATAAATACACATGGAATTTGATAGGGATCAACATATTAGAATTATTTCAGATAGCTTAGAATCAACGCCAAATTCTGATTTCTTACTCTTTCTCCTTGAGTGGAAATTACTTACCTGGTCACAGAACAGCAGGGCAATGACAATCCTGCCAGGCAGGGGCAGAGCACACTGGGTAGGGATCATGTGGGATCATGTGGAGGAGGCAGGGCTGCGTTATTAACAAGACCAGTCTACACCACAATTCCTCTACCTCACCAACCAGATGAATCTTCCTTCCTTCCTCCTGAAGGAAGTGAAAGGTAAAAGCAGGAACTGCAGTATTTTTCAAAGCTCAGAGAGCTCAAAGAAAACCAGAGCTCCTCTTTAAGGGATAAGCAGTATCCTTGGGGGAGTTAAAACATCTTCCCTAATAGAAAACAGATTAAAAAAGTTGTAATCTTACTAGATTAAGAAGTTTGCAGTTGTTTGTTTCACCAGGAAATAGTTTGCACTACAATTCATTGTAAAAGTTCTAGAGTTAGACAGTAAGAATTTAAATGCTGTCTCTTCTATTTCCTAGCTCAGGCAAATAAATACCACAAAGTCTCAGTTTCATCATTGCCACCCTTCAGGGTTGCTGTGGATCTGAAGTTTCATGGAATACAGTATTTTTTATATTGATGCACTGTCAATATTCAATACATATGTGCTATTATTAATAATAAAAGATTATTTTGGAAACATGAGTCATGCAAATCAGATTCAACCCCCTCTAACTTATTTTGAATTCCTACTTTGTAAAAGTCTTAATATTATTTTATGTAATCTCTCTCAAACCCTGAGTGCCATGTTTTGTTATTTCTAATCTCAGTAGGTGAACTGGAAGTTCAAAGAAACTAAATACCTCATTTATGTTCACCTGGCTAATAAGCAGTGCTAGGATTTAAACTCATTTCTTCTAACTTCTAGTTGCACTATCCAATCCCATACAATTTAGATTATGTTTCAACTTCTTAGTCCCTGAGTCAGTCTTGTAAAAGAGATATGACATACTGTAAGTGCTTATAAAAATCCTTGTGACTTAGGAACATATTTCTGAATAAGAAGTACAAATTCAAAGTATTTTGTTTCACTCAGAGTATGTCTATGATCCTGTATCAGCAGCTTTATTGCATCCAGGGGACACAGGTAACTAAAATAGTCTTTATCCTTGAGGACCTTTAAATTTAGTAGGTTAAATGTGCAATAACAAATGTTGTACTCTTGCCACAAGAGCCATCATAAATGCCACTCTTTCTCCAAGATTTTCCTAATGCTGCAAAATGAGTATTTTTTTTGAAAATGAGTATTTTTAAGGGAAACCTTAAATCTCTTAAGATTTTACTTATATACAAATACATGAGTAATCTCTCTTCTTAGATTCAAAATCTATAGGGTCAAGGGATTGGTGCTATTATCTCTAACTTTGCTATAACACTATCTCATAGAGTGGCTTCACTTCCTCTTTCTAATGAGACTCTCCAAAATACTTGTTGAATTGAGTTCAGTGTAAGAGACTTCATTCATAACATAATTTTAGAACCAAGAAAACAACTATAAAAAGATAAAACAGTAATTCAACACAAATTTGAGTTAACACAGTCTAAATTAACTTATAAAACTAGGAAGGAAGTGACTACAACAAATAAAATGTTTCATCTGAGATAAAATATTCAACAAATGAAAATTATTACAGTTTGGGGAATTAACTATGACTTTCTTTTCTTCTAAGGTCTTAATCTGAAGCCATCTCAATTTTGTATCTGGTGCATGGAGTGCATTTATCACGAAACTGTTGATAGGTTTAGCTATGGGGAATGGGATGGTGATCTCAGTCACTCCCATTGGGAATGAGATTGCTTCATGAAAGCTAAAGTGAAAATGGGATGAGGCTGGATTGTGAGGGAGAGGAGCCAATAGAGAAAGTCAAGAGTCTTGCTCCCCAGGTTCCCTGAGGTCCAGCTGCTTTGATAACACAAGGGGAAAGCTGTAATCCTCAGACTTGATGGGGAATTCAGGTGGAAGCAGCAACTCCTGGGATCATGAATAAGTTTTTGAAATGGGAAGATTTATTTATGTGCTAATGATTCATGCTTTCTGAGTGGTGAAAATATATGTTGTAGCATTCATTCTCATTGTAGCTATCAAAGGGATGCTCCCATATGGAGTACTTCTGTAATAGATCATCATGTGTATCTCTTACTACAAGAGAATCATAAGGAGCATCCTCAGCACTCATTTTAAAATGATAGATGGGATTATCCTTAATTAGGTGAATGATTGTCTCTCAAGAGTCTTTGTAGCTATGGTGACTAGTTCCTGTACATGAGCATTAGGTAAATATTTCTTCATAATATTCATATTAATTGATTTGTTCATATATTCACAAAATCACTGTAATACCAGCCTAAATTTATTTTAAGTTTTTTGAGTATAGTTGACACACAATGTTACATTAGTTTCAGATGTAGAACATAGTAATTTGATGCCTCTACATGTTATGTTGTGTTCACCACAAGTGTAGGTATCATCTGTCACCACACAATACTATTGCAATATCATTGAATATATTCTCTATGTTCTTCTTTTTAATCTCATGACTTCTTTATTCCATAGTTGGAAGCCTGTATTTCCCTTCCCCTTCATACATTTTACCCATTATCTTACCCTTCTTCCTTCTGGCAATCTCAGTTTGTCCTGACTTTGCATTTTGTTTGCTTATTCATTTGTTTTATTATTATTTTTTGAATTCCACATATGAGTGAAATTGTATGATATTTGTTTTTTTCAATTTGACTTCTTTCACTTAGCATAATACCCTATAGGTCCATGCTTGTCACAAATAGCAAGATTCCATTCTCTTTGATAGCTGCATAATATTCCATTATATATGTACATGCCACATCTTCCTTATCCATTCATTTGTCAGTAATACTTAAGTTGCTTCTATATAGTGGCTATTATAAATAGTGCTGCAATAAGCATAGGGGTGCATTTTTCTTTTCAAATCAGTATTTTTGTTTTCTTTGGGTAAATGTTCAGTAATGGAATTACTGAATCATATGATACTTCTACTTTTAATTTTTTTGAGGAACTGTCATTCTGTTTTCCACAGTGACTGTACCAATTTATATTCCCACCAACAATGTGTGAGAGTTCCTTTTTGTCCACATTCTTGTCAATACTTATTTCTTATCTTTTTGACTTTAGCCATTCTGACAGGTGTGAGGTGATATCTCATTGCAGTTTTGGTTTGTATCTCCCTGATGATAAGTGATGTTGAGCATCTTTTCATGCATCTATTGGCCATCTGTATGTCTTCAGTGGAAAAATGTCTATTCATATCTTTTGCCCATTTATTTTTTATTTGTAGTATTTCTTTGGGGGGGTTGAGTTTTGTAAGTTCTTTATATAGTTTGGATACTGACCCTTTATCAGATATGTCATTTGCAAATATCTTCCCCCATTCTGTAGGTTGCCTTTTAGTTTTGTTGATTGTTCCTTCACCATGCAGAAACTTTTTATTCTGATGTAGTTCCAATTTTGTTTTTGTTTCCCTTGCTTCAGGAGACATATCTACAAAAATGTTACTATGGTTAATGTCAGAGAAATTATTGCCTGTGTTCTCTTCCAGGATTTTTATGGTTTCCTTTCAGACATTTAGATCCTTAACCTGTTTTGATTCTATGTTTGCAAATGTTAAAAGGTGATTCAATTTCATTCTTTTGCATGTTGCTGTCCAGTTTTCCCAACATCATTTATTAAAGACATTATCTTCCCCATTATATATATACTATATATACATATATAGTATATGTCTATAGTATAGAATATATATACAAATATATGTGCATAAATATGTGTATAAATATGTGTATATTCTAGCTCCCAGCTAGATACAACATGTTGTATATCTACACTAGGGAGTAGACAATGATTTGGGATGCAACATAATTCTGTTTCTCATTGGGCCTAATTCAGATGGATTCATCAATTACATTTTCCAATCCATTCCATTGACCATGTAATCCATGATAATTTGTCCAAGAAGTTATGGCAATAGATTTGCTGACCGTCTTAGCTTTAAGTTTTTTTCTCTTTATATTTTGCCCTTTTTTTGAATTATAACAATTATATTATTAAGAAATCTGGAGATGTTTTAATGGAATGCTAGTAGATGGCATTTTAAAATCAGAAATTTCTTGTGAGATTTCAAAAAATAACTGCAGTCACCCTTCCCTGAGAAGTTTAAAAAAATGACCCAGTCCCATGCATGTGTGTATAAATTTAGAATCCCACTTGACTTGAAATGTACAGCACCAGGGGAGTTTTTAAATGTCTGTCATGTCCTTTTAAAATGTTTTAAAATTTATATTCTGGTACCAGTTGGGATGACTTTTTAAAGTCTTTCTATAAGCAATCTGTATCAGATTTTCTAAAGATAATTGAGAGAAAATATATACTGGTCTTTTTCTTCTATTCCTTTAAGAAAACATTGGTTACATGTTTGGACTATAACCAAGGAAACCACCAGTCACATGGCAGTCACAAATTGTAGCAGCAGACTAAATATCTAGGAGGAAATAAATGTATAAAGTGAAAGTGTGCAAAGAGAAAATATGTGCCAAATGAGGAGATAAGTGTACACACAGAGTAACTAGAAGGGAGAGAAAGAGGTTGACAGAGTGCAAGGAGCACTAGCTTTGGAGTCTGAAGACCTGAGCTCGTACATTCCTGTCTCCTTGTAATTAGGTACACTGAATAAACCATTTAATCTCTCTGACTCTCACTTTCTCAATCCTTGAAATAAGTTCATCATAATATTTATCCCTAGCAATTATCACAATGAAATATACCATAAAATGCCTTATAATGAAATGTTATAAAAATAATGTCAAAACGAAATATAATACCACAATATGGATGAACCTTGAAATCATTATGCTTGGTTAAGTAAGCCAGACACAGAGGGACAAATTTTGTATGATTCCACTTTTTAAAAAAAATTTTATTTAAATTATAATTAGTTAACAGTGTAATATTAGATTCAGGTGTACAATATAGTGATTCAGCAATTTCATACATCACCCAGTGCTCATCACAAGTGCAGTCTTTAATCCCCATCATCTGTTTCACCAATACCACATGTACCTCTCCTCTGGTATCCATCAATTCATTCTCTATAGTTAAGAGTCTGTTTCTTGGTTTGCCTCTCTCTTTTTTTTAGCCCTTATGCTTATTTGTTTTGTTTCATAAAATTCACACAGGAGTGAAATCATATGGTACTTGTCTTTCTCTGACTTATTTCACTTAGCATAATAATCTCTACCTCCATTCTTGTTGTTGCAAATGGCAAGATTTTATCTTTTTTATGGCTGAGTAATATTTTATCATATATATAAATACATATTTTACATCTTCTTTATCCATTCATCAATCAATGGACACTTGGGCACATCCCCATAATTTGGCCATTGTAGATAGTGCTACCATAAACATTGGGGATATAGGTATCTGTTTGAATTAGTATTTTTGTATTCTTTGAGTAAATACCTAGTAGTGCAATTACTGGATCATAGGGTAATTCTATTCTTTAATTTTTTGAAGAATCTCCATTGGCTGCACCAGTTTGTATTCCCACCAACGGTGCAAGAGGGTCCCCCTTTAACCACATCCTCACCAGCACCTATTATTTCTTGTGTTGTAGATTTTAGGCATTCTTCCAGGTGTGAGGTAGTATCTCATTGCAGTTTTGATTTGTATT
Source organism: Vulpes lagopus (assembly GCF_018345385.1). Classification (NCBI taxonomy): domain Eukaryota; kingdom Metazoa; phylum Chordata; class Mammalia; order Carnivora; family Canidae; genus Vulpes; species Vulpes lagopus. The sequence continues at coordinate 22,535,101 of NC_054832.1, forward strand.
CCTCTGATGATAAGAAATGTTGAGCACCTTTTCATGTGTCTGTTAACCATCTGTGTGTCTTTGGAAAAATGTCTATTCATGTCCTCTGCTAATTTTTTTTTTTTAGATTTATTTATTTGGTAGAGAAAGAGAAAGAGCATGAGTGGGAGGGGCAGAGGGACAGGGATAGAGAATCTGAAGCAGACTCCATGATGAGCACAGAGCCCAATGTGCAGCTTGATCTCAGAACCTGAGCCAAAACCAATAGTCAAGTGCTTAACCAACTGTACCACCCAGTCACCCCTGCCCAGTTTTTAATTGTAATATTTCTTGGGGGGGGGAGTTGTTGAGTTTTATAAGTTCTTTATATATTTTGGATACTAACCCTTTTTCAGATATGTCATTTGCAAATAAATTGTCCCATTCCATTGGTAGCTTTTAGTTTTGTTGATTGTTTCCTTCACTGTGCAGAAGGTTTTTATTTTCATGTAGTCCCAATTGTTTATTTTTATTTTTGTTTCTCTCACTTCTGGAGACATACCTAGAAAGAAGTTGCTACAACCAATGTCAGAGACATCACTGTCTATGTTTTCTTCTAGGATTTTGATGGTTTCATTTCTCACATTTAGGTCTTTCATCCATTTTGAATTTATTTTGTGTATGGTGTTAGAAAGTGGTCCAGTTTCATTCTTTTACATGTTGCTGTCCAATTTTTCCAACTCCATTTGTTGAAGAGACATTCTTTTTCCCATTGGGTATTTTTTCCTTTTGTTGAAGATTCATTGACCATATAACTGTGGATTCATTTTTGGGTTTTCTATTCTGTTTTATTGATCTATGTGTCTATCTTTGTTCCAGTATCATACTGTTTTGATAACTACAATTTTATAATATAACTTGAGGTCTGGAATTGTGATACCGGCAGCTTTGTTTTTCTTTTTGAACATTGCTTTGGCTGTTCAGGATCTTTTGTGGTTCCATACAAATTTTAAGATTGTTCTAGCTCTGTGAAAAATGCTTTTGGTGTATTGATATGGATTGTACTAAATGTGTAGATTGCTGTAGATAGTATAGATATTTTAACAATGTTTGTTTTTCCAATTCATGACTGTGAAATGTCTTTCCATTTATTTGCATCATCTTCAATTTCTTTCATTAGTGTTTTATAATTTTCAGAGTACAGGTCTTTTACTTCTTTGGTTAGGTTTATTCCTAGGTATCTTACTGTTTTTGGTGCAATTGTAAATGGGATTATTTTCTTAATTTCTCTTTCTGCTGCTTCATTATTGGTGTATGCAATAGATTTCTGTGAGTTGATTATGGTATCCTGAAACTTTACTGAATTCCTTTATCTGTTCCAGCAGTTTTTTTGTGGAGTCTTTCAGGTTTTCTACATATAGTATCATGTCATCTGCAAATAATGAAAGTTTTACTTCTTTTTTACCATAGTACTTCCAGTACTATGTTGAATAAATGTGATGAGAGTATACATCCCTGTCTTGCTCCTGACCATAGAGGATAAGCTCTGTTTTTCTCCATTTAGGATCATATTAGCTGGTGGTTTTTCATATATGGCCTTTATTATGTTGAGGTATGTTCCCTCTAAACCTGCCTTGTTGAGGGTTTTTATTATGAATAGATTCTGTACTTTGTCAAATGCTTTTTCTGAGTGTATTGAAATGATCATATTGTTCTTATCCTTTCTTTTATTAACATGGTGTATCACATTGATTGATTTGTGAAAATTGAGCCACCATTACAACCCGGGAATAAATCCCACTCGATCATGGTAAATGATTTTTAAATGTATTATTGGATTTTCTTATAGTTGTTTGTATTTCTGTGGTATTGTTTGTTATTTCACATCTCTCATTTGTGCTTTTATTTATTTGGGCCCTTCCTCTTTTCTTTCTATGAAGTCTATCAAATTTGATAAGTTTATCAATTTTATTTTTTATTTTTTTCAAAAAACCAGCTCTTGGTCTCATGGATCTGTTCTATTATATGGGTTGTTTATTTATTTCTAAAAGCATGATTTCATTTAACATGAAATATCTAGAATAGGAAAAATCATAGGAACAGAAAGTAAATTAGGGTTTACTAGGTCCTGGGGGAGAAGGAAATGGTTAGCAATAGCTTAAGGTTTATGAAGTCTCTAGTGTGATTTTTAAAAATTAGAAATAGAAACAGGATGGTTACACAACACTGAATGTAGTTAATGTTATTCAATGATACTTAAAAATGGCCAAAAAGGAAAATTTTTGTTATATCCATTTTAACATTATTTTTTAACTGTTAGGTTTAATTTTGTTATTTTACATATAGTCTTTAAACCAATTGTGATACAATATTGCTTAAGAACTGGTTGTTAAATTTAGGCTGGCATTACAGAGATTGTGTGACTTGTTCCACTTAGTATAATGCCTCCTAAATTAGTACTTCCATTTCTACAATCAATTGATTTTAACTCCTTAAAAAAACAGTTAAGTATAAACTGAATATGCAACTCTTGGGTTCTTGGGTCCAGTGTCACTGATGATGACTAACTGCATCATGGAATTCAAGGGACAAGAAGAGTCAGGAAAAGCAGTGGGAGCACTAATCTATAATTCTATCTTTCATATATTACATCTGTTCAGAGAGGAGGCAGTGGAGGCTCTAAGCTTCTCTAGATCAAGCCTGCCAGGCATCAACAATTGCACATATTAACTTACTAATAGGATTTAAGAAAGCAGGAGCTTTCTATGAATAACAGAGAAATATATATTTTTATTTTTATTTTCATATGCAACAGAGGGAAATGAAGATATGATAAGTCATGAAGGAAAGGGATATAGTAATACAGGAAGTTTAGCAGGAAAACTTAAAATGTGGTAACAATATTTACATCCTAATGGATGCAGTAAAGAGCAGAATTGACATTGTGGATAATGAATCCGTGATGCAAAGAATAAACTTGAGAATTTCTTCCAAAGAGCAATGGAGAGAATAAAGTGATAATAATACTGAATTAGGGAAACAAAAATGGTGAGTTAGAACAATATAGATTGGGAGACAAGAGGTGGATTCCACCTAGAGATTTAATTTACCTAAGGAAGACAGTAGAACAATTATGATGGTAACAATAAGAAACAGTATAACCAAATAAAATTTCCAGGAACTGAAATAATTTCTAATTATACAGTTCAGCAAACCTCATTTTATTTTGGATGAAATCAAAGAAGAGAAACCACATCAAGATACATTCAGATAGGGCAGCCTGGATGGCTCAGCAGTTTAGCGCTGCCTTCAGCTCAGGGCCTGATCCTGGAGACTCGGGATCCAGTCCCACACCGCGCTCCCTGCAGGGAGCCTGCTTCTCCCTCTGCCTGTGTCTCTGCCTCTCCCTCTCTCTCTCTCTCTCTCATGAATAAATAAATAAATCTTTAAAAAAAAAGATACATTCAGATAAAACTTTTTTTGAAATATCTTGATAAGGGAAATTTGCTATAATGATATAAATAGAAGGGGAAAATACAGGTGATTTTTGAAAGTTTTCTCCATAACACTAAGTCCTAAGACACAAAGCAAAGGTTATTAAATATGTGCTTTAAAATTAAAAACACAAAATGAGATTATAATGCAATCAGGAAAAAAATAATGCAATCAGGACTTTTTCAATTGTATAAGGCTGAGTTTTTTTTTTTTTTTAAGATTTTATTCATTTATTCATGATAGACATAGAGAGAGAGAGAGAGAGGCAGAGACACAGGCAGAGGGAGAAGCAGGCTCCATGCTAGGAGCCTGACACGGGACTTGATCCCGGGACTCCACTGGGGACTCCAGGGTCACATGCTGGGCCAAAGGCAGGCGCTGAACCGCTGAGCCACACAGGGATCCCCAAGGCTGAGAATTTAGATATTACTTAGATACTCTGATTTAAAACATTAGCTGATATTGTAGTTCAAATGATTGAGAAAGAACCAAAACAAAAAACTCAAGTAAAAGGAAGTCAAAGTATTAAAAAAAAAAAAACATTGAAAATGCACAATAAGATTTGTGTTTTTAAAAGATCACTATTTCCTCGCTTGCTCTTTGTTCAGAAACACCAGGTTTCTGTCATTCAGGGTGCTGATCATTTCTTTCTCGATCATGTAGATCCATCTTTAAAAAGCAGCCAAAGGACTATTGTGACTCTGATCCCCAGAAAATAAAGGGGACTTGTAATGTGTGTGTGTGTGTGTGTGTGTGTGTGTGCGTGTGAATTGTGAAGCATGTGGGCAGGGAGGTAGTATCAAATGTTTAAAAGACAGACTTGAAAAATATTTGTAAAATATTATGTGGCAAACTTGATTTTTCTACAGAATATTCGTATTTCCAAACACTATACCATTATTTCACCTCCCTACTCCTCTCATTTTTTAAAAAAATGATTGCCTCAGAGTTATGTAGACTACAATCTTATGGACTGATCATTTGGAATAGTTTATTTATTTCTGTAGTGACAACCTTTTTGTGGGCTCTTCATTTTCAGAGCCATAAATAGTGGAATGAGGGATAAGCAAACTGAAGTGGAACAGAAAAAACAACAGAAAAGCTCTTACATGTCTTCTGGGCACCTGGTTTTCACTCTGGTATACTTGGAGTCCTGGGATGTTATCCTCAGGGGTGAATAATTTAAAAGATCAAAATGGATTACTTTCTATGTTTTATTCTCTTTGGTTTCATTTTTCTCTTGTATTCCAAAAATTGTTTGTAGGTAAATTATCATTTCCGTGACTAAATAATAGCCAATTGCCACCAAGGCCCATTCCTACCACTGGCAGCATAGCCCTAGGGTTTCACAACTCAATCAGCTATCTCTAAATCAACAGAACTCTGCTCCAGAGGAGAATGATCTGGGAAGCTTTTCTTTTCAATTCTCTCATATGTTTTGTTTTAGCTTAATGTGTTTGTCTGGATACTTAGACACCATGGTGATAGGCGTCATAGAAATAAATAGAAATAGACAGAAAAGAGCTAAAAAATAAAATGAAAACTTGGGAAGACTAGAAGTGACACTTGTATCTGAGCACTCTTTTTTTTTCAGAACTCAGTGAGGGGGAAATTAAAAAGGGACTTTGTGTCAGACAGACGAGTTAGTGAATAATTTTTCTAGCAGTGTTATTTTGCTGACACTAGACTAAGGGAGCTCATTAGCATGCTGAGACTATTTAACTCTAAAAAATACTGCTTTAGCTTTTGCTTTGCTGGATACTCCTTCTATCTCAGCTCAGCTCAGCATTAAAATAGTGGTAAGCCAGTAAAAATTAGGCCGTGTGATATGGTAGAAACAGAAGACTTTGGAATTAGGAGAAGAGTAGTGTTTGAATTTTGACACCAATCATTATTACCTAGGTTATTAATCTTCTATTTGGCTTAATCTTCTTATCTCTAAAATGTTCATATTAATACCTACCTCAAACATGTGTGGCAGGTCAAAATTAAAGCTTGTATCATAGTTCCGGGTACAGAAAAGTTGCTTAATAAATGTTCATTCTGTTTCCCATTGTTCTTATAAGTCCTTATTAAGTTGTTTGGTTTTGCTTAGCAAAATGAGGGCCCCGGAAGGAGTAAGACACCCAACCCACTTTGTGTCTGCTGAATGATGGTTGCCTTACAGATGTAAGAATTACTGTTGGTTGTCACCCTGTCCACTGCCTCTCCAAGGCCAAAATCAAGGCCAAGACCAGTTTTCATGCTAAGAGGTTCAGGATGAGAATCTTGGAGATGCAGCCTGGCATGTCTGTATAAATACATATAATTAGAACTGAGGCATCGGATCAGCTAGCTTGGGGAAAGGCAGCATTTATGAACTCAGAAGTAAAAGAACCACACTATGCTCTCCAGTAAAACAAAAGCAATAGAAATGCCAGTCGAAGGTTTAGACCTGATATTTGAGGCAAGGTTTGGACATGTGTTTCTCCTTCATGTTAAACATGAGTCCAGAACTGTATGGCATTGCCTGCTTTTGTGGTTGTAAAGATAACCAATAAAATATTAAATTGTTTTCATTATTCTAGTTCTGAGTGACATGGAACCCCTGCAGAATGATGAGGAATAAGCCTATTTCTTCTTTCTTATTAGTCTATGAATGCACTCACTGGCCATGGTGGGAGAGGAGGACTTCTAAGGAAGGTTCAGAAAGCCCACAGCAATATAGTTCTGTCTCTCTCCCTAGCCAGTACAGCAGAAAGTATTTCATTTTTTGTCAGTGTCTTCTGACTGCTGTGATTTACTAAAAAACGTGGAAGTCTATTTTTTACCCTGACATTATTACAAATAATTTAAATTAATAAAACTCTAGATTTCTTGGGGGCAATATGATAAATGGAGCTTGGGTGTAACCATTTTCTAAATCCCCTTAAAGGCTAAGCTTATTCCCAGGAAGCTAGAATCAATTCCAAATCCAGCATGGTATAGAAGTAGTTTTCATTGCTTTTTTTCTTTTATACTTCTTAGATCTCTTGAGCATCTTGTATCACTGCATTTCCTAATATTTTAGTTGAGAAAGCAAACAAATTTAGATGTCCTATTTTAATTTTGTACATAAACTTAAATCTAAATCCTCAAATATCATGTCTTCTTATTCCTAATCAAAATAAAGCTCTGGGAGTAATTGGTGGGAACAACACGCAAACAAATGGAATGTCAGAAAAGTCTTTTCTGTAAGCTTGGGCTGATGCCGTTAGCCCCAGGGAAGAAGTAGCCTATTCCAGAATAAGAAGGCATGTGGCCATACAGATTTCTGGTACTGATGTCCAAAACCAAACTGAATGCATAATGACAACAGTTTGCATCTTTGGATGAGCTAAGGCTGCTTTCTAAACATTAGGCAAACTCTCTTGGTTGGAAAGGAAGAAACCAACTTGGGAGAACTCCATCAGTCAACTTATATTTATCGACTACCTACAATACGATTTTTGTGCCGTTCTTGGGAATGTGGAGGTTGTCAAAGGAGAATAGCATGGTTTTGCCCAAAGCAACTTACACTAGTTAGGAAAACAGAACAAATATCCATGAAAAAAAATTGAGAATAATGAAATACTAATGTATGTGCTGCTGACTTTAAATGTAATAGGAATTCTTAGAAGGGGAGGATCAATGTATACAGAAGGAATTGGGAAAGTTTTCTTGGAAGAGACTGGAGCTGAGATTTTAAGAAGGAGTATGGAGGAGGAAACACATCACAAACCAAGGAACAGTAGGTACTCCCATTGGGTTGTAACGCATGTGATAGAGAAGGGCCAGTGAAATGTATGGCAGGAAGGAGTTGAAATGAAGATGAAAATGTAGAGTGGGATCAGACTCTTTGTATTTGGTGTAAGAAAGAGAGAGCTACTGAACAGTTTTGAGCTGAGGAGTGACCTGAAAAAAAAAAAAAAAAACAACTGAACTTTTTTGAAAATATTCTAGTAATTGAGTATAGAATGAAGTTAAGTTGATGTTGATCTCTAAGAGACTTTTAATAAAGACGAGGAAACTGGTCCTCTAAAAGTAAGTGAACAAGGGGAAGAGGTAAAGATTCATATATTCAAACTTGATTATCAAAGCTGTGATTCCTCTGCAGTCAGAAGAATATAGTGGTTAGTATCAAAAGCTTTGAATAGTATAGGCTTTTTTAATTTTTTAATTTTTTTAATTTTTATTTTTTTTAGTATAGGCTTTGTTTTGATCCCTGGCTCTGTACTTCATATGTTTGGCCTTTTCTGAGTACATAACTTCTCCAACCAGGTTCCTTATTAGTTGTGGAAGGCAGAATTAGAAGATGACCCTCATGACCCTTACCCTTCTGTAGTTCCTTCCTTTTGAGTGTGGGAAGAACCTGTGAATAGAATGAAGAATCATTCCCTTGATTACAATACATTGCAAGGCAAAGGAGATTTTACAGATGTAATTAAGGTTATTGATCAATTGACCTTGAGTTAATCAAAAGTGAAATTATGCAGATGGGCTAGACCTAATCATCTTAACTCTTTAAGTATGGAGTTAGAGGTCAGAGACAGAGAAATTGGAGTGATTGAAAGTGCAAGGGGTTCTCCTACTGGCCTCCATGAGTTCAACAGTTTCAAAGATATGGGCTTGGAAAAGGACCCTGAGCCTCAGATGAGAACACAGTTCATGCTGATACCTCAAATACAGCCTTAGGAGACACCAAGAACAGAACTTAGCCACACTCCACCCAGAATTCTGGCTTATACTGTAGATATTGTTTTAAGCCAGAGTTTGTGGCAATTTTTTATACAATAGAACATCAATGCCCTGGTGAATACAGATAATGAGAATACTCAGTCATGTTGATACTGAAGGTAAAATGTTTAGTGATGTACCTGGCATGTAGTAGACATACATTAAATATTAGTTATTTTTATTATTGTTTTTATCATTAACTTATGAGTATCAATGAGATTAGTGGACATATGTGTGAAAATTAATAGTTGTCTTAAAGGAATTGAGTGACAGTCAGTATGTAGATAGTAATGATGGTAATTCTGAGATTCTTGCATACATTCACTGGTCTAATTGATTAACCACTTCTCTTCCTCATGCTAGAAAAGTGTTAATTATTCCACTTGGTAAAACTCTAGATGACTGTTATAGTTGAAACAATAGAGCATAATCCTGACTACATTAAAATCATACATCTATAGGCCTAATGTGTTTGGCATCATCAAGAATCAATCCCTGGAACTAGCTATTAATACAAGTTGTTAATACATGGCATTAGCAATCCTACTTGTCAAACAATATGTACAGGGGTGATATCAATGTGCCAAGGAGTGCTCTTCAAAATATTTAATAACTAGCATAACACAGGCATTGTAGACAACCAGGATGGCTGTGCTGCAAAACTAAATATCAACTCTGAATGTACTGTAAAAACATAATTTGTTCATTCTGCATTCAATGACAATGAGTCCCCATTCTGAATCAACCACCATGCTGGATGATGGGTGCTCAAGATGGACTCTCACTACTAAGGCTTTACATTCTATTAGAAGAAAGAGAAGGGAAAGAAGGTCATTGATGATAATACAATGTTAAGTAGTACAGTACAAGGACATGATGGAAGTTCCAGGGTCAGACAGCAAAGGTACAGAAAAGAAGCCCAGTCAGTCTCAGCTAGAGACATAAAACAATGTGCTGCTTGGAACTTGAATTCAGTCTTGCCTCTGGATGAGTGGGAATTACTCAGACTTTGTTGGAAGGAAGGGTATTCCATACAGAGCAGACAGCCTGCATTAGTTGGCATGAGTAAGAATGGTCTATGGAAAACTTTTGTAGAGAATGGCTGGAGTGAAAATCATAGAGGCCACATTAAGGAGTATGTTTTTATCTGATGACGTGGGGAATATTTTAAACATGGTTTAGACAAGTTAAGATTTTTATTTTCCAAAACAAAGCAGTAATGTGGATAGTAGTTTAGAGACAGGCAAAATCAAAAGCAGAAATGCCAGTTAGGGTGAAATTGTGGTATCACAGGGGAGCAATGATGGCTTGAATCAAGAAAATCCTGGTAGGAATGTAAAAAAAAAAAAAAAAAAAAAAAAAAAAGAATAATTCAAAGAATTGCCTACCCAGCATTAACTGTCCCTTTCTCCCTTTGTAACAATGCTCAGGCTTTATTTCAGGTGGCCACCCCTTCCTCATTCAGTCAATGCCTTTTGGAAGAAGTTGACATGACTTCATTCTCTAGGAGTGGGACCTGATTAACCTAAACCAATCTCACACATTCTATGAAGACTGTCCTACTTCTCTCATTCCCTCCCTCCCTCCTTCCCTTCTTTTCTTCCTTCCTTCTCGCTCTCCTTCTCTTTTTCTTTTAAAGATTTTATTTATTTATTCATGATCATGAGAGACACAGAGAAAGAGAAGCAGAGACACAGGCAGAGGGAGAATCAGGCTCCATGAAGAGAGCCCGATGTGAGACTCAATCCTGGGACTCCAGGATCATGCCCTGAGCCAAAGGCAGACGCTCAACCACTGAGCCACCCAGGTGTCCCCCTCCCTCTCCTTCTCAAAAGAAGAAATATTCTTTTGTTCTTTCATTCCTTCTTTCTTTTCTTTCTTCTATTCATAATCTTTAATATTCTAACTGGTACAAAGAGTTGTTAAGAGTTGTGAAGGGTCTAATATTTTACTCTACTTTGAAATGAGTAAGTTAGCTTGCCACAGTTTCATGAATCATGGATGATGATAGAAGATATGAAACGTCTGATGATGATAGAAGATATGAAACGTCTGAGTCCAAATGAAGGAGAGTTTATTACTCACAGCAGTAGCAGTAGCCAGAGTATCATCATGGTTTGTACTGCTTCCTATAGTTCCAATTTTCACTGGGTGACTTGAAGATGTCACCTATTACTCGGGGTTGAGTTACAGAAGTGGAATTCTGAGCTTAGGAAACCTCAATGTCTTATAACAGGCAATAAGTATGGCTGCCTTTTTTCAGTAGGGGACACTGTGTATGTTTCAAGGCTGTTCACTATTAAGATGATAGTTTCAGACAAAGGACTGTCAGTGCCTTACTTCACACACATGATAGAATATGAGAGACCCATGGAGAATGTTCTTCCAATAGGAATTATCAGCATTGAGATGATATCACAGGTTGAGTATATAGAAAATATACGTGGTCTAAGAAATGAAACCCAGGAACCACTAGAATTTTAGGAGTAGATAGATAAAGAGGAGCCTATTGGGAAAACTGAGAAGGGGCAGCCAGAGAGGAAGGAGGAAAGCCAGAAACCAATGGAGAAACCAGTGGTTTCATGAGGCAGGAATGGGTGTCAGTGCCAAATGTTACAGAGAGGCCAAGTAAGATGTACCAGTTGGTTTTGGCAATTAGAAAATGACTTCAGCAAATGGGGGTAGAGTTCAGATTGCAGCGAGTTGAGAAATGAGGAGGTGGAGGCAGTGAGAAGAGAAGCTACTTTCAATAAGTTTGGCTCATCGAGAGGCTGACTCTGTGCCAGGCACATTAAAGGAAGGATGACAACATAGGGGTTAGCTTTTTTTCCAAGGGTTTCATTTCTCTTTGTGAAAGAAAACACATCATGACTCTGTACATGTGGCTGGAAGTGTCGTCTATATGGATGCATAACACAACACTCCATCAGTGCAAACATTTGTTTCACACTCCTCAGCATTCAGGTACAGAATGACAATACAAGGCAGAACACAGAAATTATTTCCTATTGTTTGGATACAGTCTCAGTTGTGGAAAGGGTGTGGGCTGTGGGGTGTAACTGACTCACGTTCAAATATAGATTCCATATATTATTAGCTGTGAGATTGTTAGCCTGGACCTAAATTTCTTCATCGTTAAAACAGAGCTAGTAAGAAATAAATGTGGGGTTGTTAAGATCATGGAAAGCCCTGAGCACTGGGCCTGCCACATTCATAGTAATTGTTTTTAAAAAGTGGAACCCCTTAAACTACTTTGAGGAGAAGGACTAACACCCCAATAGAATTAGTTATATTAGCTGTTGTAGAGGCAGTAGTGACAGTTTGGGACTTGAGACTTAACTCATAGGCTGCCTTTTCCCCCCAGGCAATACATAGGGGAGGGAAAAAAAAAAACAACCTTCCCACTGGCCTTCTCTATATCATTACTACCCTCAGGCAAGTTTGTGAGCTAGTCCTGTAAGGCTTGATTATCAGTTATTTTAGCTTTAGCTTACACAATAAAATAATTTCATGTTTTAAATTCATTAGACAAACTCTATTCTGTTTTCACCTTGGATAAATCGTCCTTCATTCAGAGAAAACATTTGTAGCTATATTACCGGAAGTATAATAGTAATGCTTGCTATACTAGTTTTATGTTTTGCAATGTATTTTTTTTTCCTCTCTCAGGCCAGTGTGAGGATGGGGAACCAAATTGACAATTTAGAGGCCTGATGTAGGCACTGGATTCATTTTTTACTATTTAACATATAAAAGTGATTTTATTAAATTGACATTAAGTGCATTGTTATGGGGCATTTATGACATCTCATTTAAAGAATTGCTGTGAATCCTTTAGAGAGTGCTGATTTGCAACCATGAGGCTGTGTCATGAATGCGACCTCCAGTATGGTACTTAGCAACTAATTAAACTAAAAAGACAAATATGAGGCTTTTACATTTTTAATTTAAAAGCTTCTAAATATAATTGTTGCTACAGTGCTATCAAAGTATGGTACAACAGTCTGCATTTTAAACCTCTAAATCTCATTTTCATAATTAATTTTGTAAATAAAAAGGTCTGTGCTGGGGGTAGGAGATACATTATTTGTTTGTTTTTTTAACACAGGAATGGTACTGGTTGTCTCAGCAATTGAATAATGTTTTAGTGTGATTTTTCAGATGAATTATTAATTTACTTTGTCCGTAATTTTGTCCAAATATGATTTAGACTTTAAAAAGTTCAATTTGAAGCATTTTGCCAGCTCTAATTTAAAATCCTTTATTATTTCTGCCTTATAATCTTTAAAGATGATAAAATTAGAATTCATGCAGTCTTGCGTCTCTCTTAGTTATTTGTGGATGCTCTGTTATTCATCCATCTGAATGCATCATTCCTTTCAGGTCACTATTTCATTGGAGAGGAACCATGAGTTATATATTAGCCATCATGTCTTCAAAGCCTGGCTGCATCCTCAGGTTGTATATGCTCTTGAGCTAGTTCCTTAGAATCTGAGCTATGCAGTGGGGACTATGGTTCCATCTCTACTTATTAGCACTGCTATATCAGAACCAAGGACTGCTAGAGCAGAAAGGGAGCAGGGTTGAACACCTAATCCAATGGCTTTGTCTATCTTCCAGATGAGTATATACTGGCGTCCAGAAGTAATGAATCATGCATGCCCTCCCTTAGGGCAGAAAAAAGATTTGCTAATGTATTTGGACTCCAAGTTCAGTGCAAATGCAACTATACTAAAGATATCTATGGAGTATTGAAACTTATATTGAAATCACAGCACAGTATCTCTTTGGAAAAAAAAAACCAAGAGAGTAATTAAATCATCTAGAATTGTTGTCATCTTCTTTGCTCTAATGTTGGGTACTGAGAAACACTGAGTTTTTAATCTATTCTTCATTTGGATGTTTTCTGTCACTTAGAATCAGTGTATGGTGTATAAAGGGACAAATAATAAAGTGTTTAATAAACTAATAACCAGAGCAAGTAAATCAGAACGACGTCTTTATTGGGTTTTTAAAAATCCCATTAACATGATCGAAGTTTTAAATAACCGTCTTAAAACTTAGTTCATTTCTTAACACTAAGACTGTCTTTGAAGAAAAAAAATTCCCTCAAGTTCTGCACAACGTATACTGCAAGTCTTTTAAGGCTGATCAAGGGTTGATGAAGTAACATGTTCCAGATTCCAAGCCTTCTAACAACTGAGGTTCACATACTTTTCCCTAGAAAACCCAATGTCAACATGACTGCATTTACAGATCGCATGATGTCTATACTATTTAGGAATTACTTATTTTAACACAGTGAATGGGCAACAGCAAGTTAAATATTAAACAATATTTAAATTAGAACATAAATATAACATGCATTATTCAGCACTAAGATAGGCTGATATATTCAGATCCAGACAGAAGGTCACTGCCCCTTGGTGATCCTCCTCTCAAATTCAGGCAGTACCAGTTCTTTATAATGAAGTCAGCTCTTTGCAGAAGCAATTTGCATCTGGATAGGGAAAAGGGACACATCATCTGTTTTCAGCAGAAGCACTTCGTGCTAGTTTGATCCCTTTCAATGTGCAAGGTGATGATTAACCATGCTGCCTCCACATATGCATATTCAGAGTTGGTTTTTTTCTGGGAATTTCCCTCACCAAGGGGACCACGGAGGCATTTCCCACTTGGCTCACAAATCATGACCCCTCCAAGGTGCCAGTGCAAATAGATCAGGAATTAGCTTCCTCTTATCTGACCTCTCATATTCTGCTTTGCCCTTGCTTGACTGGGAGTCGTAGCCCTAATCAAAATTAACAGCCTGTCCTGAAGTTGGGCATGTTGACACTGTTCAGCAGAGGTGGGAGCCCAGGAGGTACAATCTTCATGGCTTGCTGCTCACACAGTTTTCAATCAGTTTTTAAACATACCCCAGGTGTACAGTAGTTCCTCTCAGCTCTGACTGATTGAGTGCCATGCATTTGTTTGCAGCTCTCTGTGCCCTACTTTGTAACAATGCTAGCTAGAATGATTAAGGTGATTATTGCCAGTCTTGTGACTTTAGTAGTTAGATTAACTTTAAGACATGGAATTAAGTTATTTTTCCTCAAGAGTGCTTAGGCAGACAGGTTTAAAAAAATAAATTATAGGCTACAGAACTTTGGCTCCATAGCATGATATCCTCAGTGAATTTGAATATTATAGCCCAGGAGTGCTACCCCTAATAGTTGCAACAGTTGCAGGAATCCCCAAAAGAAGTTGATATCAGATGGCCGGTCTCATGTCTTTGGAATTGTTTTCTCTCTTTCCTCCTACAGGAGCAATTACGTGAATTGCTTGTCCCCCAGGGGTAATATGAGAGGTGAATCACTTCTCTCTCTCCTTCTTCCCCACAGAGATGATGAAGCATTTGCCAACTGCCAGCTCTATTAAGCCCAGAAACTTTGGGGAACTTGCCAGTCTGACAGTATCTGTACTACCACTTCCTCTTTATTTGAATATTGATTGAAAAGATAAAGGCTAATAGATCAAGAAGATCTTACATTTATATAGCATTTCTTTGCCAGTTTACAAAAGACTTTCATTTTGGTAGGATTTTTGTTTTTTTGTCAACTCCCAATATCCCTTTGGAATGGGTCTATTTATGTATTTATTTATTGACAAATACTTCTTGAATTACCGAGCAAGAAGGTACTTGGGTGTAGTCAACACCCTTATAGCATTTTTCAGTTTGGTATGAAAGAATGATATTAATCAAAGAATTACACTTAAAAACAATGTGAACCGTGAAGGGAACAGTGAAAGAAAATTTCACATCATGTGGTAAGGAGGAATCACATACATCCTGGAGGGAGCATATCAAGGAAGAGAAAATACCAGATCCAGAGAGATTAAATGTTGGGTAGAACATCACCATGGACTCCCTTTATTGATTCATAACCAGACTTCCCAAGCATGAAAAGCAAATAGAGCATATGACATGATGATGGAGTTTCTTTCAAGGTAATATTTTTAATTGGTACAAATCCTGAAGAAAAAAAGCATACCAATTCACAAAATAATCTGTAACATGAATTTGTTGTAATGAGATTGTATCTTCACGTTATACTTAGAAACTCAGAATGACAATTCAGAGAGATAATTTCATTTGGATTGTGATTTAAGTGGAATTTTTAAGGTATAGTGGGGTATCTTGAGGTATAGTGATATAAGGTGCAATTACATTTAGTGATAATGCTATTGTAGAAAAAATCTTCTCATAGTACTTTTTGTGTATTTAGACCAATCCCAAAATACACCTGGAAATTACTGTGTACACAACCGTTTCATAGTGAACTCATGAGGAAAATTTGGGAATTTAAAATTGTCTCAAGTGGAAGACCCAGAGCCTATGCAGTTCCTTGATTTGTTCCCCGAATAATTGGCAGCCAGTGTGTGTGTATGTGTGTGTGTGTGTGTGTGTGTGTGTGTGTGCGCTGAAATCTTTTTTGTCTGAAGCAGAAAGAACCTAATGAACAAGAGTATAGGAACCTGAGTATATCTAAATCCTAGTCTCATCTGGCTTTTTGAATCTGGACAACTTTATTTATCTCTTTGATTCTGCATCTGTAAAAGTGTTAATCATTGGCTATTATATTGATTAAGACACGGATGCATTAAAAGAAACTTAGCTTATCTTCTGTCTGAATGGTTTAAGCATCAAAAGAGAAAGCATTTCCACATGCCATATCAGTTTTATAGCAATCCATTATGAATTTAGTATTCATTAATTTATCTGAACTATTTTTTTTTTTAAGACAGAGAATACTTTAATTTAACCCATCAGCGAAATGGACAGCTTGGATCTGTAACAAAGCGTTGTGTTTTAAAGCAGAGGTCAGTAACTGTATATGAGAGTATACACTGCTACAAACAAATTAACTGATCAGAGCACAACTTATCAATGTTCAATACAGAATAAGCTTCCCTGTAAAAGCAGCACCTTTGTGACATTTTTAACTTTAGTATTCCTCTTCTTCTTCACCCTTTCCTTCAACAGAATCCACACCAACCTCCTCATAATCCTTCTCCAGGGCAGCCATGTCCTCACGGGCCTCAGAAAACTCTCCTTCCTCCATGCCTTCACCCACATACCAGTGAACCAAGGCATGCTTGGCATACATCAGGTCAAACCTGTGGTCCAGACGAGTCCAGGCATCAGCAATGGCTATGGTTTTGCTCAGCATGCACACAGCTCACTGTACTTTGGCCAGGTGTCCACCAGGTACCACAGTGGGAGGCTGGAAGTTAATACCCACTTTGAAGTCAGTGGGGCACCAGTCCACAAACTGGATGGTACGCTTGGTCTTGATGGTAGCAATGGCAGCATTGACATCTTTGGGAACCACATTGGCATGGTACAACAGGCAGCAAGCCATGTATTTACCATGGCGAGGGTCGCATTTCACCATCTGGTTGGCTGGCTCAAAGCATGCATTAGTGATCTCTGCTACAGAAAGATGTTCATGGTAGGCTTTCTCAGCAGAGATAACAGGGGCATATGTGGCCAGAGGGAAGTGGATGCGGGGATAGGGCACCAAGTTGGTCTGGAACCCATCAGATCCACATTCAGGGCTCCATCAAATCTGAGGGAAGCGGTGATGGAAGACACAATTTGACCTATCAACCTATTTAGATAAGTGTAGGTTGGGCGTTCAATATCGAGGTTTCTACGACAAATATCATATATGGCCTCGTTGTCTACCATGAAGGCACAATCAGAGTATTCCAGGGTGGTGTGGGTGGTGAGGATGGAGAACTCTAGCTTGGACTTCTTGCCATAATTGACAGAGAGACATTCCATCAGCAGGGAGGTGAAACCAGAACCGGTTCCTCCTCCAAAGCTATGGAAAATCAAGAAGCCCTAAAGACCCGTGTACTGGTCAGCCAGTTTCCGAATTCGGTCCAAGACAAGGTCGATGATCTCCTTGCCAATGGTGTAGTGTCCTCGGGCATAGTTATTGGCAGCATCTCCCTTGCCTGTGATGTGCTGCTCAGGGTGGAAGAGCTGGCCGTAGGTGCCAGTGTGAACTTCATCAATGACTCTGGGCTCCAGATCTACAGACACTGCCCTGGGCACATGCTTGCCAGCGCCTGTCTCACTGAAGAAGGTGTTGAAGGTCCAATGGTCTTGTCACTTGGCATCTGGCCATCGGGCTGAATGCCATGTTCCAGGTAATAGAGCTCCCAGCAGGCATTGCTGATCTGGACACCAGCCTGGCCAAGGTGGATGGAGATGCATTCACACATGGTTGCTGCTTTGTGGCTGCCGGTTGGATGGTGGAGAAGAGGAGAGGTTGTTGCTTCTTATAGTGCGACTCCTAGGTAGTCGATGTAAGAGAACCTGCGCTATCTGAAGCATTTTTCACCTAGTCATTGTCTGAACTACCCTGTGACTAATGAGTCATACAAAAACATTATTAGATGTGGCTTTTTTCTGCCAGGCAACATTTTAATAAAAATGTGTACAAAGATATACGAGGAGACAGCTGAGGGGTTTGGTTGAGGAAGATGTATGGTCCTTGGTCAAGATCTTTGCTCTAGCCTTTAAAGTCCTCAGGGCAGCTGTGATGGTTGCTCTTCTTTGTCTCTCTAAGAGACAACAGGAATCTATGGAAAGAAGATGAGAGACTTTGAAGGGAATTCTTATGAAGGATTAAGTCATAAGTATTGTACCTGACTTCATCCTATTTTCTCCCACCAGTTCTGTTCACTTAAAGTGAGCCATTATTGACTTTGTCTCACGTTGTATAAGTTAACTTATCCCTTGTGCTGAAACCAAAGTGGTCACACGTCCAAGGAGTTGGATCCTGAGGCAATTCTCATCTTGAATTCTAATCTATTAAAATCCTAATGTCCCCTGATTTTCCTTTACTGCTGATGCTTAGCATCTTGGCCTTTTTAGCCTCAGAGTTGAAATGGTATAATGGAAGGGGCATTGGGTTTAGACCCAGAGGACAGTTTTGCCAGACAGTTTTCCCATTTTTACACAATGGGAGAATTATGTTGCTTCTCTGTGTCCAGCTTTTTCTCTTCTCAGTTTTAATGTCTTTTTTTCTTTTTTTTAAAGTAAACTCTATGACCAACCTGGAGCTTGAACTCATGAGCTTGAGATTAAGAGTTGCCATCTCTCTTGACTGAGCTGGCCTGGCATCTCCTTCTCAGCTTTAATATGGAGATAGTATTATGCAGCTTCTAAGACTGTCTTGAGGATTAAATGAGTTAGAGCTGTGCATGTGGTAGAAAACAGTAGACACTCCTGAGCATTTAACTGAAACTGAATTTTAAGTGACCTCTCAGTAAACAGTCAGACTTTCCCAGGCTGACTACTCTGTATTCTCTCCTCTTAAGAAATTTTGTTATTTCCCCTTAAAATCATGATCTTAAAATAACCCTTATTAAATAATATTTTAAAATAACCTAAGTAAAAATATTTTAAAAGTCAATCCAGAGGTGGTTTTGCTGAAATTCTTCCTCATCTCCTCATAATTCTAATTATTTTTCCCCCAATCAAAGTCTTTTTTAAAATAGCAGGTTTCAAGGCCATAAGTGTTCTCTACAGAACTAACTTTTTTTTTTCCATAACCTTTCATAGTAAATAAGGAAGCAGTAGAATTGCTCTTGGTTTATAATGGGAAACACCGAGCTGTCAAGATTTATAGTGGTTGATTGTTCCTATATGAAAGATGCTTATTTAAAAGTGGGATAATTCAGCAAGAATTTATACATCCACAAAGAATTGTCATATTTAAAATAGCTGTTTCATAAAATCCAGCTTTATTGCTTTTAGATCTCTTCTAGATTCTTTTCTTTCTTTTCAGAAATAAAAGTTTTTAAACTGAACAAAAAAATATTTAATGTTTTATGGTCACATGCTAGGTTTACTAAAACAAGTTAATAAGTGAGCAGTGTTTCTCTGACGAGCCATTTACTACCATTGACAGCCCTTGTTATATTTTTGACTATTCTAAAAGATCAAATTCATTTTCAAAAGACAATGGTTTGCCAATATTGACAGAATCCAGAAGAACATGTAAGGGACAATACCAAAATGAACATTCCAAAACTATTTTGAGCAATGCCATCATTTGTGGAGTAAGTGCCTAGTTTCCAATTTAGACTACCCTGAAGTGGACAGCACTCATGGATTATATGAATCATGATGTTCTTGTTGTTTCATAAAAAATCATCACTTTAAAGTTACAGCTCATGTAATAGTTGATTTCCAATTTCAAGAAAAAATTCAATCAGTCATGTAATTGATCATTTTACGACCTGAGCTCCAAGGAGTCCTGAAGAATGCATCATAACTTATTTTCAAGAGTGGTTAAGGTTGTGATGGGGAACTGATAATGAGAAGGGCCTGTAGCAACTTCCCAGTCAGATTTCACCAAAGCAGTTCCACTTTTGC
This sequence comes from Vulpes lagopus, assembly GCF_018345385.1. Taxonomy (NCBI): domain Eukaryota; kingdom Metazoa; phylum Chordata; class Mammalia; order Carnivora; family Canidae; genus Vulpes; species Vulpes lagopus. The sequence continues at coordinate 22,554,725 of NC_054832.1, forward strand.
TTATTACTTCGTTTGACTTATTGGACCTCAGTAAGAAAATTTCATCTTAATATAGAGTTTCGTGCTTTAAAAGTTTGAAAACTGAATGAGTTTTATCATTACCCCATTTAAAGAGTTCCAAATGTCATTGAATGCTTGAATGAGAATCTTTACAGAAATCACTTTAAATTGATTGTTAATCCCTCACCTGGAAGAAAAATGAGAATTATTTCATATCCCAAAATAAATACAGTGTAGTAATAACACAGATGAATGTCTTTACTTATTTATTAGCATCTCAATGGGTTAGAATAAGATAGCTACCTGACTTTCAATTTGACTACTTAAAAACTGTTGACAGATTGGTAACCAAGTGGCAAATGACCACTAACTAAATACAAATAGTAATAATGGCTTTGTATTGGGCATATAAGGAGATCTTTCATATGAGATTTCCCAATTGTAGATACTGGCATATCTCTCAGCTTTTCATGTGACATTTTGTTGTCTTGTTTGTTTCTGGTTTTGGTCATCTTGTCAGAAAATGGAGAAACATCATCTTATAGCCATTGTTTACCAACAGTAAAAGCCACCATTTCTAGCTCTACCATGTATGAAATGCTGGCTCCATCTGACCCTGGTCTTTGCTCTATACATTTATAGGAAAACCTGCCATAATGGGCATAATGGAAACAGTGTTGAGCATAGTGGCAGCAGTATATTTGATGTTTACAGCAAAGAGAAAGCGAGGGTTTGTTTGTTCAGGGTTCACTTCATTGTCCCAGAAATTAAAATACTTGGTTATCATCAGAATCCATTTTACACAAGTAACCACAATTCAGTCTCCTCCCACCTTTTCCTTCCTGGGTGAGTGAGTCTTAACTCTGACATGAAAGTCATGGTGACAATAAGCCATATGTATTCTTATCCAGCTGTCAGTGGTTTAGACATCATTGCACTTAGTGAAAAGAATGAAGGATTGGGCAGAGAAAGATCTAGGTTCAAATCTCGAACATCTATCTTGTAGAGTTAGTGTGAGGATTAAATATTAAGGAGAGACTAAAACAAATGGCTGCTGATAGTACTATTTTGTTAGTAAAAAAATCCTCTCAACACTCAAGGGATGACATAATATATGTGCAATCTAAGTAAATGTGGCAGTATCTGTAGCTTTTAAATAAGCTATTTAATGTCATGCTGACAAAACCTATGATTCCTAGTAGTTGTTTTAGTTATTAGACTATTTTGCTGCTTGTGACTTGTACAAAAAGTCCTTGGAGAAAGAGGGTGATGGATGTTATGAAGGGCCAACGACAGAATAACTTCTCATTGTCTCACAACATTTTGTAGTTCCCTTTTTGCCTAAAACAACAGTTACTTAACATAGTCATTTATGAAGACTCCAAATTAGGGAGAGGGTGGCCACCCTCTCAATTGACAAGTTCTCTAATTTGACAGTTTTTTACGTTTTCTTGTTCTAACTTTATGAACAACTGTTATGTTCATCAACAAAAGCAAACAGGCCTGAATGCATGATGTCATCCTGCTGAGTTTTTTTAATGCAAATACAGATTCATTTATAAGTTAATTTTATCTACCCCTATGCCCAGTATCCATCTGGTCTTATAAAAGATCAACAATATGAGACATATTTCTAATATCTTGTATTTATCAGATGTTCCAAAGATACATCCCAGTGCTGAAATAGAAAAACATTTCATCACCTTTCGTTGGTGGTTTCTTTTCCCTACTCTGCGATGCTTCAATTTTAAGGCTTATTTTATAAGTTCTGTTTGGACACTACGTTAACCCTCAGGCCACAGAGTATTGGCAAACGGTTGATTTCGTTTTTCCCATTGGCATAGCTGCTGTTCACAGCAGCTCTCCCTCCCTCGCTTTTGTTTAAATTGGCTACAGTGTTTCTTGCTTAAGGGATTTACCAGAATGTGGCCATACCTGGGACAAGCTAAACTCAGGATAAAGAACTGGAATGGGAGGGCTGTAAACTGACCACTGGATGCGTAATATCATTCTTTCAACTGTTCAGAAAAACACACGCACACCACGAGCCCTAACTTTCAGAGGTGGAAAACGAACTGAACATATGGTAAAGTTAAAAATTAATATTAATAAATGGAAAAGTGATTTCCCCAACAGACATTTCATTTTAAGATTGTCCTCTACTGGAATGATTTATTTGACTCTCTAATCTACTTGGAACGGGCAACAGGCTGAAAATGGTAAAGAACACTCAAAGCAGAAGCAAGTAAGCAATGACTATTATAGCTAAGAAGTTTATAGATTCAGATTCTTCGTCAAAGGATATTTATAGTTTGCTATAGAAAACTTGATTTCTCCCTCTTCTGAGTCTCAGATTAAAAGACATAAGAGAAATTCTCAGCAATTTAAGACTTGATTATAGTTTATTTGTGGTTTTATTTGCATATTTATTAATCACAGTGAACTTGACATGGCAAAGGAAACTGACCTGGCTTGTGGAACAACTAGGTAAACCAAGGCAATTCTGCAAGTATCTGAAAGAGTTTGATGAGACTGTGTCAAATGCAGCACTTACAAACCTAACCATAAATACTATAACTTTTCCTATACCTGGATAACATCTCATAATGGTAACATTCTGAAAATTGATGGAATTGTTAATTCAATGGTTGTTAAATTGCACAATTTCAGCCTTTACCTAACCCCACCAAAAAGTGTCCCCCGCTCCCCCTACTTTCCATCTGTCTCCTTTTACATTATTATAAACAAAGATTTTGAGCAAGGCTGATAATTGTTCTAGGGTTTTCTATTGATAGTCTCATTGGCTAGTAACCAAAACTGATGGACTGATATGAAAATAAAACAGCAATGGCAAGCAGACTCTGATCATGATTCAGTGAAGATAGTTGTGTAAATGTAACATTGGCAGTAAATATTGGCTATAAACTGAAGCTATCACTAATTAATTTAAATAACAAACTTGTTTATTTGCACCTTATGAGCTAGGCCAGCAGTATACAAGGATGGTCCAGGGGCCCCTAGGAGTCCCCGAGATCCTTTTAGGGGATCTGCAGTGCTGAAGCTCCTTCATAATAAAACTAAGGGTGATCATTTTTTGCTCTCCCACAACTGTTCAGTGGAGTTTTCCAGAGGCTGCCCAAGATTTAAAGGCATCATCTTTCTGATGGCTAATAACAATATGTGTGCTTGTGGATTTTTGTGTTTAAAATTTTCTATTTTGGAGCGCCTGGGTGGCTCAGTTAGTTAAGCGTCTGCCTTCCACTCTGGTCATGATCCTAGGGTCCTGTTCTACTGCGAGTCTGCTTCTCCCTCTGCCTCTTCCCCTGTTCATGCTTACTCTCTCTGTCTGTCTCTCAAATAAATAAGTAAACACTTAAAAAAAATTTCTGTTTTAAGTTTGAGTACAGTAAATAATTATACACAACTATAAACAGAATCCCTTTGGAGTTCCTCAATAATTTAAAACATGTACAGGGGTTCTGAAATCAAATGCTTTGAGAATTTGTGTGTTAAGCAACATAATGGTAAAAAATGAGTAAGATAAAAAAAAATGAGTAAGATGTAGATGTTACGTAGGCTGCTTCTTAGTGTTTTTCTATATTGTAACTGAGTCAGGAAGAAATGTCTAAGTCTATTTTTAGTGATTCATCCAGTCCATTCTTCATCCTTTGGGTTTGAGGGCTGTGTTTTTAGAGCTAACTTCTCTCTGGACTCAGTGCTCTAGAACCAACAGTTCTGTGTAAATGAAAGTGCTTGGCCTTATGCCAAATTTGTATCTCTCAAGAGTTGTGTGAAGAGGAAGTGTCCATATTTGCATTTATAAGAATATGCTACTTGATGGTGTTGACAACTGGCCTGTTGAGGGTGGCGAGATAAACACTCTTACTCCTGTGGCATGTACTCTGATAGAAAACCAGCAGAGGAATCAAGGAAATATAGAGATTGCCACTTCGTATAAGTATTTATGCAACTTGGTTATGGAATTTAAAAACCAGTGATCTCAGAAGAAAAGACTTAAAAATACAGTCCTAACGATAAAGGTGTGTTTTTTTTAATTGATCAGCATTTTTAAAAAACATTTTGTTTATTCACAAGAGACAGAGCGAGAGAGCCAGAGACATAGGCAGAGGGAGAAGCAGGCTCCATGCAGGGAGCCCGATGTGGGACTCAATCCTGTGACCCCAGGATCACACCCTGAGCCAAAGGCAGTCACTCAATCGCTGAGCCACTCAGACATCCCTGCATTGGGGTTTTAAAACACATTTTGTAAATGAAACTTAAATCTTTCACTTAATGCTTCAGTTATATCCTGCTTTCAACAAATATTTATCAGACATCTACTGTATATGCTCAGCATTTTGAATGCACAGATAAATACTATATGGTCCCTCAGAGAGCACACAATTTACAATCCCAGATGCAAAGTGACATAGAAGCAGGGATGAGAGTCTTTTATTTTTCCCAGAATCACTAAAGAAGATGTAACAGAGAATGTATAATAGATGTGGAAGATGAGAACTATGTTTTCGGTGAGAGAACATCATCCATGATCACATAGATGTATTAGAATTCTTGGTACATACAGGGACCAACAGCCAATTTAAGTAGGTTATATGGGTAGTGAAAGGAAATGGCTTGGAAATTTAGGTTGGAATCAGACTGTGAAGAGATTTGTAGGCTATTTTAAGTGCTTTGAATTTTATTTGATCATCCACAAGAATTGCACACTCAAAGGTCTTTGCATGGGCCAGGTAAATAAAGTGATAATAGGGTAGGATATTAGCCCTGTCCTTTTGTTGTTTTGTTTTCTAATTTTTAAACATGTAGTTTTCTTTGCCTTTATTATAGTGATGTGCTGGAGCAGGTATGAAAGGCAATTGTTGATTCCCAAACTCAAGTTCAATGATTTTATGTGGGTAGCTTCAAATCTAGCAAGTGGAGGCATTTAAATCACGGGAACTGGCAAATGTGACAAATCAGTGTTTTATTTTCTCTCTTTCTCTTTTTTTTTTTTTTTTTTTTTGCTATGTACCAGCACACCACTTGATGAATGTGGAGAAGGGTATTCACTTCTCTACCTTTGTAAAATTGAGTGAGCAGCCCAGGAAGTGTTAACTGACAAATGTGAATTTGGGAAGACCACGTGGACTGTGGTGAACAGCAGTGTGAGTACCCTGCCTTAAGTAGAATAGCAACCTCTCTGCTCCAGTCTAGATACAGAAAAGGGCCCACTATTTTCAGACATCTCAATTCAACAAGTGAATTCAGAAATCTACATATATTGAGATAAACTCTCCCAATTTTTCAATATTAGAAACTAATTCGGTAGCAACAGCGATTATTACCAATAAGCTAAATTTCATCTGCCTTTGCTGGAGGTAACGAGAGATCTTAAAAGTTTTTAAGCAGTGTGATAACATGATGAGTTTTCATTTCAGAAAAGCAAGTCTGGAGGATGTTTGAAGGACAGATTGAAAAGAACAAAGGCTAACAACAGAAACTTCAGTCATGGGGATGGTGAAGACAGATTCTATGGCATCATGGAGAACCATCTGGAGGGCAAAGTCAAGGGTTCCATTCCTATATAAACCAGTTACATTGCTGTTTTCCAGCAATGGCCTATACATTTCATCCTGACAAGCTTTTACCACAGGCACACTGAGATTTAGTCAACAGAATGATTGAGGACCAGTTTTCTGCAGGGAAGCTTTCAAAGTAGACACCCAAATGGTAGTAGGTCAGTAGATTTATCTTCATAAAGGATGGCATTAATATTGATTCCATTGCTTGGGTACCTTTGGAAACAGTAGAGCAGATGCTAGTGTGAAAGATGTTACCTAGATCAAGTTCATTGACGTATTTGCTTTTCAGATTTAAACCCGGATATAGGCAGATGAGTTTATCTGTGCTGCATACCTGATGACTGTATTTCAACAGAATGAAAGATTTAAAACAAAAGTGCTTTTGAGTGCTCTGCAGAGTCAGTGCAAATGGGGCCTTGGCATGGATTTCCTCTGAAAGATGCCCAAATTCCCCCTCATTTCTACCTCCCTTACTGGTTTGGGTAAATAAAATATTTATGATTTAGTAATAAAACCTCCCAAATACTAAGCTCTTTCATATGTCCACAAGGTGTGGGGATCTTCAGAAGGACTGGAAATACCAAGACTTAGCCAAGGCCCTTAAATAGGATTGTGCCATATTTGAATTCCCTCCTGATACTCTCAGTTTCCAAGAAGCCTAAATTATTACTTGATTGGAACAGCAGAGTCGAGGACATATACAGTCTTTTGTTGAGTTTTCCCTTTGGGAAAATATCTAGACTGTGTCCTTGCAAAGAAAACCTCCATATTAGGGATGCCTGGGAGGCTCAGTGGTTGAGCATCTGCCTTCCGCTCAGGTCATGATCTCGGGGTCCTGGGATCAAGTCCTGCATCGGGCTCCCTGAAGGGAGCCTGCTTCTCCTTCTGCCTATGTCTCTGCCTCTCTCTTTCTCTGTGTCTCCCATAAATACATAAATAAAATCCTTAAAAAAGAAAATCTCCATATTAAAAATTATTTTATGTTTTGTTTTCAAATTTGTAATGACTGGAGTCTGTTGACTACCTGGTCAATTTAATTAGCTATATTGGGTTTTTTAAAATTATATATGGCAGCTACATTTGCCACTGCTAACATTCTTTGTCATGATTGTTAATCCTGGTCCTAACTCTTTCTCAGCTGAACACAAGGAGCATCATACCAATTGTAGGGCACCTCATACTCCTTTAGACGCCAGCCACCCCCCAGCCTTTCCAGTCTCTCAAGGACTTATTTCCATGCCTTCATTTTTTGCTAGGTATATTGGGGTAATATAATAGCTGCCTGATGCTACTCTCGTGAAAAGTCATTGAGAAATTGCACATAAAATGGTTGACAGTGTCTGGCACACAGAAAATATTCTAAAATGTTGACTATGTCAGTATTCACTGAGAGCATCATATTCATGATTGCACTTTTGTCATAAGGTATACATACACATAGGATGAGGCCTGGAAAGGTCCTGGTCACAGAGCTTCCATGCCTCCTTCTACTCTGTCTTCTTCAGTCAGAACACCCTCCTAGCACATTGGTGTGTTCACCAACCAGGAAGCTCTTCCAAGACTTAATGTTCAGAATTTTTTTTTTAATTTTATTTATTTATTCATGAGAGACACAGAGAGAGAGAGAGAGAGAGAGAGAGAGAGAGAGAGAAGCAGAAACACAGGCAGAGGGAGAAGCAGGCTCCATGCAGGGAGCCCGATATGGGACTCGATCCCGGGTTTCCAGGATCACACCTTGGGCAGAAGGCAGACGCTCAACCGCTGAGCCACCCAGGCGTCCCAGAATTTTTATTACATATACAAGATTGGTTAAATCATTGGCCATGTGAGTGAATTCAATCTCTAGCACATCACCTCCTTGGAGGTCAGAGATTAGTGAGGACCCAAATTCCAGCCCTCTAATTACATGGTCGGTCTTTCTCATGATCAGTACCCATTTTGAGGCTATTTAGGGGCCTACTATATATCACCTCATTAACATAACAAAGATGCTCCTATCAGTCTGGAAATTCCAAGTGTTTTTGAACCAGGGACAAAGATCAGATATATTCTTTATTAGAGAGAGAGAACATTTAATTTTACTATTCATTGTACTTTGAGCCTACGTAAACATACTGAACCTGTCTCCCACTATGGATCCCAAGCAATAGTTTGCTTCTCTTCTAGCTTTAGGTGAGTTCCCAGCCCCAAAATGTGTATCCCAGTCTGCCTCCTCTAACTCGAGATTGTTAAGCTCAGTTTTCTAGGATACTAACCATCAGTCCCCAGATTCTTGTTCACTGATTCTTCTGTGAGAACTGTTAGATTCTCTTGGGAATAGGATACATGATGGACTGTTTAGATGACTCATGGTTCTTCAGACACAGGTAGATTAGGATCCCTTTGGGGAGACATTGTTCACAGCAGGACTTCTCTTTGAGCAGACCAGTTCAATTCTCCTACACCAAGCCATCTTACAGAGCTTCTAGGTAAGAAACTGCTGATGTTTAGAGGAGCAAGTAGGCCACTAGCCACATATCAAGATGCCTGCCAGGGAAAACTGACTTACATCTAGGTGGACTGCTATATACTCATGTGTTCATCCAATTATACTATTACAAGAGAGCAGACATTCCTTGGTCACTTTTCAATATTTATGTTGTCTTATTTCTTCCATGGAGTTAGGAGAAAAAAACCCATTTGCAATTTCTGATATCATTTGCTAATTTCACTAAAAAACTGGCCACATTTTTAGAAAATTAGCATCCCAAAGAAATTTTGATTTTTTTGAAATTTGGGATCTAGTTGCAAGTTCTTTTATTCATTTGCAACAATTGATATCTATTGACATCTGTGAATTTTCCAAATACATCAGATGCCATTTGCTAAATAAAAGGTATTCTCTAACTCCAGAAAAATAAGTAGTCTCATCTGTTTGAGTACTTAACTTTGGAAACCCTTTGTTTATTCTGACCTTCCATAGGATCAGGTTGACATATGGATGCTTAATCAAGTACTTAAAACAAGCATAAATAACAGAGACTTCACATGTGTAATATTCATAAACTTCCAGATTTGTTTTTCAAGTTTCTTACACTAGAACATCTAAAAAAGGTCATTTAGGACATACTTTAAATTTTAACACTTCAGCTTTAGTTCTTGAAATGGTTTTGGGAAATCATACAAAGGGCATTATGTAACTCTGGGGTGATGTAAGCAGATGTTTTATGTATTTGCATAATTCTATCATATATTTGTATAACTCTAGAGTTAAGTGAAATTACCCTGTTAAAAATTTCAGAAACATTTATGCAATTCTTTTCTTTCTTTCTGTTTTTTCTTCTTACTTCTTAAAATCAAGAAATCTTAGTGCTTAAAAAAATCCTGGATTTTCAACACTGAGATCATGGTTGTATAACACCAAACGCAAATGGAGACATAAAATATATTAGGAATGAACACTTAAAAAATTTCCTGGAGTGGCTAAATCACAGAACTATAAAATCTCTGGATTGGAAGAGTCTCCTGAGCCTTTCACTAAATGCAGAAACTTTTTCTACAGCAAGATCAAACCAAGCTCAAACTTCTATTTGCCTCTGATAAGAAGGATGGTAACTTGAACACACTGGAATATATTTTTAAATCTCATTTAGGGTAGAAATGCATTATTGATTCTAGTTTTGCCTAGTTGATAAGACCTTTATTCATACACTAGAAAATTTTCATTAATATATGTTTTTAAATAAGTTTTTCTTTGGAGGATGCATGCTTGTCTAATTTGTTTCTGTTTTTATTTTGTTTTTGCACTTAAGGTGGCTGCCTTTATCAAATATGGCTCTGGTGAGTTTTAAAACTAAAGTTTTAAAGAAAAATGATGCCTGTAATCACTCACTATTTATTCTTAAGTAGAAAGAAGTAAGTTTGCACAAAATTTTGAAATCTGACATTTTTAGGATGTAACATGAATTCAAAATAAAGGCAATAGATGAATTTCATGTTAAGAATAAAGTAGTACTTTTATCCAGACTGCTATTTATATATATTTTTAAAGAAACACTATAAAAAATGTCACATATGTAGGGCAGATTTATCTAATAATAAAATATGAACATAGAGATTTGGAAGCCTCCATACTGTGATCACAGTGATGTGTACCTAGAGAAAGAAAACTGCCCCCATCAGTGTAATCTCACCCCCATTTCATTTCATATATGATTATTTTATTTTATTATGTGCTTAGCATGTTTTTGGAAGCTGTGGAAATAATTAAAATATAACTCCAATGATAGGCACTGGCAATTATTTGCCATCTACTATGAACCAGTCCACTGCTAGGTGCATCACATAAATGTCTTATTTTTCCCACTTTAGACAGTTGAGAACCAATGAGATTAAGCCATATGATATGGGCACAGTTGTGACAGGTAATGTTTTTAACCCAGGTGTGTCAGATTGTGAAACACTCTTTGCATATTGTTGTATAAGGCACTGTCCCTGTTCAAAAGAGGCTCAAAGTCCAAAGTCCTGTTTGTAACTTTGCAATCATACATGAAGCCATCAGAATTGCATTCAGATCAGTTACCAATTTAAATGGTATTGATGAGCAATGCTAGTTCATTGAACAGTCCTCTCTTCAATGAAGACTTTTTTCTTTTTTCTTTTCAATGAAGACTTTTTATGTTTAACTTCCAATTATGTCTCCATTTCTTTTCTTAAAATCATATGCTATTCATAACTTTATTTTTTTAAGACTTTTTAATTTATTTAATCATGAGACACAGAGCGAGGCAGAGACTTACGCAGAGGGAGAAGCAGGGTCCTTGCAGGGAGCCCGATGTGAGACTTGTTCCCAGGACCCCGAGGATCACGCCCTGAGCCGAAGGCAGATGCCCAACCACTGAGCCACTGAGGCTTCCCACATAACTTATTTATAATTAAAATTCTCAGTGTAGAATATTTGACATTTACAGAATGGCACAAGTCTGTTTGTGGTTATCTTATGAACTTCTGATTTTACTTCCATTCCAGTTTGTTTATGGAGCACACGGAGCATTTTATCTACCAGCAGTTTTGCAGGAGGAAAGTGGTCAAAGCAACAGAATAATTATATTTATCAAGGCCACACAGAGTCCTGGAGTCACAGGTTCTTTTTAGGGTAACATGGGATAGCTTGGAGGATGAGAGAGATAATTATAGAAGTTACTTCTGGCCAGGAGGTCAAGTGGCACGTGAGGGCGAGGAGAAGAAAGTGAAGAGGGAAAGAAGATGGGACATCTGGGGATATGGAGAAATGGAGACTTTGCCTTAGTTCCTAGCCTGCCTGGGAGCTGTGGGCAAAGGGATAAGTATCTGAAGAGAAATGTTAGTTAGCTCTGCTGCTGTACCATGAGTGACCGACCCATCTGTATTAATTAGCGTTCTCCAGAAAAACAGAACCAATAACTGTGTATATGTGTGTGTGTGTGTGTGTGTGTGTGTGTGTGTGTGTAAGAGAGATATATTTTAAGGAATTGGCTTACAGCATGGTGAGAATTGGCAGTCTGAAGTGCGGACTAGCAGATAAAGACTCAGAGAAGAATAGATGTTGCAGTCCTGAGTCCAAACGCAGTCTGGAGGCAGAATTTCCTCTTCCTTGAGGGACCTTAGTCTTTTACTCTCAAGGCCTTCTACAGATTGGATGAGGCTCACCCATATTATGAAGAGTAGTCTACTTTACTCAGAGTCTACTGCTGCCAATGTTAATCTCATTTAAAAAGATACTTTCACAGCCTCACCTAGACTGGCATTTCACCATGTATCTTGCAACTGTGGCCGAGTCCAGTGGACACATAAAATTAACCATGACATCCTCTTCCAGATAGTCTCTGAGTTAAAGTTCCTTTAGAATTCATTTTATGTTAGGCATGGGTTTGTTTGGTTTTGTTTTTATTTGAGAGAGAGCATGAGCAAGTGAGCATGAGCAGGGCGGAGGGGCAGAGGGAGAGGGAGATACAGACTTCCCACTGAACAGGGACCCTGTCACAGGCTCCATCCCAGGACCCTGGGATCATGACCTGAGCCAAAGGCAGATGCTTAACCAACTGAGCCACTCAGGCACCCCCATTAGGCACAGTTCTAGGTGCTGGTAATAAGGAAATATATGAGAGATGAAGCCCTGCTTTTAAGGTGCTTATATTCTCAAAAAACAAGTTAACATAAATAAACTAGATTTCAGGCTGTGAGAAGGGCAATGAAAGAAACAGCCAAGGCAACGCGATGGAACTTATGGACATGCTGTAAGGGCTGGAACCTTAGTCACTTATCTAATTGTGACCCAGAAGACGTGAGTTTTAAATTCCAATCTTGTAGGACACTTAAAGTTCACTGAAGCAAAGTATCATTGAATTATTTTTTTCTGTGTGTGTGTGTGTATGTTTGTATAACAAACTCTAGTTATGATTGTTAATTTATCTCCCTCCTGTATGGGTCAGCATACTCAGTACTTTATTTGGGGGTGGTGAGAAGCATCTCTGAGGGGGTGACATCTGAGGTGAGATTTAAGCCCAAGGATACAATGTGAGCAGGACAGGTTGGGCAGCTGGAGTATATTGACAGGGAAAGAAGCCAGTGAAGGGAGGTTGGAAGCTGGGCTAGAGCGGGATTCCAAAGATTCACTTTTATTCTAAGTACAACAAGAAGCAATAATATGCTGTTGGAAGGTTTTATATGGGTAAGTGACATCATTTAATTTATTTTTGAAAATGATTGTTCTGGCTGCTATTTGGAGAAGGGCTTGTAGCAGGACAAGAATGGAAGCTGAGAGGCAGGATCCAAGTAAGAGGATGATATTAGGGGTGACCATGAGAAGTGAAAAAAATGTTTCAAATATTGTAGCAAATTAAATGGTTTTAAGTGAGAGACTTTGAAAAGGGGAAGAAAAGGAGATTTTTAAGATATTGGATTATATTTCTTAATTCAATTATGTCTTTTGTCACAAGTGCCAATTGAGGTTAAAATATGAAAGAGCTATTCTTTGAAGACTTCGCTTTTTTCCTTAAACCCCAAGTCCTAAATCATAAAAGAAAAGACCTTAATACCTTTTTAAAAATAAAGTGAGTTAATGCTTTTTAGGATAATTCAAACTAACAAGTGAAAGGAGATGTTTGGATGGGCAGAAATTTCAGGACTTTTTAAATTGTCAAGCCTGTGACCATGTACTCAATACATATATAATGCTGGCATTGCTGATGTTTCATTGAGGAAATGGGGAAGTGTAATTTTCCTTTATATAAATATTTTTGACCATTTTTTGGGGGGATGTCTTGATTTTCTCCTTTTCTCTTGAAAAGTCATTATATTACATCACATTACATTGCATTACCGATTAGTTTCTCAGTATCAATGGAAAAGGGCAAAGCCCAGTGTAAAATCATTCTTGTGTGGAAATGGTTATCAAGAAAGAAGCATTTATGCTTACACGATCATTACATGACCGGATGTGTATGTCTGCGAGTGCATAGACATTACATTGGGAAATCAGAGAGAAATTCGAGTTTTCAGCAAAATGCTGCAAATTGAGCTTTTCTTATTGTTTAAAAGGCCAAGTGTTGTAAAATGATTTAGAAAATGTGAAATGTAAGGAGCTCTAAAATTATTCTCCCCAGCCCACTGCCTTCCATCCATCACTAGATTATTGAAACAGCTTCCAAGCTGACTTCTCCCCTGTAAGTATCTCTACATCCATTCTTTGTACTACTGTCATGATTCTCTTCCAAGAAAACAGAACACCTGGTCCTTGCCTTCAGGATAAATTCCAAACATCTTAGAAGAAGAAAAACAACATCTATTAAACACTGAGTGGGGGACAGGCTTAGGCATCAATGGTTTATGTATATTATCGGCCTTTTAGAATGAACCTTGAACCTCATCTTCTGACACTTTCATAGACCTTTACCTCTGGTCTTTAATTACAGGACAGAATCACACTGCATGGAAAATTACATCTTTTTAGCTGCTAGACTCAGAGCCCTTTGAGTAGAAGGATGATAGTTGCTTGATTTTGTTTTCCACAGTGATTAGTACAGTAGCTGGGAGCTAGTAGGAACTCTGTAAATGAAAGAACTTTCTGCTGTTTAGACTCCTCCTTGTGTCTAAGAGTGGCCCTTCTGGAAACTTCAAAAGTAGTAGTTGCTAACCGCCTGCCCCCTCCTCAGTGTTCTAGATGTTTGTTCTTCAGCTTACTAGCTGTGTGGATATGAACGAGTGTCCTAAAATCAAGTAACTTGCTCAAATTTTGTCTGTTTTCTGTGTCCATGAAATGGGTAGCAATCATGATAAACTTACAGAGATCTTGCAAATATTAAATTAGGCAGCATATATAAAGCATCCAGTACCATGCCTCACCAATATCAATGTGCCTAATAGATAATATTGTGATTATTGTGATATTGTGATTGCTACTTTTTTTAAAGAATAAATCAATATTTTAGTGCTTCATAAATTTATTAAGGACTTAGACAATTCTGGCACAAAGATATTCAAAACTTTCTTTAAAAAAATTACAGTAGAGCTACAATTAGTATCCCTGAATATATTCAGAGGCTGAAAGAAATGACGTGGGCTTTAGAAAAATCAAGGGGTTAAGAAAAGCAAATAATATTTTAAACTTAATTTGCAAACAGAACAGAATCCAACCATTAACTATTCATGGCTGTGGCGTTGGAAAATCTGGAACTTTTTTTTTCAACTGATAGATTTTTCTAAATTTATATGTAAGGTTGCCTCTGAGATCACATTATTTTAATGGTTGTCATTATTATTATCCATTTAAATACAGTGGAATTTAGTTTGAAGAGAAGCTATAACCTTTCTTTATTTTAATTCACATTCTGTACAGGAAAACCATGACTTGCAGGTTCAAAGGAGAAAGCCTTTAAAAAGGCTTGTAAAAGGCCTCATAGTCTTCTTGGACATCAAATAGCTCAGCAAAACAGCATTATGATGATTTAAATGCAAATGAATTAGAAACATATGGATCACATTCCCTTGGAAATACACATGGGTTTGGAAATTAAGGAGGAACTGCCTGACAAAATGCACTGCACTTCACTTAGCACAAAATGTTTGAATAATGGGTTGAATTTTTTGCCAAATCCTGAAGGCCATGGGTTCGTCCTATGGATATTTTCACAAACCCTGTGGGTCTAGAGGTTCCTTGCCTTTGAGAATTGTGTTCCCCATCAAGATCAACTCCTGTCACTATTGCTTCTGTCTCCTGCTCCTCACCACACACACGAGTGTGCAGTAATGAAAGAGAGATGAGTTTCAAGAACATGGAAGAAATAGGGTGCGGGGGGGAGGAAGTAGTTGAAGTTTCTCGCTTCCCCTTTTTCTGTTTCCTCTTTTTTCTCTGGCACTTTACATTTGCTCTTTCCATCCTTCATTTCTTTCTTATTTTGTTATCTCTCCATCCCCACCCCACTTTTTCTTCTTTCTCTCTTACGCAGAAGAATGGATAAAAGCAGGATGTTTCTAAGGGAAAGCTTATGGTAGCATGGAGGAATGAATTATCCATTGTCTTATCAATTTTCTTCAGGATTACTTTCTGTAGCTTCCATCAAAGAATAGTAAAGTCTGAAAGTTTTCCTCAGTGGATCACTTAGCTTTTACTATGGCACAAGGAGAAATGCTTGGGCTTACTGTGCTTTGTTTTAACATTTTAGAGTTTCATGAAAGTAGCATTGCCCTGATTTAGCTTAGCTTATTTTAGAAAGCAATTTATCATTATTAATATTGATTCCAGGGGCAATTAATTAATTTCTACAAAATAAGTTGACACATGGAATATCATAGACCTAAGGCTAATGCATTGCTGCCCAGCCTGGGTGAAAGCAGGTGTCACAGTAACAGGATCTGGCTTTTGTGTGTGTGTTACAAAATATACTGCCTCTTGATAAGCAGCTACAGAATTGATAGTTAAATCTATCCGCATGGATTTGCTTCCCATATGGAACTAATTGCCTCTGGAATAGCTAAAGCCAAAAGATCTCTACAATTTCAAAAGCTTCTCTTATCTTTCCTTTTGTATGGCTGTTGACAGGAGCGAAACACATCTATCCTCATTTATTATATTGGTCTCATCAAGTGAGGACGTGTTGATGGGGGACTGTTACAGAACCAGATGGTCCAAGTTGGTCTTTTATGTTTCAAGCATTTCCCCTCCTCAGTTTTAAAAGTCCAAACAAAGGCTACCCTGCACTTGGGCTGATCCCCTAGAATCCCTCTTCTTAAAGGACCCAATGTAGTCTCTTGCTGGTGCCGAACAGGCCTGCCTGAGGACCCAAGCACTGGGTTTCTGTGTCCTTTAATTCTGTTTCATAAGGCCTTACTCATCTTATCTCCTAGTGTGATTGGACACTAACAGGGATAATAAGCTTTTCTGATTATCTGGACCCTGACAAAAGGTCCTTGTCTCTTGTTCTTCAAATGACCACCATAGTACTACCTCCCCCTCTCCCCAAATGCATAGGTCAGAGACCTTTAGATCCAAAATCTTGACAACTAGCAGTATTTTACTCTCTCTCTCTCTCTGTCGGTCTCTCTCTGTCTCTCTCTTTCTCTGATTCTCCTAAGAAGGGTAGAGGTTGCCCTAGCATTTCATCTCTAAACCACTGGGGATAGTGGTGTAAAGATAAATAGGTAGCCATCATCACTGCTGTTCACATTGTCTTGTCATCTTAGTTTCCATTTCTAGACCATGTACCTGTGACAGGAATAAGTACTTTAGAGGTATAAACCCATTTAATTCTCTCAACCATCTTAGGAGGCAAGGGCTGTTATCATTCCCTACTATAGAGAAGGAAAACAAAACAGGGAGATTAACTGTCCCACAGAATCTTTAAGTCAAGAACAAGTGTACCAAATTTTATAAAGGTGAAAGGGGTGGGAAATACATAATTCAGCAAGCCCTCAGCTACACCTGAATATTCAACCTTATTTTTCCTTTTCCAAGGATAGGTGGTAAACCTTTCAGAAGTAGAATTTCAGCCATAGCCCGAAATCATGATGTGGGAAATGCTGGTTGAGGAGGGAAGGGGAGAATTTGTCTCTGGTGCTCCTCTGGCTGTGGTACACTGGGAAAATGACTTATACTCTCTATGCTGCAGTGTTCTCATCTGTGAAATGGAAATATTAGGGTACCTTCTTGTCAGGGTTGTTGTAAAGATTAATACTTGATTGTTAGAAGTGTCTGTTACCAAATTGTCCCTATAAAGATATGCCAGTTATGATATTCTTGTTCCACCAATGAATGTCCCTAAATGCTAGGCAATGGCACTGTTCACATGTGAGAAAGAAATGGTCTAGTGGATCACTCTGGAACTGTGTATTACATTGTCTAATGGATTCTTCCCCTTAGTAGTCCACCTTATACTCAATGCATCCAAACCAATTACTGTTTTCATCTCACCTACCAATTCTGCTTTTCCTATTTTGATTGGTGGCAGCAACATACTTCAGCATACTGGTCAAAGTGAGAAATCTTGGAGTGGGTCTTTACTTCTCCCACCAGACCACATTTTTCTCACCAGACTAGTCATTATATCCTCTTGATTCTACTTTCAGAATATCTTTCAAATTCATTCCTCTTTGCCAATGTCCTCTACCCAGACCGAGATCATCACTTCAGTAGCCATCACACAGTCTTTCCTATTACCCTTCTTCCCTCCATTCCATTCAAAGTACCGCCAGAACATTTAAATATATGTATAAAACTCCAATGATGTTATCCTCATGAATGGCTCCCCATTTCTAGAGAATAAATCTCAAGCCCTTGGTGTGTACAATTTCTATTTGCCTTAAACATATCATGCATGTATCCATAGCAGTGGGTCAGCAGTCATTTTGTCTTCTATTTGAAAGATCTTTCTGAGAGGAGAGTAAATCTCTCTAAGCTTTAGTTCCGTAACCCTTTCAGCCCCCTGCCCCGAAATAATTGTACATAGTAGATCAGAAAAATGTTGTTGGGAGAATAAAGTAAGAAACAGTCTAAAGCACTGAGCATAGTGTTCGACCTTGCAATGTGACCTTGGGCAATTTATTTAACTTCTCTGTGCCTTATTTCCACTTTTATAAAGTAAAGAGAGTACCTACAGCACAGAAATATTATGAGAATTGAATGAACATGTGTAAAATGCTTAGGGCAGTGTTTATTATTCCTGTCTTATTTTTCTTATTATTCCTTTAACTCAGTTATAAAATGCCATCGATGCTAATTTGTGTTACAGACTGAGAAGGGTTTTGGGGGGATTTATTATGGCTTATAATGTTCACTTCATACATTCCGAGAATACTATTGCATTCAAATAGCATATGTTAAGGCAGAGCCCAAATGTCATCACTTCATGAAGACATTCCCCATGTTCTCTGTCTTCCAGTGGACTGACCTATTCTTATCTCCTGCTTCCTTAGCAGTTTGCCCATATTTCTATTACAGCACTTTGCCGGATGAAATAGGAATCATCTGAATATTTATTTGTGTCTTCCACTAGAATGTGAGACAGGAGTTTGTGCCTTGTTCACTTTTTAATGCTTCTCAACCCCTATTACTCTCCCTGCCACCCTGAGATGCCACCTCTGTGCCTGGCAACCAGTAGGCTTTCAATAAATGTTGACTGAATGCATTCTGAATTGGGTAATGAGCCATTGTCCCACCTTTGTGGCTGCCTTCATAAATACCTAGGGTTTAATTTGGGTCTGTGGGTATGTTGGATGAGCTTCAGAGACCAGAGTGTTGTCACAGCAGTGGGGACTCCACACATTTGGCTCCTAGAACATTTTGACAAGAAAAATGTCTGCATTTCAAGATACCTGAGGGCTTATTCCTGTTTTTCTCAAACACAGTCAGGCTTTCATGTGGTCTTACACTTGCTTATTGATACCCAGTATTTTTCTTGTTGGGCCAAATGTGGCAACGCATTATTTATTTGACACTGTGGTAATCCATTCAATTGGATGGAAAAGAACATATTAGTCAAATGAAACTGATGTCTGGTAGCCATGCACACTCACCCAAATAATCTGCCCTTGGACCTGGTTCTCCAGCTGCTTGACGCCAAGCCATATTCTCGCTCAGGGATTTATTTTCCCTGGCCCTGCTGGGATACTAAAACCAACTTTCCGACTCAGCCATAGCCTCAGCCTCCAGCCCCTGGACAATAGCAATACTGTGTGATGACTACCAAGGACAGACTAAGAGGGATGACTGTTTTAACAGCACTTTATGACTCCTCAAGCTGGACTGGAAACATCACCACAAGGAGAAAAAGGTATTCGCCAAGGAGAGGGGATGTCTCTGTAGTCAGAATCTGAGCTGGAATCAAAACCACAGACAGAAATAGGGCTGAGGTCCTACAGCGTAAATTCCAGGAACTGGGAAGGAAGCTTGAGGACATGGCCATCGGGCTTTCAGAAATGTGCTAATTGCGCAATATTTACAACGAACCAGAGAGAATGATAAAATAACAATAAAGATGAATGACTAAATCTGTGAGCTAATGATTTAGAGAACAATCTTCAAAAACTGTGGTAAGAAAGGGGGAAAAAAAGCATTCAGAGGCATCATGATGTTTCACTATCTGTTTTTCTATGTTCTCTCTTCGTCCCTCTTTCCCTCCTTCTGTTTAGAGTCTGCAGAGTGTTTATGGGAGCCATGTGTGCTTTGTGATATCCTTATCCCTGACTAAAATACAACAGATTGTCATATATACCTAGAAATTCATTGATTTAATTTAGTTTTCAAATTGAGTGTCCAAAAAAGGTCAACTCCACTTTTGAGTCTTGCTTCTGAACTACAAGTAGCATCTGAAATTCATTTCTAAAATGGCCAGTGAGAGGAGCAGGATCTTGGTAGAAAAATTCTCACTTCTTGTGAGCCAACAAGAAATATCTAGTCATAAGCTAAGGGTCAGCAAATGGCTTTTTCAACCTGTGTTTGGCAGGAATGTTAATATTTAGGATTTCTTGCTTAGTCAGGTCAAGTCCAAGAGGATGTCCTAATGAATATGTGTGGGGAGTTCTACTCTGCCAGAGCAAGCTGCCAAAAGTTTTGTATTCATGCAGAAGCAAAGGACCTCTTGGAAGAAGAACTGTCAGACTTACCATTATTTCCCAGAACCAAGACTCGTGAACAATGAGAACAAAAGCTGTCTTAATCCTTGGAGCTTTGAACCTTATATGGCAAGGAAATCATTACGGGGCGGGGAATGATATACCATATATATTTTATGTCACATATCAAAGACAAAAAATTGGCTATTACTTTTTAGAGTTGTGTTAAGGAGGATTCAGAGGCTCTGTGAAGACCCAGAGGGAAAGAGTGCCATAGCAGTATTTGCCATTTCTGGTGTGGGTGCTTGGTTTCATATTGCTCCAGTGTGGAAAGAAAAGGTCTTTGGGATATGATGCTATGTGGTGCCACTCCATTAGGATCTGCTGCTCAATCTGGGAAGCTCCAACTTTTGTAGAAAAGTAGTCTTTAGAAAACAGCAAATTTAATCATGGTTATGCTAGTAATAGTATAGTAGTGTAGTAATATGTAGTATACTCTGTCTTAGTATATATATGTGTGTATTATAGTAATGTGTTAGTATGTATATAAATAATACATATATGATGTACCATATATGTCTGTTATATATATTATTTATATAATAGTAATGTAGAAAAATCAAAAGAAGAATATCTTTTTGTGGGCCTGCTAAGAAAATATAAAACTAATGGGAAGAGAAAATCTGATAAAAATCTGCCCATTTTTATAGGAACCCTGTGCTAAGAAACCTAAGCAGCCTAATTCTTGGCTTAAATAAGAGGGAATTGAGCCACAAGTTAGAATCAGACATAATATCAGAGACAGAAATAAGTCACCCAAAAGATATAGCAGCGACCACCACTGACAACCTCAAGCTAAAATGATAAAGTCAACTCAGGAGTTTGTTTGAGCTACCTGACTTCACTTGGATCACTATAGTATTTATCCCCTAACATATTTGTTTGTTCCTGACATTTCGACCTGCCCTGTCTTATGCAATGGACTTTAGCTATATGCAACTTTTTAAATTTAAACTTTCTAAAGTTAAATAAAATTAGAACTTCAATTCCTCAGTCATACTAGCCACACTGCAAGACATCTGTGGTTGATGGCTGCTTATATTGGACAGTATAGATCTAGAATGTTCCCATCATCTGGACAGTTCTATTGGACAGTGCTCATCTAGACCATCAGAAAGAAAGGGAGTCCAGGTTTATGGAACTATCTTCATAGGACTAAGAAGAGAATAGTTTGCCCTACTTATTCAGAATCATTTCTCCTTTCTGTTCTTGCTTTGCTGGCCATTTCTTGCCCAGTCTCAATGCTGGACACATGCAATTATTACTGAGTTGATGTGACCTGCTGCTGCTCTGTTAGGTGTTTGAGGAGGACGTTCAGTAGACCATTGGAAAGATGATTTGGGGGTTGTCTATGGTTTTTTAGATGTCAGTAGCATTTAATCTGGCAGGAATTTGTGATTGGATATGATTCTAGGTGTTCATCTCTCTTAGTTCTGTTCTTCATAACGATCCTTCAAGGTGGGCATTTCTATTCATTTTCAACAAATGGGCATGTCAAAATGTTAAGAAACATAACAAAGATACACAACTAGGAAGTAGTAAAGCAGCGATATGAACACAAATCTGTCTAACTATAATTCTGGATGCTTTCTGCATAGTTAAGTATATGGCTTAGTAGGTAGATAAAACATGTATGGACAGAGATTGCTAAGAGTCATAAGGACAGTTTCTTTGATGAAGGTTCCAAATTTTTCCCTAGTGACACTTTGACTTTGTAGGTGGGACAAATATTCTGCTTACTTGTTTAAAATATGCCATTTTGCCACCTAATTGTTTGGTCGGTGAATATTCTTCCAAAGTGTTCTATTTAGTACCCAGGAGCCCCTCATCCTACATTAACAGTGATATCAGAGGTGAAGAATCTTCTGAATAGGTGGGCTGTGAATTGCATGAAAATTGTTCCTGGTAATTGTCACGAGATATGCAGATTTTAAAATCTGCCGTGACCCAGCATTGATACCAGAGTTTTGAAAAACCAGTGAACCTATTCAGTGTTGTTAGACAGGATGCACTGTTCCGAAGAGAGCAGTGGATTTCCTATGCTTCTTAAAGATTTTCTAGTCTTTATTTCTTGCTTTGCCCAGCTCTTCTCATTTTCCTGCCGCAGTACCCCAAGCTATTCTGACAGCAAAGCTGTTTGCTGTTCAAAGAATAGGTTCATTGCCATGAGAAACCCCTTTTGTCATCTCACCTTCCTTGTTTCTTTCCAGATGTTATAAGAGCTTATATATGTGAACATTGGCAACCTCACAGAGAAGCCCCTCTTATGCCTGATAATATAAAATCCTGAACAAACTCTGTTTCTCTATGAATTTTTTTCTTTTTTTCCCTTTTTTTTTCCTTTCTTTTTGAGAGAGAGAGAGCAACTTGTGTGCTTGTGTATGCATGAGTGGGTGGAGGGTTGGTTAGGGTAGGTGGGGATGATGAGGAAGACAGCGAGGGAGAGAGAATCTTAAGCAGGCTCCACACCCAGCATGGAGCCAGACCTGGGGCTCAATTCACAGCCCTGAGATCATGACCTAAGTGGAAATCAAGAGTCAGATTCTTAAATGACTGAGCCACCCAGGTGCCCCCATTTCTCTATGATTTGTAATGTCACCTAGAGTATGTTGGGATGAGGGGTGTAGAGAAGAGGAGAAAATTCTTGAGTTTACACTGAGACTTGAATTTACTCTTGAATTTACACTGACTCCAAGAATTTCAAAATTGATTCACTGGATTTGAGCCACCTGCCTAACCCACCAAGGTTTCGAGGTTTCAGAGTTTCTGTCTCAAAAGCTGCCGAAGATACATTGTGTTGTATCACTTTGAAAATAAGAGTGGCCCAGTGTCATTGTTTAGTGAGATTATATGCTCTTAACTTGGAATTTAATTTTTTTGTTTACTTTGGCTTTAATCTAAAAATATTATTTTAATCTGTATTACCATGCTGAAAAGACTTCTTTTCTAAAAATAACACAAGCAAAGAAGGGATTATTTCATCTTGAAACACATACTTGCCTTATTTTGATTATGGTTCCCCCTTTTATTTTCTACCATCTTTGGAAACCTGATCAAGCATCTATGTGGTATTAGCTTCCTAAATGGTGTCACATAGAGTAGTATTGTCCAAGAAGCAAGAACAGGAGAAATAAGAAGGGTGAGATTGCCTATGCCAGGCTAATTGAAATCCAGTAGTGTTTTATCATTCAGGTAGTAGGAATTCTTGCCTCTCCCGTACTTTTAGTATGAATGTATTCATCATTTCCCATTTGCCAGGAAAGAGCAAACTTCAAGTGTTAAAGAATAATAGTTATTGAAATAGCAGTAACTTTTCCATTTTGTGTATATAGGTAATAATCTTTCATATATTTTAATACATAACTAATGAAATCTTTAAACAGAGTTTCACAGTTCATCTGCTTATTTAAGGACAGGCTGTGAAGCAGTATTTAAAAACATCTTTCTTTTTGCAGCTCCTTCATATGTTATCAATCAAATCAAGCATAAAATTTAAAAAATATTAGGATATAATCTCTCCCATATAGTGTATTTTCAGGGAGGGTTTTATTTTTTTTCTTGACTTATAGATGTCAAACTTTGATCCCTCAGAGAAAGACTATACCTCTCTTAACTTCAATGATATGTGAGTAATAATAACCATAAACAGCACTGTATATTTCCTATTTTGTGTTGTAAGTAAATTCTCAAAGTAATTATTTGAACAAAATAACTTGTTCTTAGGTATCAATGTCCTTGTTAAATTATTCTCTACTTTTAAAAAATTCCACATTTACCATGTACTATATACATCCTCAGTATTTGGGACATTTTCAAATGCCTCTGTTTTTATTTATAAAACATTTGTTCATAATATTGTAATTAGAAGCATACACACTGGAGCCTTTCTTTTAAAACCCTTTCCTTTTTTTAAAATTTTTTTATTCTTTCACCACAGAGAAAACTTTCCATCACCTCTTTTTCTTTAAACTGGACAATTTAAAGGAATGCATTTTCCATGTGATCCATATTGCTTATCCCAGAGAAATGTTTGCGTTTCTTTTATTTACCAACTACACAGAGTTGGCCTTTTCATGTAATTTTTCACATCTCACAGTCAGTGGCCTTGCAGAGAAGCACACATGCCTATGCAGCTGCCACTGAGGTGGGTTCATTTATAATCTCTAGCCTATCTCTTCCCCAATGTGTCCCACTGTTTCCATTTAGATCAAAACATAAAAAAAACATGTTATTGTACAAAGGAGGGCATCAGTGTGTTCAACTGGTTCTCCATTGTCATTCAATTTGAAGGTAAGTCTGAGTAAAAAACGAAACAAAAACAAAAACAACAACAAAAAAACCCTATGAGTTTCTAAAGTCATTTCTACGTGTGCATTTTGATGTCACCACTAGCTTTATAGCCATAAAACTGAAATCTCCATTTTCCTTCCCAATCTTTCTCTCATCCTAACTTCACAGTTTCTATTACTAGTGCCAACATTCTCAGTTTCCAAGCTATAAACTGAACAGTCAACTTTGATTTACAAGTCTGATTCTTCTGATTCTTCCCATGTCTAGATAGTCTCTATTTTTACCTTTTGATTGTTTTCTTGCTTTCATTTCTAATTCCATACACTCCTGCTATCCAGGTACTTATAATATCAAACAGGTTCCTCCCTATCAACTTGCTCTGCCTTTAATTCATTTTTCACTGCAACCCAGTCCATTCCACCAATCATTTTCATGCAAAACTATTTGAGGCATCTTTCTATAACATCACTGTCCTGTTTTTTCCTCTCTTTTCAGAGCCCTTTGGTAGTAATCTCAACTTCAAACACATTGGTCAGGTTCCTCCATCTTCAGACTTTATTTCATACTTATCTTAAATATTACTAACATTAATATGAATTATCTTGATCTATTTGGGCTACTACAACAAATATACCATAAACTGGATGGCTTATGAAGTACAAACCTTTATTTCTCTTAGTTCTGGAGGCTGGTCAGTCAGAGATCATGGTGCCAGTGAAGATTTGGTGGCTGGTGACAACCCATTTGCTAGATGACCCATTTCTCACTGTAACCTCACACAGCAGAAGGGGTAAGGCAGCTCTCTTGAGCCTCTTTTGTAAGGGCATTAATCCCATTCCTGAAAGTTCTGCTTCATGACTTAATCACCTGGCAAAGGCCCATCTCTCTCTCCTTTTTTTTTTAAATAATTAGTTTTTTCTTCCATTTTTAAAAGATGTATTTATGTATTTATTTTAGAAAGAGAGAGAGTGAGCGTGAGTAGTGGGAGGGGGCATATGGGACAGAGAGAGAATCTCAAGCAGACTCCACACTAAGCACAGAGCCTGATGCAGGGCTCCATCTCACTGAGATCATGAGCTGAATAGAAACCAAGAGTCAGATGTTCAACCAACTGAACCACCCAGGCACCCTGAGGCCACATCTCTTAATATCACCTTAAGATTTCAGCATGTGAATTTGGGGATGGGGCACACAAACATTTAGACAATAGCACTATTACTTATAGAAGACTTTTGAATCTTTTAAATCTGTCAGGTACTGAGCTATATGCTTTAGCAACATAGTCTGATTTAATCCTTTCCACAACTAAGTGGGTGATATGTTCCTTTTTCACACAAGGAAATAGAAACTCAGGTAGATTTGAGCAACCACAAGGTTACATGATGATAGCAATAGGGCATTGCCAAAGCTATGTTTGTAACCACCATTCATAGTGCCTCCCACAAACCTTTGCCATGAAGCAAATTATTGCACTATATTTTCTTAAGTGTGTCTTGAAGGCTTTTTTGCCATTGTCCTTTTTTTTTTACACTATTGCACCTGGAATGCCCTTCCTCTGTCCAGTGAAATGTCATTTATTTTTCAAAGCCTGTCACAAACTTCACTTTTAATTTTTTTTGGTATTTTAAAAATTTAACTTTTAATATTATTTTATATTTTTTACAGTGTTATGTTTCAGGTGTACAATATAGTGATTCAGTAATTCCATACAACACCCAGTGCTCATCACAAGTGTACTCTTAATCATCATCACCTATTTCACCCATTCCCCCACCCATCTCCCCTCTGGCGACCATTAGTTGTTTTCTATAATTAAGAGTAGGTTTCTTGGTTTGTCTTTCTCTCTTCTTTTCTATTTGCTCATTTGTTTTATTAAATTCCACATTTGAATGAAATAATATGGTATTTGTCTTTCTCTGACTTATTTCACTTAGCATAATACTCTCAAGCTCTATCTATGTCATTACAAATGGCAAGATCTTATTCTTTTTTTATGGCTGGATAATATTCCTGTGTGTGTGTGTGTGTGTGTGTGTGTGTGTGTGTGTGTACCACATCTTCTTTATCTACTCACCCATCAATGGACACTGCTTCCATAATTTTGCTATTGTAGATAATGCTGCTATAAACGTTGGGGTGCATGTACCTCTCCCCTCTTCTTTTTAAAGTCTAACCTAACTACCCTATTCTAAAGGTGGACATGAAATTCCTGGACACATAAGTTCAATTTGCTGATTAATTTTGAACTTCTCAATAGCAGATTTATTGTTGTCTTGGCTAGTATTGATACTTTTTTGTTTGAATTTATTTTTTGCATGTCTTATGCTATAGTATTTATCTAGACATATCATCAATAACTTGACCTCCCTATAGTTTTGTAAGCATAGTAAGTGATGAATAAATATTTGATTGTTTAAGAAATTCAGTCAGATTGGTTGTTCAAACTGGTTGATCTGACTGTATTGATCAATTCACTCATGGTAAATTTATATTTGTGGATATAAAAAACACCATGGCCTTGACATACTATAACTTCAGATGTAATTTAGATATAAGTCCAATAGAAAAATTATATTGGGTAATAAAATTTGGGGCATAAAAATGAATTCTAAAATTCATAGTTTTATGGTAAGATCAGGTTTGTTTTAAGTCAACGAGAATAAAATCTATATGGAAAAAAGTTTTCAAAAAATCTTTTGTGAAGAGGAAGTCAATAAATATTAAACAATACTTGGTAGACCAAAGAGTAATTTTCTGTGTGTTGCTCATCATCTGTGTTTAATATGTAATGTACAGTAAATCCAAATTATAAGGAGAAAGCTGATACTTCCTCATACTCCCCCCTCAACATATTCAGCTATTAAATCTCTATACTACTTTCAGAATCCTTAAAGATTCTGAATCCAGCACATCACCCAGTGGAGGAAACTTCTAGGAAATACCCTTGCTATGTTGTGACCCTTTCATACTATCATTCAGCTTTTCTTTGAACACCTCCAGTAAGAGGAATCTCAGCACTTTTGAATAAGTCCAGCCCTGTTGTAGGTATTTATAATTGCTAAACAGTTCTTTCTGATCATAAACCTCAATCTTCCTCTCTATAATATTGGCCCATTCTCACTTATTCTGAACCATGACATTTTATATTAGGTTAGATAAATTAAAACAAACCTTCTGGATTTTTCTCAATGCAACTCCTCTGTTTGAGGAGACCTCTCTGTCTCTTCTTAATCACCCCTCTGCTCTCCCTTCTCCTCAGGAGAAAAATCTCTAGTTCATTCAACTAGTAGTCATTTGACTTAGTTTCCAGATGTCTCGCCATCCTGGACTTTCTCCTCTGGATATTCTCCTCCATCGCAAGAATAAATAAGCCAGATGTGGCCTGAGGAGGGCAGAAAACCCTGAAACTATAACTTCTCATGCTTTAGAAATGGTGTTTCTGTCATTGCAGCCTAAGTTTGCATTAGCTTTTAAAACAGTAGCGTTATACTCATGCTTTTATTGAACTTGTGGTCTAAAGCCTCGGGCCTTTTATTTTTCCCTAGGAAGTGCAGTCAAGCTATGTATTTCTCATCCTGTCCTTATGTAATTGATTTTTAAAAAAACTATGTGTAAGGATTTTCCTTTATGCTTTTTTGACTTTTATCATGTTGGTCCCCCAGAAGTGCATGATGGGACAGCTGAAAGAAAACCACAAGATTCTTGGCTGCTCTAGATGCTGAGAATCTGGAAAGGCTCTAGTGAATTACAATAGGAGTTCCACTCAATAAACCCCAAGCCCTATGGATATTAAAAACATAAAAACAAGCAAACCCAAAAGAAAGCCCCAAAAGCCTCTTGCTGCTGGGAGCTGCATTTTACCTTCAGTAATATCAAAATGAGAAGACAAGGAGGGAAAATACCTAAATCCTCAGTAATTGAGACCTCCTACTAGGACACTGCTTTTTAGTCCCAGAAACTTCCTGTCTTCCTGCACTTAGTAAGAGACCTAGTAGATGGTGACATATTTAAAATATGATGTTTCCCTGTTTCCTCTTCTCCAGACCAGTTAGTTAGTACATATTCAAGAGCTTCCCCTTTCCTCCATTAGCACATAAATTACCTTTTGCCCCCAGGCCATCTGGAACTTCTACAGCTTCCAACTACTAGTACCATCAAAGCTCTTGTCTCCTAGAAGCAATTCTCTTTCTACTGGAGGAAGGGAGAGAAACATCTCTCTTTTCCAAATATCTAAATCATTGATAAAAGTAGCCTTTACCTCCACAATGATGTGAGTTTCCATATCCACGGCCCCTTATTCCTTCCCTACACTTCCCTCTGTTCTATTCATGATTTTATGGCTTGCTTCGCTCATTCCTGCCTCCTCTTTTTCTGAAGGATTGCATTTAGTTGGTGAGGCCTGTCTAGCACGAGTATCCCAGGAAGGTTGAGAAGCTCTTCCTCCAACTCTGTTAATCAATTTTGTCAGATGATAAAGGGAGTACAATATCCAAGTTCCCTTGCATCTGGGCAAGATCACCTTTGTGGTACAATTCTTGCTGGGAGTTCCCCATGGGATCACACTGAGGCTAGAATTCTGTAAACATCTCTAACTTCCTCTGCCTATCTAGATTTTCTCACTGAGAGTGCTCCCACTTTATTTCATTTGCACAATCCCCATCTCAGACTGTACTTCTTGGTAGAACAAAGGCTTTGGAATCATAGCACTTCTTTAAAAAGTAAACATTGGGGCAGCCTGGGTGGCTCAGTGGTTTAGCGCCTTCTTCAGCCCAGGGCGTGATCCTGGAGACCCAGAATCAAGTCCCACGTCGGGCTCCCTGCATGGAGCCTGCTTTTCCCTCTGTCTGTGTCTCTGCCTCTCTCTTTCTCTCTCTCTTTCTTTCTCTGTGTGTCTCTCATGAATAAATAAATAGAATCCTAAAAAAAAAAAAAAGTAAACATTGGAAGAGCAGATTCAATTTAATTCAACACTTTTACAGAGGATGATCTAAAAGGCTGAATTTCTTCACTAGACTAGAAGCCTTCTGAGGGCAAGGATGAGGTCTAATTGACATTTTCTCCCTAGCAGCTAGCTTTGTGCCACACTCAACATGCGTAGCAGAACATCTATTCTGTTATGAAGGCACTGTGATGAACAAGATGTTGCCCCAAGTAAAAATTAAGTTTAAGATTTTAGTGGAAAATAAATATGCCCCATTTCATTATAAATCAAGTTTGAGGGGCACCTGGGTGGCTTAGCGGTTGAGTTTCTGCCTTTGGCTCAGGGTGTGATCCTGGAGTCCCGGGATCATGACCCTCATCGGGCTCCCTGCATGAAGCTTGCTTCTCCCTCTGCCTGTGTCTCTGCCTCTTTCTCTCTCTGTGTCTCTCATGAATAAATAAACAGAATCTTAAAAAAAAAAAAAAACCAAGTTTGAATGTAGAGAGTACAGAAAAAGTCAAATGCAGAATATTATGGGGCATGGAGGAACAAAAGAAAAATTTTAGTTGAAAGTCAGGTACATATTGGGGAATGAAGCTGAATGAAAGATGCAAATGATTGTATAGGAGAAGATAAAATAATTCTTGTTAGCAATTATCGAGTAACTTCTAGATGCCATGCCTTGTACTAAGTTCTTTACATGTATTATTTCATTTTATGTTTACAGAATATCTATAGTGTAGAAATTATTTGTAGTTGTGTTTTACCAATGAGGTTTTGAGATATGAAGTAATGTCAGCCCACCCAGCTAAGTAATGGAGCCTAGATTTAAGCCCATTCCCTTGGGGAAGGATATTGCAAGAAGAAGAAATATGATAAATACAGATAAAGAATTAGAAAAGTATCCTACCAAAATGGGTTTAAGAGGATAGAATAAGAAAGGCCTAGAAATTGAGATCAGATTATAGGAGACTTGGAATACCATGGCTAAGAAATTAGACTTTATTCTACAAACCATGGGGCAATATTGGAAGGAGATTTAATAGGAACATTGAATGATAATACTTAAGAAAATGACTTCAGAAGGAGGAGAAAAGATGAACAAGTGCCTCAGGTTCTTCAAAGGAATATGGCTACATCAACTAGCTTAATTGTATACACATTCCTTTCCGGTCTCTTTCTGTCTGGTTTTTCCTGGATCTGGTCATGTGGTTCTTAAATTTATAAATAATTTATAAATAATTTTAAATTTATACATTTATAATAATTAATTATAAATAATTTTAAATAATTAGGAACCTTGATTTCCCACAATTTTGATATTATGATATTCTCTAATTTGACTTTATTATCTGGGCTACTTTGTCTTCACCCTCTTCTAAAAATCCAAATGGCATCAATTTATTTATTTTGATAACCAATATAAAGCTTTCTTGAAAAATGGCAAATGAGTAATGCATTGCAGCACAGTAAGGAAAACATTTTACTGATTCTCTTCCCCTATCTCCGTGGAAAGCTCATTTGAAATAACCTAGCAGTTGTACCTTGCTCCTGATCTGTCCTTTGCTAACATCCTCCAAGTAGCACTGTACCTCTGATTCTCTTTCCTCTTCCTCCTCCTTCTAGTCTTTTCAATCTAAGGTTTTCTGGCTCTGTTTTCCTCTTCACTCATTACCTAGAACCTTGGAGGAAAATACTGAAGTAGGAAGGTGAGGAAGTCTCAAAAAGTTATAAACTTTGTCTCTATTTCTGTTTCTTTCCCTTTTGCTTGCTCTTATTTATTTTGCAATAAGTATTGCAGTATTTATAACCCACCTCTTCTTTCTATCAGAGATACTGGAAATTGGAGAGATTTGCTGTTACAGAGGGCACAGTTTCTACTGAGCTCCACATGACATGGTAAAAGGCTGAATGACACCATAATTTTTTAATGTTTTAATTCTTTTGCTCCTAATTGAGGCTTTGCCATAGATGCCTTCACTTAGAACCACTACAATCTTGAATTTCTTGTTTTAGAAATTAAATATTGTTAATTTAAAGGGAACTAAAAATGTACCAAGTGAGACTTGATGCCTGCCATAAATACCTCCAAAGGAAGTATCTGCTTCTAATTTCCATGTATGGGAAGGACTTACACTGCATCTCAGATGGTTGTCAGATTGTCAATGACTGTGATAAGACTTTCTGTTCTCTGAGCTGAGAAGACTCAAGGAAATTGTAGTGGGGCAGCCTATTTCTTTGATGAGGAGGCCTATGGGGAAATTTATATTCATGTTCTGTGTCTTGCATTATTTAGCCAGCCACCTGATGTTTCTGTCATGTAGTAAATTCAGAAAATTACTATTTGCTGAAATTTCCACTGCTTCAATTTATGTTGAGGCGTAGCACAGTTGTTTCCTGAGTCTGGAGTATTTCTGATTACAAGAGACAGAGTCTGCCTATGTTTGATTTCAAGTCCATCTGGTCACATTTCTAACCTGCCTTTTTTTTTTTTTTTTTTAAATTTTGTCACTTAATGTATTGACCCAACTTTATGAGTCAGGAAAATAAATAAAGCCACAGTTAGCATTTATTTCTTATATAGGGAAATGGAGCTTGATTATCCAAATGGTGTGTGTGAGGCTAGAGAAGAAAGTAGAGCCAGATCTTGGAAGACAATGCAAATGATCTTCTTGCCTAGGATTGAGTTTGCCATTATTTGTTTCCTCATGACCTTAGATCTTATTAATCTGGTTTATGAATTAAAAAGAACTGTGCAGAATAATTTTCTGTAAGTTTGTTGCTTTATAGCTAATCAGCCTTAAACAGAATTTTGTTTATTCAGACAATTGTCTCTTGATTGCCTTAATCTAATACATGTAGCCAGTGTACAGCAAACCAAAATGAGCAAAACTCTTTAACTCTGGTATTTTTTTATTTGTAATTCTCAGAGTATATTGTTAATGTTTTGTTTTATTATTATTGGTTTTATTTTGTTAATATTTTTGTGGCCACAGACACACACACACACACACACACACACACAGACACAACACAAGACACTTAGTTGAATTTTAAATTCAGATAAGCTGTGAATAAATTTTAGTTTAAGTATGTCCCAAGAATTTCAAGGGAGAATTAATACTAGAAAATTGTTCATATTTTATCCAAAATTCAAATTTTAGTGTTCTCTTTTTATTTGCCAAATATATTTGGGATTTATTTACTATTTACTGGGAGAATTATAATTTCAAGTAATTTTGTTCTTTTCAATAAGTTCATTTTAATAAATATATATAAATAATATATATTATTATTTATAATAAATATAAATAATATATTTAGCTCTCTTGTAAATTTTTAATACAAATAAATTAACAAGTTTGAGAAAATCTAATTTTAAACTATATATTCTAGTTTGTGATTCTGACAATAAGATCAGTGTAAATAAAGCTCTTAAGAGACACATTGTAGTTATCTCTTTACCTGTGACTTCCATTAATTTGTGACATCAAAAAGAGAGGGACCACATTTCATTTTTTTTGTGTAAATAATATTGGCATATAGAAGGAGCTCAACGAATATTTCTTGAATAGACTGCGTAATTACAAAATAGTAGGTTGGCACAGCAACAAAAGTGTGTGTGTGTGTGTGTGTGTGTGTGTGTGTGTATGATTCAAGAGTGCCTAACATTGAATGAATGCTGACTGTGTACTAACATTCTACTAAGAGCACAGTGCCCAAAACTTAGTTGTTATCTTCTTTTTATAGAGAAACCTTTCACTGGAGAATGGTTCAAAACCAATCAAAGTCTATATGTAAGGGTGCATCAGCCAATTTATGTGTCAGCTAGATACTGTATCCTCCTTCTAGAGATACCAGGAAGAGGATGAATTAGTAGAAACTCTTCATACAGTCCATGTTGGTTTTCTCATACTTCTGTTATCAAATCTTCATTTATGAAAGTCAGTTTGTAATACAGTGAGCCATATAGATACAATGATAGCTCCTGTCCCATATGCTCTTTTAGAATTCTTCACTCTTCCATTGAAGAGCAGAATATATGTCCCCTCTCCTTGACCCTATATAGGTCTTGACTAATAGCATATGACTTACGTGACAACCTGGGATTTTCCATGCAAATGTCATAAATATCTACCTTATGCTCTTGGGACCCTCGATCTTATGACCCAGACATCATGTTCATAAGCCTAATCAGCCTGTGGAGAGGCCCACATGGAGATGAACTTAGGTCCCCAGCACACTGCCCTGTCTGCCTTCTCAGCTGACAACCAGTCCTAACTTGCTAGTGTGTGAAGGAGTCATCTTGAAAGTACATCTTCCAGCCTCCAGTTGAACATCCCCAGCTGGTACCATGTGACACAGAAATGGGCCCTATCCAAATTGCAGATTCATGACAAAACAGATAATTGTGTGTGTTTTTTTTTTAAGATTTTATTTATTCATGACAGACACAGAGGAGAAAAGAGGCAGAGACACAGGCAGAGGGAGAAGCAGGCTCCATGCAGGGAGCCCGACGTGGGACTTGATCCTGGGTCTCCAGGATCACACCCTGGTCCCAAGGTGGTGCCAAACTGCTGAGCTACTGGGGCTGCCCAATAATTGTGTTTTAAGACAATAAATTCTGCAGTAGTTTGTTATGTAGCAATAGATGACAAATAAAGATTTTGGCACCTAGAGGTAGACTGTTTGTTATAATACAAACTTAAAATATTTGACTTTGGCTTCAAGGCCAGATAGCAGAGAGAAGCTTCAAGGGCCTTCAATAGGTTCTTAGTAAAGCCTAAGAGCCTTGGGGAGAGAGTAAATGGAGGCATAAGTAGCCCAAAGGTGATAGTGGAAATTTGACAAAAGGAAACCTTTGGTATGTAGTAGCACAAATTTGGAAACTTGATAGCCTGTGGCGACTTGGAAAATAGGAAAGAAACTCTGATATAGTTGAAGATTTCCAAGAAGAATACAGAAAGTGGCACCTGACTTCATCTCACTGCTGGTGATAAATGTAAGAACAGAAAAATTAGCTAAAGAATGAACTGTTGAATATAAACTCAGGACTTGGTGTGTTTGAAGAAAAAACTATTGCTCACCTGGCCTTCCTACCCGACAAGTTCAAGTTCCAGTCAACAGGTTCTAAGTTAAGGAGGCCTTTAGGCCCAATATTAAATCAAGAATGGGGCTGTACAATTCTTTGATAAGACCTCAAAAATGTTTAAATATTGTACTTCATAGACACTTTCCGATAGAAAATAGGCTCCTTACGGACCTTCAGTATAATTTACAAATTCTCTCCGTTAACCAAGAAGACGTCTAAGAATTTTAAGGATTTTGCCCCATAAGAGGCTCTCAGGGAGCACTAGGAACTCAAAAAGATTTATGGGTTTACAGATAGATACTCATATAGGTTTTATGAATTGATACATAGGAAATCCACAATATTTTTTAAAGAATTATATCAGCTTGGTCTGAAAAGAGCAGAGACCGTATGGAATGAAGAGAAGCCTTTGTCTCTGAAATTTCTATGTGTAGGAGGTAGGCAGAATTCTAACACAAGGAAAGAAAATATGACTCATAAGGCAGAACCAAGAACCCAGAGGGTATAGCCAGAAGGTATGAAGAATAACTCCTAAAGAGTTGGACTGAGTTCCAATCAAGGACCTGGCGACATGTACGTGGATGGATGTCAGAATTGCAAAGGACTCATAGCTGCAGCACACAGATCCTATGCTTATCCTATCATTGTGTGTTGGGTATGGAAAGGGCAGATAAACTTCTATTTTAAGTTGCAGGTTTGGGGTTGAGAATCATGTACTTAAAAAGCTATTTCTGAGGATTTTGTCCCTGAGGAGCTTGATCCACACCTGGGCTCTGACTTAGCTCATGAGATTTTGGACCTCTGGCCTAAGCCTAATGCCCTAAGATGAGACTGTGGGATTCTTTGGGGAAGAGAAGTGAGTGTGGGAAAACTATAAATTGTGGCTAAATGGGAGACTGTGTCCTATTGCAGTTTCTAGGGATAGCTACACATCTCTTGTATCATGTGCTGTTTTAAAACCGTAGCACTCCATCATTAGAAATGGATCCCATGACCCTTCCCCTTGAATTTAGGCTTTTGCAATGGACATGACCAATGAAGTACAAAGAAATTGCAACATCCAAGGATGAGTAGCATAGATACCATATTTTTGTGGGTTGCTTATTCATGGACATAACCACAATACTGTGCAGGGGTCTGTGTAGTCCATAGATAAAAGTGGGTTCTCTGGTATGGAGTCATGCCTTCCCAGTTGCTGCTGTTTGGAACAAAAACAAGTTAATTTCACTGAGCCCTGCTCAAATTGCAGATTCATAAGCATAATAAAATATATGTTTTGTTTTAAGTCGCTAAATTTTGGGTTGGTTTGTTATGCAGCAATAGAAAAATAATACACCAGATTACAATTTTGATAAAGTCTGAGTGTTTCCAAGGTCTCCATAGCAACACATCTATCAAACATTTCTTAGAAGGAGGTCTGGTTGCATTTGGAAAAATGTTATATATTCATGTTTTAAATTCCTTTAATGTTTTGTATCACATGCAAAATTTTTAAAACGACACTTAGTGCCAAAAGGCTTTTTAAAACTAACATTTACTGCCTCTCTCCCTCTCATCTAACTTCTCAGTTCAATGTCTTTCAGTGCTAAAATTGGGCACTAAAAAACTAATTGGTTAGCACTGTGGTCTTACAGGGCAATCAGGTAGCCCACAACTTTTTAATTGTTTATTTTTCTCTGGCCTAGTTGGTTTAGTCAGTAGTGGATCCTACAGTCTTCAATCTGAAGGGCATGCATGACTCTTGCTCTCCTGGAGCTGGAGTCTTTCAGTAAATGCTTTCACTTTATTCTTTTGTTTTCAGTATTGAATTTAAATGGCAACCTCGTGTCTGGGCTCATGAAGCCAGAGTTTCTCTTGTTCAATTACCCTTAAGCAGTGGTTTTCAAACATTAGCATATATCAAAATCACCTGGAAGGCTCACAAACCACAGATAAATGGACTTCACCTCCATAGCTTCTGATTCAGGAGGTCTGGAGTGAGCTGAAGAATTTACACTCCTTATACGCTCCCAGATCTGAGGCCTGGAGACCACCGTTTGAGAAACACTGTTCTAGAGTAGATAATGCTTTGGTTTTGCACGGAGATGACTGAGACGTCACTGACTGCACAACATAGTGGTCTAACTTATAGTGCTTTTAGACAGTCGTTCTGTTTCACCATCTCAAATGACTCCTGATCTCAGTAATACAGGTCACCTCTAATTCTTTATAATTTCTCGGATTCTTTCGGGAAAATCAGTTCTATCTTGGCTTAGCTTTCTCTCCCTCTTTCTAGCCTCATACAGGATTATTGGAATGATTGGCTTGCTCTCCATGAGATCATTTGTCATTTCTCTTCTCTCTCCCACCTATACTTCCCATTTTTACCTTCCTAGGATAGGGTTATTAATGACCTTATTTTCATGGATGGTGAAGTCTGAGCATCTTTTCTTTTTCTTGCTATTTTGGGCTGTTATTTTGTAGGAAATACCAAATTTTTTTCTTTTTAAAAAGATTTTATTTATTTATTCATGAGAAACACACAGAGAGAGGCAGAGACTTGGGCAGAGGGAGAAGCAGGCTCCATACAGGGGAAACTGATGTGGAACTCAATCCCAGAATTCCAGGATCATGCCCTGAGCTGAAGGCAGATGCTCAACCACTGAACCAACCAGGCAGCCACCCATAAAACTTTTTACATTATTTTGGTGGAGTGTTATTTTGAGTATATAAAAATAAGCATTCTTGTTCCCATCATTTTGAAACAGATAAGTACATCCATGATGTTTTGGGTTTTTTCTTTTTTCTTTTCTAAAGGTTTTATTTATTTATTCATGATAGACACACACACAGAGAGAGAGAGAGAGAGAGAGAGAGGAGAGAGAGGAGCAGAGACACAGGCAGAGGGAGAAGCAGGCTCCATGCCAGGAGCCTGACGCAGGACTCAATCCCGGGACTCCAGGATCACGCCCTGGGCCAAAGGCAGGCGCCAAACCCCTTAGCCACCCAGGGATCCCCTTGTCTATGATGTTTTGATTCGCAAGAACTAGCAATAGTTTTAGTTTTAGAGGACATTTTTGTGAGAACTGTATATTATTGAGGTAGCATCGTTTGCGAACCAGAAATCCATGGTATACAGTAACTTTTGGTTACTTCAGCCAATTGACCTGAACAAAATAATTACAATTGCCTGAGAACTGGTTTGTATTTAAGAAGCACTTAGACTGCGCTGAAAAATTATAACGAAAATAGTGATCTTTACCCTTCTGTATTTTCACATCGATTTTTATCTTTTTGTTTTGTCAGAATGTTTATTTGGTTAATTCTCATTAATTCCAAATTTCAAAATGTGAAATGCTTTCTTTAATATCGAGAACTGTGCTACCTAATGTGGTTGCCATTAACAATATATGACTATTTAAATATTAATTAATTAAAATTTAGTTCTTGAGTCATATAACATTCACTTTTGTTTGTCACATGGCTAATGGCTACTGCAATAAACAGCTCAGATATAGAACATTTCCATCATTACAGAAAGTTCTTACAATATAAAGTCTCCTTTATTTACAGAAGGGGGGAGAAAGGAAAAGAAAGAATAACTTTGATTTTGAATGAAAACACTCTTTTGTCCATCTTATACATTTTACTCAGGAGCTTTTGTTTGAAAATATCAGTGTCTTCAGTATCTGTCCAAAATAGTCCAATACCACATTTTTGGCTTGATAGTGGTAATGTGGAAGATGGAAGTGATTTACTCCAAAGTGTTGGGTGGATTTGTGTTAAATCATTCACATGTTGTTAAGGTGGAGATATACTCCTGGGAATGGAGGCTCACCTCCCACCTCAGCCCACCCCACCCATTTCCCTACCTGGTTAGTGTCAGGAGAAGATGTGTTGAAAAGCTGAGCCACTGCAGGTGTGCCTTGTCAACTGGGACTCCAGCTCAGTTTCTCAGATCAACACAGTGTGTGGCTTATGTGCAAAGTGCCTGCTTTCAGCTGGGCAGTGTGTGCATCGAAGCTAAATGGTTGGTTCCAAGGCAGAGCAACATATTCATGGATTTGGCTGTATGTTTGTTGAACTTTGGATACCAATTTAATTGTTTATTGATCAAATAAACATAGGCTATTTATTGGGTCTCAATGGGGAGCTATTATCCCAGGCAAAGAATGATAAATATGTTTGTATTTCTGTGACTAATTTTTAAAATGTTTTTTAAAAAGTACACTTAATCCTGCCAATGCAATTGAAATATTTCTAATAATTATTTGCTCAATAAAAAATATATACATGCAAAAAAAATTGCCTTATTGAAATATCACAAAAAATATTCTTTGGAAATCAACAGGGGGAAATGAAAGAGACAAAGAGAGAGATAATAAAAGTGTTGATTTAGGTGTCAGATACATGATTAACTATATTAATTATTTTATAAATTATACTAATGACATTTAATTGTCAGATATTTACATTTCCTTTTTCCAATTGTTTGGAAAAATTATCTTAGAGCATTATTTTAAAATAGCTGCAGCTCTTTTTTTAACCATAGAAAACAGCCTGGATGCTCAAATTATATTCCTTATCATTGAGTTTGTTGGAAAACTGATGATATTTAGTTGAACTTGTGAATGCCTGCTCTTAACCTAAGGCAAGGTTAGTTGTTAACCATGATGAATCATTGTTTGGGTAGAAACTGCTTTCCTGCTGGATATCTCTAAGAAGGTATATTCTTTCTCCTCTCACCCTACTCGTGTCACTCTTTTCGGTGAGTGGGATGACCAGACTGCTTAGATTTAGGGTAAAAACAAACAGGCTGGTAAGACCCATTCAACATCAATTTGGAGTGTTATAATTATAGTTGCAGGTAAGCTACAAATCAGCAAGATAAGTGTCATGACAGAATTAGCTCTATATCTCAGTGAGGATATATCTTTTGTTTATAGAACCCTGTAGTAATAGACAAATAACCAAAGTATAATAATGGTAATGATCATTAATGAATACTTCATTGATATATACTAGACACAGTGCCAGAGATTATATATATGATGTATTGTCCATACAACTTTCAACAATTCTGGAGAATAAAGACTGTTATTACTATTTTGCAGGACAGAAAATTGAAATTCATTTTTAGCACCTTGCCTAATGTCTCAGCTAGAAAGTAATGGTCTCCAAGACAGAAACTTGTCTGATTCTATAACCCGCTTTCTTAAACATTGTGCCAGGCATTCAATACAACTAATGGAATAGAATTTAGGGGTGTCAGGATTATGGATCCTGAACTACTGTTTGGGTTAGCAGTTAAACAGGTTTTAACAAGATTAAGTTTTCAAGAAAAACAAATTTTCTAGGAAATACAGTATACCTTTATATTCCAAGCACCTATAGTGAGTGTTCAATGAGTACTTATTGAATTAATAAATTAAATGTTTAGGGTCATTGTATAACTGTTATATCTTGGGGTATCCTGGAGGAAGTGTCTTTAGGCTGATGTATGAATATTTTTACTTGCACGAAACACATAGCCTGGTGTATGTGTTAACTGTATAACTAAGAATTTCTCTGTGTGTATTTTATATATATGTATATATAAAATCTTCATTCATCTTGGCTATAAATTGGTGATTTTAGAGGTTTTTTGGAAGGCAAAGTAAATTGCATTAGAAGACCATTCTATCTCTAATTAGTAGAAACTACAAAATTTAGGGACTGATACTGTTGAATAAAAGCAAATCTATTGGTATGAGTCTACAGTAGCTATTTAAAATATCCTTATTGCCTCAGGATGATCTTTGGTTAAAATGCACATGTTAGAATCTTTTGAATCAAATCATGTATCTCCATGATTAGTTAAAAACTCTTAAACCATTGACATATTTTAACTGTTACTTTGGATAGTATCTTAATTTCCTTTTGTTGCTTTAACCACTTACCATGAACTTTCTGGCTTAAAACAACATAAATTTATTATTTCATGGTTCTGGGGATCAGATGTCCAATATGGATCTCACTGGGCTAAATCAAGGCATGTAAGGCTGTGTTGATTTCTGGCGGCTTTAGGGAAAAACTATTTTCTTTTTCCAGTTTCTGGAGGTGCCCACATTCCTTGCCTCATTGCCTCCTTCCATCTTCAAAGCTAGTAATGACCAGTGGAGTCTTTCTCAGATTGTATACTTGATATTGACTCTTCTGTCTCCCTCTTTCACTTTAAGGACCCTTGTGACTATTGGACCTATCTGGATAATCCAGGATAATCTCTCCAGCTTCAAGTTAGCTTATTAGTGAACTTAATTTCATCTTCTACCTTAATTTCTCTTTACCATGTAACATATCATATTCACATGTTCTAGGCATTGGGCACAGGCATCTATGGAGGGCTAGTATTCTGTATACCACAGGTAGAAGGAAAGAGTATGGAGATATTAAGTAACAGATTTGCATGTAACTCTCAACTCTGTATCAGCTATTTGATCTTGGGCAAATTACTTAACTTTCCATGAATTACAGGGATGGGAATATCAAGTTAATAACCACTACTACCAAGCATTGTAATGAAGATGCTATAAGTATCAGAATTCAAGAGTCTTTAGCCTGTGAAAGAGAATTCTCTTATTTGTCATCCTATTAAAAATGGAAAAAAAAAACTTCTCAAAGGATCCTGTAGGTTGTAGTATTTTTAGATATCCTTTATT
Source organism: Vulpes lagopus (assembly GCF_018345385.1). Taxonomy (NCBI): domain Eukaryota; kingdom Metazoa; phylum Chordata; class Mammalia; order Carnivora; family Canidae; genus Vulpes; species Vulpes lagopus. The sequence goes on from NC_054832.1 coordinate 22,595,411, forward strand.
CTTTTCAAGTGAAAAGGGTAACATTCATCCATTTAATGACTTCTTTATAGCTCATTACCCAGTCCTGTCTAAAACATGATCATTGATTAAAGGCTTCTTATCTGTCTTTTTGTTCATCAGTTCACCATAAAGGTACCACATTGTGGCATAGTTCTTAAAGAAACAAGATTAATGAACTTGTAACAATTAGAGAAAAATTGATGGATAAATTGTGCTGACCAGGAATACAATTAAAGTTCAAGAAAGAGATAGATCTGTAGAGAATGATCTAATTGCTGGAAACCTTAATGCAACTTAGAGAGTATTGAAATAGATTTTCAAATAGAAGGAACAGAATTAGCAAAAATAAAAAAAATAATGGATGGGAGACAGAACATTGAATGTGGGGGAATGGAAGAGCTCTATCTAACAGAATAGAGGCCATGTCTGTTAAAGTCATAATACTGTTCAATTTGGAATATGGAAATCTGTCATATACGGACTTGAAATCCAGACAAGAAAGTTTAGAAGAAAAAGGAAAATACTGAAGGTCCTTGACTAGGAAGTGATGGACATGAGTTTATAGAAACTAAGGCAGGCATGGAGTTGAGTTATAACCTTCCCTCCCCACCAAAATATAAATAAGAATTGATATTAACTAATGCACGAATCATCAGAACTAAGTCAATCTTTCTCTCTCTTTTTCTTTCATCCAAACATTTCTTCTTAGAAACTTTTAGGGAAAGAAAATATGACCCATTGACAGACTGAGGTGTTCTTAGAGATATTAACTTTTATAAAAGTTATTATGAGGGGATCCCTGGGTGGCGCAGTGGTTTGGCGCTTGCCTTTGGCCCAGGGCGCGATCCTGGAGACTCGGGATCGAATCCCACGTCGGGCTCCCGGTGCATGGAGCCTGCTTCTCCATCTGCCTGTGTCTCTGCCTCTCTCTCTCTCTCTCTCTCTCTCTGTGACTATCATAAATAAATTTTAAAAAAAAAAGTTATCATGAAATAGTGTAGGGAGGAGAAAAGGAGATGTTTATTAAAAAAAAACAGCAAAATTTTACTTTGAGACAAGTTTGTTCTTTGTAATCTAATGTGGTTTCTATTTGTGAGTTTTAACTTAATGATCATTTCCAAAAAGATGTGCTTTTATAATTCCAGTGACACTTATAAAAATAATAAACCTTCTTCAAAGAACCCCAAATTTCTTCATCTTTAATATGGGACTCCTATTTTTTACCTAGTAAGGGTTTTGTGAGAATTAATGTAGAAAACCCACCTTTATCAGTGAGTAGTTTCTAAACATGTGGGTAGCAACAGGGAACTCACTGGCAGGATACAGGGCAGGAGAGCAAATGAGGGCAAGTCTAGGGATCTAGGGAGAAAGAACCAAAGGGCAATGTATTCAAATTGTTACCATTGGGATATCTTATTTCTACATGATTTGTGTCCTTGCCTTATTTTGTCGGGATCTAAGTTCCCAGGAGATACAAAGTGTCTAATGAGCTCAATGTCACAGTAAATCTTGTAAATATCCTACTGGACAAAATTAAACAGACAAGGAAGACTTTATTCAAGGCTATTGCAGTAGAGGAGAGAGGGCAGAACTTTTTCTGAACTTAACTCTGCTGAAAGAAAAGAGAGTCAAGTCTTTAAGAGGTGGGGTGAGGAGTAGATTGCAGGTCATTTGTAATTACTAATTAGCTTTACCAAAAAGAAGATGTTCTTGTATCTTCAGGACAATTTATAACCTGGAACATGGCTCCCACCAAAAATAACCTCTCACCCTACCAAAAGACTGGGACATGGGGGTGCTCTCTTCCTTGACGATTACACTTCAAAGGGATGGCTCTCAGATCTTTAAGAGTCTCAGGTTGTAAACTGGCAAGACACTTTAAAAAGATTTCCATCTCACAGCATCAGAGAAAGAATTTACAATTAGAGGCTTTATATGGAAAATACTCTAAGAAGAGAAAACTTAATGCCATCTTGGTCACCAGTATAGGCCAAGAACCTACCTTGGTCATAGTGGTGAGAAGTAATGTATGGCAAAGACTCCTGATTTATATTCTGATCAAGATCACAGACAGGAATGGAGAAAAGAGACACTTTCACAGCATTGCATTCAGAGGAAATAAAATCCTACCACTATCAGGCAATTTAAGTCTTTACTGTGGCCCTTTAAACTTGACACAGCAACAGATCTTAAAAAGCCTTTTTATTCATCAGTGTCCCTCAGAGTGATCCATTATCGGTCCCTAACGTTTCCCCCAACTGCTCTCATTAATTTCTCTCCTTTTCCCACTCTCCTTTTGCTCTCCAGATCTGTTTCTCTTCAGAGGACCTTTTGCTTCTCCTCGTGTAGGTATTTTAGGCCTTCCTGTCTTCGCCAATTCTGTTTTCCCTTCATTTATTCTAATGAACAAGAAATGCTGCTGCTTCATTAGAAATCAGAGTGTGCACATTAGGCTCTGGGTGCTTGTCCCTTTTCTGCTTCCATCCCAAAAATCTGAGAAACTGATCCTATATATAGTATACATGTTTGTTGAGGGAAAGTCAAGACGAGGAGTTTTACTTTGTTCATTATATCTCCTTAGTACCTATTTAATACAGGACCCGGTTCAGAGTTAGTACCTATTAGTTTTACTTTTTTAACAGGGCTCTTGAGAAACAGAATTTCAAGGTTTTAAGGAATCATTGATTCTTTACCAGGAACAAACAAGAAGTATTCTACGAATGTGTTTGGCAGCTGTCAAGCGTGCTCGGGTGTCACTGAAAGCTTTCCAGAATAATGATGGAGAATGAAAGAAATTACTTGAGTACCTTTAGTAGTACTCTATCTAGTTTCCCAGCTGGGATGGAATATTTAAGGGTCTGGCAGCAGAAGAGAAGAGAAAGGACTAGAAGTGAAAGAAAAGGGGAAGAAAGGCGGTTTGAACATGGCTGCCACTGGCATCGTCACCATCCCAGACTTTCCTCACGTCTCAGGCACCAGACCAGGTCATTGGATTCCAGACTGTCTGGGTAAATACCAGATGTGTGGTAGCATGTGCTAATGTGCCCCCTCTACCTTTATGTATCCATAAAAACTGTTATAATAACAATACCATCTTGTTTCAAAAGAGTATTGAGTGGTTTAGCTAACTAAGTTTATATGGCAATCTAATTATAGTGTTTCTTTTCAGTAAAACTCTATTAACATGGTTTTCAAGAGATCAGATACTAAAACCTTTCCACAGGTACAAAGAAAATCCCTATATTGGGAAATGGAGAAACACATAGAGTGAACATAAGACTAAAAGATTTGCAGAGAGAAATTTCTGAACAACTCTTTAATGTTTGTCTGCTACGTAAATAGAAGATTATCCTCAGAGTAGACGTATATAATACACAACTCTGATAACTCAGAGCTGAGTAGCAAGATGCTCTTCTTTCTGGAGCACTACAAATACCCCTCAGTATAAGAACTGTAAGATCAATGTGGAACACATTACCGTGGCAGAAATGCAAAAGAACCATGGCTGGGAGCCACTGTTTCACTTTTCCAGTAGTTGTTAGAAGCTTTTGTGTGTTCCCGTCCCTGCATCAAAAGCCTGAAATCTATGAGCTCTAATGATAGATTTACACTGGGATTCAAAGGACAGCCAAAATGGAACAATGTTCTCAGGTTGCTAATCACAGACGCTAATTTAATACAATGAGAGCCAAGATCAAGATTTTAAGTGTTTAAGGCCTCTAGCTAGAGCCCGTAGGACTAGTTAACACAGTTCCAATTTTGTTCACATTCAGGCTCAGGAAATTCCGTCTCATCCATTTGGAAACATCACCTTGGAAACATTAAATAAAGGGCAGGAAACCATATAGCAGCTGAAGAAAAGAACCAGTTCCTAGGCAAGTTCTATGTGAAGGCGACATCTGACTTAGTGATGTCCACAAACTCACTCACCAGAGGAGAGGGTTCGGATAATCTGCAGACTAATGTCAAGATGAGAGACAGAGGGACTCCACTTCCAGCCCATGCTCTGAGTTGGTATGATTCCACTTTTGCATAAATTAATCACAGAACTATAACATGATTTCCTGCTAGGGTTCCAAATTTAGAACCCAATTCTGCCTTCTAGTCTGTACTACAGATCTTTCTAATGCAAGTCAAGTATTTAGAGGAGCTGACAGCACTAACCTCAACCCAAAATGTTTGATCTGCTGCTTGTCTCTCATCTTAAAAGCACTGCTCTCTGATTTTTTTCTCTCTGGCCTGCTTAGTGGTAGATCTCCCAAAAGATGGATAGTTTGGGTGGCTTTGGCAAAATGCTTTTATGCTTTCCCTCTTACATGATAGCCTGAAATCGTTAGATCTGGATTCAGTTTAAAGGACACAAATTACAAAAAAAAAAAAAAAAAAAAAAAAAACACACACACACACACACACAAAAGCCAGAAGGAGTTATTTTAATTCTTTTGGACTTCATCATATATATCAACAGACATTTAAGGAAGAAGAAGGCAACTCTCTTGATCGTTTTTCTAAATAAATGTTTTTAGATGCAAAAATCTCTTACAAAAGTAACTCCTAGATTGCTAGCTATGTCTGATGGGGCAGAGTCTGAATCTTAACAATATTTTAATAATGCTTTATTATTTCTTTATGACAGGATCAGAGCTCATCAGTTCATGGTCTCAAATAGCTCTCGTAATGATCTCCACATCCCCACTATTGCAGTTCTAGTTTAGGATTTTATTTTTTCTTTCTGGGGCTTTGGCAGTAGCTTCCTTATGAATCCTCTAGATTCTGATACAGCATCTTCCATGCTACCTACAGACTGCATTTTTTTAAGCAAGAATCTAATCAAGTCCTGTCCTACTGCAAACCTTCTGGCAAGTCCCCATCCTTCGGAGGATGCATTCTAAATACTTAGAACATTTTTGGGTGCTTTCCTCGCCCATTTTCTCATCTCTACCACTGCCTATAAATACGGCTACTTTCAGCAGCTCTGCCACCATGCTGTATCTTCTTGTGCCTGAAACAATCTCTGATAGAATGCCATTTTGGCAGATCTCTGCTAACTCTCACAGATCCCTCAGGGTCTACCTCAGTAAATCACCTGTTCACATTCAGTGAAAAAAAAGTGGTAAAGGTTAGTGGATGAATATTTAGGTCAGTGATAAGTGATATTGGCCTGTTTCATATATTGAGCTGTACTTTAATTCTCCTTTTATATTAAGCTTCCTGTGAAAGCCTAATTTTTGTGTCATTTAGACCAATAAATGGGGGTGAAATGGCACAGAGCTATGACAGAAATTGCAGACAGTTAGATAAAGGCCAAAATAATAATAATGAAGATAAGTGAGAAGGAGAACTATAATCCCCTAAGAATTCTCAGGGATGGGGCTAACTTTGGGATTTTTTTTTTTAATATAACGTGGGAAGAAAATACAAGCTTTGCTATCTAAAGTGTAAAGAGTGAACCCTAAACATTGTGGACTGGGGATATGTAATGGTAGACATTTGGCTTATATGCCAATATGTCTATCAACTCATTGGCCACCTCTCATCTAGCTATTATTATTTGATATTTGCAGGGAGGGAACTTGTGGAAAATCTCCCTTTTCTCCTGCTAGTTAGTAGTTGTTGTTGAAAAGAGCAGTTCTCAGTAATTAACTGAGGCCATCATCCTTGGTGATGTCTTAATTCTTTGTGTTGACTCTATGAAATCTTCCTGTTTAAATCCAGAGACCATGTTTTCTTTCCCTGTCCTAGATTTGACCCCCTCATGTTCCAAATTCCCCCAGATCCTAGGAATGTCTGATTCTGAAATTTTCTTCTTCGCTAAAACCAGACCAACCTAAAAAAATTCTTACATAATTTTCTTCTGAGTGAAAGAAATGGCTTAAGATAATGTGTATTTTGTCGTTCTTTTATTTGACTTATTAATACTATTAACCAGCATTAGCAAGGGGACAAATAGGCACCCCTAGACACCACTGTTAGGGTAAACTGGTATAAGCTTTTTGGAAGAAAGTTACAGTATGCTAAAGCACTTCCAATCTGTTGAATTTGTCTTAATTAGAAATTAGGAATGTCTACAACAGTTATATCATAAATTTATTCTTTGCGTGTTGATTTTTAATAGTAAAAACTGCAAATAACCTAAATGTTAAAATAACGGATAAGTGCAGTCAATTTGGACACATATATACAATGGGAAAATTTGCAACTATTTTTAAATGTTCAAAGACAGAAAAATTCTGAAGTGATATATACCAATAAAGAATCTGAAATTCTTTTTTTTTAAGATTTTATTTATTTATTCATGAGAGACAGAGAGGGAGAGAGAGAGAGAGAGAGAGAAGCAGAGACATAAGCAGAGGGAGAAGCAGGCTCCCTGCCAGGAGCCGGATGCAGGACAGTCACGGATCCTGGGATCACGCCTTGACCCAAAGGCAGACACTCAACCACTGAGCCACCCAGGTGTCCCAAGAATCTGAAATTCTTTATTGCCTGTGATGAAGTTCATATCCTATTTATTTACTTATGTGGATGTGTATTTTTAAAATTTTTTCCAAAATGAACCTATGTTAATTATCTAAAAATACCTAAAATTTGCCTGAGTCATCCAGAGGAAGTAAGATTTACAGTGAGGCTGGGCTGTAGAAATCATAGCCAGTTACAAACAAACCTTGGAATGGGAAGAAGGGCTGATTTTTGTTTCCCTGTTAACTTTTTCATTTGCATTCATATTCACAAGACATGACACCATTAGGCCAGATTTACAGATCTCAACGTGAAGTGGGAAGTAAGCAAGTAACTAATTAATCTGTTTTATAAAGACAGAGAAGAGAGGAAGTGGTTTACCCAAAGCCCCTTCAGCGCTGATAAGTCTTCATGAGTAGAGTGCTAATCTATAATTCAGTCTTTGCTCAATTTTATGCTCTTTATATAACAAGAGTTTATTTTTTTTTATAGTCACCAAATTGAAGATTTGTACTCTTCTTCCTATACGTAGCTCGTGGAAATTTTGCTCTGTCACAGTTTATTAAAAACATATACCAAATATCTTGCCCAAATGTTGTATCAGTATAAGCAGTCTAATAATACTTAAGATCTAGGGGTTTTATTGCAGAATTAAGGTTGAGTTTAAATCATATCTAAGCATTGCACTATACGAACATGAGGTGTTGCAAACTAAGCCTTTGAGCATTTTTTTTTTAAGATTTTATTTATTTATTCATGAGAGACACACACAGAGAGAGGCAGAGACACAGGCCGAAGGAGAAGCAGGCTCCCTGCTGGGAGCCTGATGCAGCCCAATATGGTGGGACTTGATCCCGGATCCCGGGATCACTGTTGAGCCACCCAGGTGTCCCAACATTTGAGCATTATATGCAAAGTTACTATCTATTCTCACATAAAATGCCTATGAGACTACAAAAAGAATAATTCCACCAAGAGAATAGACTATGCACATGTCCCATTGAATGAACTTGAGTGATAATATGGAATAGTTTTTAGTCATGAAGACTATGAAGGATGCATGGCTGAACCTACTATTGGAATTTTTTTAGCAACCATTGGAAATTTTCATGCCTGAGAAGTCACTCCATTAAAAAATCTCAAAGTTTGATTCTTAAAATAGCTTTTGTCAAAGAGATTTAAAATTGGAACATTCTTTTAAAGTGGCTAATCACTGACACTTTGGATTATCAGTGCTTATGACTGAATTTTGGTTGTGAAATTTAGTCTATCAGATGAAATTCACTGGATGATGGGCAAGTACTCCATTATACCTCAAGTTGCATAAGCTTGATCTCAGAAAACTAGCAAATGAAATTATATATAGAAAACACACAGAGCTCAGCTCCACATGTGACATTTTGACAGTACAAATATAGCATGTTTCATGCACTTAACCTCAGATTATTAATTTAAGCAAATTTGTAAAGGATCCAAGCATATAATGTCTTGACAAAACTTAGAATGGAATATCTGGGTCAAAACCTTATAAATGTATTTCATCTGATTTCACACCTATGAAACATTGATCCAGAAAACACAACTGCCAGAGATAAGTTTTCAACAGTTGCTAATAAAGAAACCTGTGATGCCCCTGGTTTGCAGCACACTTACTGGAAAAAACTGAGTACAGAGAGAAAGAGCGGGAATATTTTGTGTATTGTCCGAGTCTGTTTCTTTAGAACTCAAGGCATATTTCATGGTCTGCTTTTTTTTTGGGGGGGGGGGAGAGGAGTCTATCATTCTTGCAAATTTACAAAAAAGTTTTCTTGCTGCTCGAGGCTTGTGTTTATTACCTTGGCTGATGGCAAAGGGAAAGGATGAAAGCTAGGAAGGCTCATTTAAAAAAAAAAAAAAAACTCTTCTTTTGGGAGTAACTTATTATTTGGAACTTTTAAGATCAACTTGTGATAAGTGATAAGGTAGGTGGTCAAATCAACAAAACAAAATCAAGGACACCTTGCTGTTCAAGAAAGCTTATTTTTTGTTTCACTCTTATATAAATTTAAAATAAGCACAGTGAACTGCAAAAGATAAAATAATGTTTGTAATACTGCACATGGATAAGGATTCATGAGAACTAAGGTCCCTGTTGTGAGATCTCATGCTATAGAGAAGACAAGACCTATGTGAATAGTGCCATCTTAAAACCTGACAGAAAGAGGGTCAAATGTTCATTTGATATAAAACTTTTGTATATTTCTCAACATCCTAGGGATTGGCAGAATTTTTTCCTTAGCTTTACAAAATAATGGAAATTGATATATTCCAAAACCTACCCAAATTTTACTTATCTCTGTCTTTCTGCACTCTTTTTTTAGCATTGACTTCCTCCCTGCCCTACCACAAATCAATGCAAGCAAACTTACATTTAGACCAGAAAAGGGAACATTTCTGTTCCCACACTTGGAAAAGGGAAGCATTTGTTGTTTCTACTCACTCCCTCCTCCTCGAAGTTGTTATGTAGTTTTTGTTTTGTTTTGTTTTGTTAAGAATGGGTGAGCGTATGCGTGTGTTAAGTCAGGAGAATCTTAAAAGTGAGGCATCTGGTTATTCTAAGATCAAAACCAAATCTTCCTTTGGTCTCACGTGAAGAACTGTGCAGTTTGGGATTCACTGTTCTTAATTCAATTACAGTCCCCTTTTATTTATTTTTTTCTTAAATCGAAGGCAGAATACAACACAAGACAAGGGGAAAAAATAACAAAGGGAAGATCATACTCTCTGTAGGCTCTCAAGACATTTCCCTAGGCTTCAAATCAAGTCCTACTCTAGCTACATGCCAACAGCTGAAGTCAATTTCACCCAGTTACTGGGAATGGGATTCTTTGTTACTAGGGCCTGTAACTGCTAAACCTGATGCTTCAAGGCTTGCTCCACCTACTTTAAATTGTCAAAGGCCCCTGCAGCAACTGACACTAATTGTTCCTAGACTTTAGGCAGAGCCTAACCCTTGTTTACGGCCTCATTTGTTTGTTTCCACAAAAGTGCCTAAGCCTTTATTTGCTCTCAACCACCTGACTCCATTTTGATTGATAATAGGTATTTCCTCAGATGCCAGCCTTTCAAAACTTTTCTAACACCTACCTCAGAAGAACTCTCTTAAGGTGTATTCCTTGACTAAGTTTTCATTTCAGTGTTAAAGACAAAGCTACAAAATCCTAATTATCCATGCTAAACTCTTGCTACTTTCTTGTGTGTTTTGTTTCTTCTCCCTCTTCTTTCTTCTTTTTTTTTTCTGGGAACAGAATCCACTTAAAACTTAAAAGTATGTAGGCAGACACAAGGGATTTTATTTTAAAAGATTGATTATTTACTATTCTCTAGACTTTTTTGATTGCCTGCTTCATAAGCAAAAACATTTGGCATCCTATAATGGACATTTATTTTTATGCTACATATATGTACTTCTTTATAAAATACCATAAAACATTCATAAAAACAGACTGGAGACTGATATATGTATGTAATATATATAAAATATAACAAATTCTAGTCTTTGTTTGCTGGTACATATTCTTCAAGTAATGACACACCACTTTGGTGACCAATACTTTAGTCTAGCAATTTTTAAACTCTACTACTTAGATGCCTTGTCCAAACAGATTCCTAAGCCTATCACAGAGCTTCTGAGTCAGGAGATCTGAGGCAACATCCATAAATTTCTATAAAGCTTCCAGATGATGGGCCATACTTTGAATAATATATCTCTATAGAACAATGTCTTGATCAGATCATTCCAGGTCCCAGTTCATTTTTAATGTAGTGTTTTATAGAGATCCAAAATGTAGGACTTGAATCCATTTGGCCCAGGTATATATCTCAGCCACCATGTTCTTTTCCCTCTTCCTTTTGAGAGTTTTTTTTTCAAATATTAAAAAAAAAATACATATTAAAACTTTCCTGACTCAGACCAACTGAAGAAAAAGCCATCCGAATTTAGTGAAAGGTGGTTCTTGAAATGCAACTTTGCTGCTCTTTATCCTATGGAAGGGTTATCTGGAAATAACGTACAGATTTTTGAATTGGATGAAGTGTAATGAATAGCATAACATCTAAATTCAATTCGATGCCTTCCAAGTAATTTGAAAAGATTGTGACCTTAATAAGTTGAACATTCTGTGAAATATTGTTTACATTTCCTGGAAACTTGCTCATATAATCAATTTGCCTAGCAAACTTTTAGGTCAAGGACAATGCAAAGATAAAGGAAAGTGTGAGGTGTATTGGAATTTCCAATATGTCCTGGGCTAGTGAAATTTCATATTATTTTTGGTGAAGTGAACATATCCAAATCTATAAGCCTTAAAATCTAATTGAAGAGAATTGCTGAACTAAAAATCATCTGCTTGATTGTCCATTCATTCATTTATTCAACACCATATTGCATGCCCATCATAAACCAGATCCTGTCCTTTGCAATTGTAATATAGCCATTACTTAGTAAAGAATGATACAGATACATGTAAATTTATAACTATTAAATGAGCTGCAAGGAAATCTCAAAGCATGCTATGAAAGTGCCTGGGGGAATGACTTAATTGTCTTTCTTCCTAACCTAGTTGCTTGCTTTTACATATTTGCTTTATGAGTATTTGAAAGGTTATCAGTACATGATGGAAGGGCAGACCATCAGATTCAACAGACACACAGTGGTTATTCAAGACCACTAGATATTTTAGTTCCTAACTGGCTTCAGAAGGTCAGCAGTAATAAATAATATGGCAATAGGATAGGCTAAGAGAATGGTTGGAAACTTTGGGCCAGCAATTGAATGATTGTACTTAGTTTAATTATTAAATAAAATAGTTAAAGAATGGTGTTGAATAACTTCTTAGCCAGGCAGATCCTGAGTGTTATGGCTGTTATTGCCTGATCTGCCAATTTTTTTTCTGCATGACTATGCCCTGCCGGTTTCCCAAGTAAGCAAACTGTCCTTACCATTTTGAAAGGTCCAGTGTTCTTAGCATCCTCTTCCTAGTCCTCATACTGATGAAGTCCTTACCCTACACACAAACAACCTCTTGAGGATCCTTCAGGTTTTAGCCTGCTATGCACACAGAAGACAGTATTACTCTTAATTTAATAGAGTAACATTTTCGCACTAATCAGAGACTTGCTGGCTTTAATTACTATGTATTATTTCATGGGAAGGAAAAAAACCCCACTCAAACAAATTTTAAAATAAGATGTTAGCAGGAGTGTGATAAGTGTTTCATTCTTAGTTCCTGGTCTACTAATTAATAGGTTTTTTTTTGTGGATATCTTCACAATATTTTCATTTGTATTTTAAACCAGACCTCAGTACAGGAGTTTTTCTGTTGAAATAGATTATTTGTTGAAATGGGTTATTTTTCCCATCTTCTTGCAGAAAAAGAAAAGTAATGTTAATACATTTTTCTAAGGAAACCACCTTTAAAAAAGTTATTTGCAGAATGTGGTTTATCCTTTACACTGTGTCTCTGATTCCTAAGCCTAGCTCACTGTGTTACGATGACTCACCAGGTTTGGTAACATCCATCATGACAGGGATTAGCAAATTTATGTAAAACAAATAAAATAAAATATAAAGCCTGATATTTCTCTTTTCTTTCAACATAGTTTGAGAAAGTAAAAAGAGACATTTTTTTTGTGGAAAACTTAGTAGAAAAAGATGTACAAACTTTGAGATGTGTGTATCTGCTGAATTGTTTTTCACATAACAATTCTCTTGTCATTTAGTTTTTATCTTATTTTTCTGATTTAGCTCTAAAAAGAATAAAACTTTCTATTTAGTGGTTTTCTTTGATAGATTTTTAATACAATCTATAAGAATTTTTAGTAGAAATCTAAGCTTTTACTGATTTTTAATCAGTAGAGCCATTCTTTTTCTTTATTGAAGTTCGATTTGCCAATATATAGTATAACACCCAGTGCCCATCACCCAGTTACCCCATCCCTCCACCCACCTCCCCTTCCACTGCCCTTTGTTCGTTTCCCAGAGTTAGGAGTCTCTCATGTTTTGTTACCCTCTCTAATTTTTCCCACTCATTTCCCCTCCTTTCCCTTATAAACCCTTTTACTATTTCTTATATTCTTTATTCTCCAAACCACATGGCAATTAATATTGTGGCTCAGGATTCCCAAACTGTTAATCTGCATGATGCTACCCTGTAATACTTAAAAATGAACCATGAATGTTAATTATTAGAGCAAGTTTGTAAAGAAAGAAGAAAAAATGGCAATGCTTTGTATTTGTTGATCTCTTTTTTAACTTGAAACCTCATTATGTACTTCATTCTGTTTCAAACTAAGAAAGTCCACTTCAAAAACTAACATAGATCTACTGTTTTCTTAGAACTATGCTGAAGTATAGAAAGGGGAAAAAAGTATTATTGGTGAAACAATCTATAAGCACACACAGAACAAGTATTAAAAACCTCCAGTAATTTGAGGAGCAAATATTAAGTTATACAAGGATATGAATAATAACCATGATTAAAATTCACCTAATGCTTGAAGTACTCCTAAATATAGGTCATTAGTCTGGCATTGCTGGTGTGTAGGGCATATGTTAGATTGTGTGTCTGTTTTATTTAGACGTGAGGGTATTCTTGAGAGGACATCCATCAACCCTTTGATTGCCAGGATCAATTCTGCTGACCTAAATGACCAGAAAGATGCTTACTTCATCCTCTTCCAGTCCCAGCCTTTTTTCTCCTGGTAGTTGTTATTTGACAGGCCTTATCTGATAAAGAAAAATTATTTTTCAGTCAAAGGAAGCAAGTAAGTGTACTCTCTGAATAAGGCATAAAATTCTAATTTTTTTATTCTAATATTTTTATTATGGCATCCTTTTGGAAAAGTTTGGATTTGAAATTAAAAGGGGCCCCTTTCTTCTTTATTCATAATATTTACTTAGAAAATGAGGCCATTACTAAGAGACCAAGTAAAAACAGTGATTTCAGGTAGATTACCCCTCCCAATAAGGAATTCTTTCTTGTCCTTGTTAGGATTTCAAAATCTATAGTTGGACCAATGCCAGTTGTCCTATTAGCTCAAGACACAATGTTGCATGCCTTTCCTCCCATGTGTTAAGTAGAAGGGTTAAGACTGCAGTTATGGGGTGGACTGTGGCATGAAAACTCCTAATGTTCTATAACAGATAGGAAAGGGAGTGTGGAGACAGGCCAATAATCTAGGAACTGCATGAAGGGAGCCATTTTTAATCTAAGTATGTGTATGAAAATGAACATTCTTCAAAAATAACAATTACATAGTTGTTAACTCTAGAGCTAGATTGGACTTTGTTCTCTCACCAAAGTGGACCCCAGTTTACGTCCTCATGATTCTAACATGATCCAGATGATTGACTTGATTTTTTTTTTAAGTTTTCATCCAATTTTTGCCTCCCCTAGATACCAGTTATGTTAACACATGCTACGGAAGAGCAATAATAGAACCAGTTAGTAAAGATAATTTCTGGTCAGAACTTCTCCACAGATACTGATGAGAGTCCTGAGAAGAAGGTGCATGTCCATTAAAAAGAAAAACTTTGTAGTAGGCTCACCTGGAAGATTTCATTAATATGATTTCCTAAGCACATTTGTCAATAATACAGAAACAGATACAATCTAGGTCTCTTGATTTTATGTATATAAAACATAGGCTCATCTGCTAAATTGCAGCTGTTGATCATTTCATGCCTGAAATGGAACCTGGAAAAATAAACTTTTTATTCTCAATTGAAAAGTTCAGGGATCCCTGGGTGGCGCAGCGGTTTGGCGCCTGCCTTTGGCCCAGGGCGCGATCCTGGAGACCCTGGATTGAATCCCACATCGGGCTCCCGGTGCATGGAGCCTGCTTCTCCCTCTGCCTGTGTCTCTGCCTCTCTCTCTCTCTCTCTGTGACTATCATAAATAAATAAAAAATAAATAAATAAAGTTAAAAAAAAAAAAAAGAAAAGTTCACTTATCTCCCTCAATGTCTGGTCTATCTTACATTAAGTGGGTCCATAACACTTACAGTTTGGGGAGCTTTTTAAAACTTTAAGACTTTTTTAAACTAGTTTTTAAAGTTTTAAAACTTTAGTTTTAATTATGAAATTTACCATACAATAGATAAAATATTGCAGTTTCCCCTTTGATTATGATTTTAGTTCTATATAAACAAGATGTTTATATATTGAAATGCAAAGTACATTTCAACTCTTCAAAAACTGTAGTAGGATTGCTAGTTAGATTTGTGGCCTCAAAAATCATTCTCAATATTTATGATGAGTTTGATTGATTTTTAGTTTAAATAAAAGATTCCATTTGAAAATGATCAAAAAGCCAACCTTCTTGGAACTAAATTATTCCTTATGGAGAACTCAAATATAATTATTGAGAATGAATATCTTTTTAAAGTTACTTTCATAGAGTTTTACAGAGATACACACATGAGTAGAGGTCATCATCTAAATTTTTCAGCTTCTCCTAGAATCTACCATGTTAGGATGTCTCCCCAGAAAAATAATTATTTGTATTACTCACATTGATGGCTCAATGATAGTCTGAGGAGACCCCCCCATTTAATATATAAGAGTGTCAGCCTATAGCTCTAACTCCTAATTTGAATAACATCAGGGGGCACCTGGGTGACACAGTCGATTAAGCCTCTGACTCTTGGTTTTGGCTCAGGTCATGAACTAAGTGTCATGAGATCGAGTCCTGTATCAGGCTCTGTGCCCAGCATGGAGTCTACTTAAGACTTCTCTCCCTCTCCCTCCACCATTACACATCATGCTTGTGCATGCGCCTGTGCTGTCTCTCTCTCAAATAAATAAAGATATATATATATATTTTTTTTTAAAAAATAACCAAATTTAGTTTATTACAGTGTGACTTTAGAGCATACATATTTTACCATTAAATGACAATGAAATATATAACAAGTTTACTAAAGAATTTACTTTTTGGGGTGTAAATATGAAATGGTTTAAATTCTCTCCTGTGTCTGCTGCATACAGGACACAGAAAAGCTTGGCTCCGGAGAGATGCCTGGGTGGCTTAGTTAGTTAAGCATCTGCCTTTGGCTGGGGTCACGATCTCAGGGTCCTGGGATTGAGCCCTGCATTGGGTTCCCTGCCAAGCAGGGAGTCTGCTTCTCCCTCTTTCCACTCGTATTCTCTCTCTGTCTCTCTCAAATAATAAAATCTTAAAAAACAAAAAGAAAAGAAAAAAGCTTGTCTCCATTTAAATTTTTTCTCAATAATTTTGGTTACAAAACAACCGCATACAGTAATTAATACTCAATAATTAATATCATTTCAAAATATTTCATTTAAAAAATCTCCAGCTTAATTTAATGCTTCTCTCCTTCCATAGTGTTGCTATTTTATTTATTTATTTATTTATTTATTTAGACTTTATTTATTTACTCATGAGAGATACAGAGAGAGAGGCAGAGGGAGAAGCAGGTTCCATGCAGGAAGCCTGATGTGGGACTCGATCCCAGGTCTCCAAGATCACACCCTGGACTGAAGGCAGCACTAAACCACTGAGCTACCTGGGCTGCCCAGTGTTGCTATTTAGAGAAAAGAAGAGAAGGCAGTCTTAAATCTCACCCTCTTTCACTTAGAAGAGTCTTTAACATGTATCTTTTTAAGTAGTTCCATTGGAGTCTATGTGCTACTTTCTTATTCCCTTTAAGGCCACAAAGTACTGAAATGGTATGCAATTTGCTCTTATTTTTACCTTAGGCTACACTAAAGTCCTTTCAAACTTAGTTGGAAATGGCTACCCAATTGGCCTAGGCAGGAAACATAAAAGTTTTTACATTCACTTTATCTCCCAACTTCTAGGGACATATGTGAAGTATCCCCCTATTTTCCATTGTGGGGTTGAAAGATCTGCGAACAATGATGTGCTATTGTCCTAATTTCTCAGATGACTCTTTCAAGAACTGCCTATGTTCCATTCAAGGTCTTCATGGAATGAAACCCACTGTTCAGCCCAGGATTAACATGCTAGTGCCCTCCCTTGCAGGACTTGTATTCTTTATGAGTGACTCTTACAGTCTTGCTCATTTGGCCTTCAAACAGCTCACCCCTTTTTAAGTTTTCCCAGTTCTCCTGGGGTATTGACTTGGGCAGGAGAGGAAGAGTATGTCCTTGGAAGTAATGGCCCTCCTGAATTAACTTTCTGACCTTAGAATGTGGGGTACTTGAAGACTTTTTTCTTCACTTTGGTATTTAACTATAATTCCTAGACAATACAGAAAGTCCCAGTCAACATTTGATCCTACAAATGTGGATAATTCAAACGAAAGAAAAACTATCTCCAGAGAAAAACAGAAACTTAAGTGTATGTAGACATAAATTGAATCAATCAACTGAAAAAATGTTATAGTTAACTGTTCTTGTGAAAATCTTTTTGCTCTTTTTTGTTGCTCTCTGAAGGGAATTTTTGCCTGCCTCCACTATTAGAAAGATTTTTTTAAATGTATTTTAGCTCTCATCTTTAGTTCTCAGTCCTCTCTGATTAGAAAGTAGTTGAGTTTTTTTGCTTGTTTTATAGATAAACAATTGTTCAATACTGTTTATTGAAAACAGTGTTCTTCTCCAATGAATTACTTTGGTGCCTTTGTCAAATATTAACTGATCATATAAAGATGGGTATATTTCCAAATTTTTCTATGTCATTAATGTATTTGTCTCTCCTTTAGTCTCTCTCCTGATTACTGTAGTTTTATGGTAACTTAAAATCAGATCTTCTGAGAACTTGTCAAACTTACTATTTTGCTGATTCCTTAGGATTTTACATATAAACAATTATGTTTTCTACAAATTAAAGAAATACTTATCTCTTTAAATTAGATACCTTTTTTTTTTTTGCCCCATTGCATTGATTAGGGCCTCAAAATGTTGAATATAAGAGCAGATATCATTGCCTTGTTCACAGTTTTCAATATTTTATCATTAATATAATGTTAACTCTAGGGGTTTTTTTTAAAGATTTTTTTATTTATTCATGAGAGACACACACACAGAGAGAGAGAGAGAGAGAGAGAGAGAGAGAGAGGCAGAGACACAGGCAGTGAGAGAAGCAGGCTCCATGCAGGGAGCCTGATGTGGGACTCGATCCTGGGTTTCCAGGATCATACCCTGGGCCGAAGGCAGGTGTTAAACTGCTGAGCCACCCAGGGATCCCCAACTCTAGTTTTTTTAAAATGATATTTATGAAATTGAGGATGTTCACTTCTGAATTGCAAAAGGTTTTTTTTATCATGAAAGGCTGGTGAATTCTGTCCTAAGAATTTCTTGAATTTCTTAGCTTAATTCAACAATTTTTGATATGTTTTATTCAGCTAAGGTTTTTAAATTTTCCTTGTGATTTCTTCTTTGGGCTATGGGCCATTTTAGTTATATATTGCTTGTTACAAATACTTGGGGGTTCTCTTGATATCATATTATTGATTTTTGATTATATTTAAAATTTATTAAGACATGTTTTATGATCCTCCAAGATATATTTTCTGTTGATGACTAATACTTGTATATTCTACTAGTTATCATTAGGTCAAAATGGTTGATAATGTTCAAATCTATCTTTTTGTTTTTGTTTTTGTTTTTTTTTGTCTGCTTTGTAAAAATCATTTACTGAAAAAGGAGTATTAAAGTCTTCAATTATATCATGGATTTGTATAGTTTTCCCTTTTATTGTGTTAGTTCTTCGTGTAGTTTAGTGCCTTGCTATCAGATGTATATACATTTAGGATTATATTATTTTCCTGATAAATTGATCTTTTATTATTATGAAATTATCTTTCTTATTCTCTGCTTTGAATTATTTCTTTTTTGATATTAATAGAGCCACACAAACTTTTAATTCTTACTGTTTGCATATTATACCATTTTATACCTTGCAACCTGTTTGTGTCTATTTGAAATATACCTTTTATAAACATCATATAGTTTGTTCTGGTGTTTTTGAGCTGAGTAAGTAAGTATCTCTAAGTATCTGTCTTTTAAGTGGAAATTTGTTTTAAAGTTTTTTTTTTTTTTTACAGATTTTATTTATTTATTTGAGAGAGCACAAGTAGGGGAGACTGGCAGGCAAAGGGAGAGGGAGAGGGAGAGGCAGATGGAGAGGCAGAGAGAGGAGCAGGCTCTCTGCTCAGGAATGTGGGTCTTGAACTCAGGACCCTGAGATCATGACCTGAGCCATAGGTAGCTGCTTAACTGACTGAGCCACCCACGTGCCTCCTATAAGTGGAATCTTTAGCCCTTTTACATATTGCTTTTATTTATTATTTTGAATTTTGTTTGTAAGCAATTATTATTTTTTCTGTTCCTTATTTTGGGTTAACCAAGGTTGTATTTCTATCTTTTTTTTATTGGATTTTACCTATATTTATTTGTATTTCGGGGGTTGAAAAGGAGGAGAGAGAAAGGGAGGGAGAAATAGGAAGAGCTTTTCTTTAATAATTTAAGACCTATTTGAAGATATATATTAGAGAAGTCCTAAAAGAGGAGTGAAATATCATTTCATAAAATTATAGAGCATCCTGGAGGGAGTTTGGAAGGCATGAGAATGAAAGGAGTTAGAGGAAGTTGGCTGGAGTGGAAAGAGGAGGGAGCTTGGTTTAGAAGAGACTGAGGGTAGAAAAGAAAAGAGGAAAGAGAATGAGAAGGAGCTGTAATCCTTGGAAAAATGAATCAGCTGGCTATTTTTCTTTCTCATTTGTCTAAGCTGTATAATGTAGCCATTAAGAGACAGTCTCTACTTATAGATTATTTGGATTGGAAATCTCGGTTTTTACATAATCTGTCTAAGGCTTAATTTTCACATCAATAAAGTGCTGTTTATTAATTGCACCTAACTCATGGTTATTTAGAAGATTAAGTGAGTTAATAGAGTAGAGGACTTAATGCCTGCCATACAGAGAACACTGCATAAGATTTAAATTCAATTATTATTTTTAACTTTATAATTGTTCTTGTTGCCAAAGCGAGAGGGAGAAAGAGGTCATGAGATTGGGTGCATACGTTGTGGAAAATTTCAGTAATTCCCTTGTTTCCTCTGTATTTTAAATCTGTTTGTTATTTGCACTCAGTAAACAACAAGAATAAACCACTTTGTTGAAGTTCCACATTGTTTTAAGCCAGCAGAATTCTGAGAGCACAGCTTCTCACATTCTACATTGACAAAACATACCGGATCCATTCTGGAAGAGATTAGAAATACACATTTATGGTAACCTCAAGGAAAAGAAGTTATGGAAAAACTGCATACACTAAATAATTTATGATGAGTTGGGAATTTTGACAATAGGGGACTTCTGTGACACTTGATAACTTTTTATGGTTTTTGTCATGGATTAACTGAGAAACAAGGATAAGCATGGAGTATTTTATCCAATTTATAATTTGTAGAACTAATCAACATGAAATGAAATGGACAATATTTAAAACTGTTTACTACAGAATATGCTACTAATTAAAAATTGAGAAAGTAACTCTTATTGACAAAACATAGGTTTGCAAAATTTGACCTGGAAAATAATTGATTTCATAAAAATAATCACCACAAAACAAATTTCAGATTAGCTAAATTTATGGCCATAAAAGTTTGATTTAGACAAGATAAAAGTTTTTATTGACTAACTAAAACTTCTTTATAAAATAACATATTGTATTGTATTAATCCCAGTGACATTAATAAATGTAAGTCAATAATAAAAGACTTAAGTATAATGTCTAAAAATTTTATTGAGAAATTAATGTGATGATGTTACATTACAAACTGATGTAATATAGTTTGCTACAGAAAATATGTTCTTGTTTAAAAATTCATCCATGTTATAATTTAGACTTAAAAGTTTATATTCATAAATGTGGAGTCACACTATTGTGGTGTTAAAATAATGGGATAAAAATCTCCTGGACTCTCCTTATCTATATATAAAAAAAAGGGATAATGTAGTAGTGCTTTTATCACAAGGACTTTACGAAGTGGTTCTCAAACCATAGTGTACATTAGAGTCACCTGGAGGGTTTATAATTTTGGGAATTAGGATATTTTTATTTCCAACACATTCCCAGGCAATTCTGATAGTTCCAGTCTTGGGACCACACTTTGAGTTTTCCTCCCTTATGCCATTTTTGTGAACACTGGCTTTTGTACTCACTTCTAACAGCCAGCACCTACGTCTCTTCGTAAAAGGACTGGCCTCAAGTTTCAGCACCCCACTTTGCCTCTCACAAAAAGAGCCAGGAATGCCCAGGAATTTATATCTCCCCACTCTACCCTAGATGGCCTTTAGCCACTGCTGCAGGTGCCAGAGTATAAATACTACACATCTTTGAGCAAGACTGCACTGAATTGTGCCTATGCTGTCTTTAGGTGTGCCTTGTGGGATAGAGTCAAAGTTATTTTTACTGGACACTTGGCAAGAGAAGTTTGAGTAGTGTTGGGGACAAAAGCTTGTCTGGAGTGAGTTCAAGAGAGATTGGGTGGTGACAAAATGAGAAACAGTTATGAACAACTCAACAAGATATTTGGCTATAAAAGGAAACAAAGAAATCAAGCAGTGCTTGGGGAAAAGTGGAGTAGAAAGTTGTTTTCTTTTTTTTTTTTTAAGATAAGAGCTGTTGTAGCATGTTTGTATATTGATAGGAATGATTCAGTAAAGGGAGATAAAAAAAGGATAGAGAGGTTGTATACTCAGAGAAGCAAAGTTCTGGAGTACAGGAGGGGGGAACTGGATTTGACACACAGGTAGGATGGCAGCTTTATATTGGAGGGTTGATGTATCAACCTATTCTCCATTAATTATGAAAGACTCTCCTGTCATCTCTTGCATTTTATTCGTCCTGAAGCTCTGCCAATTCTGTCTTCCTAACATTTTTCCGAACTGCCTACCCTTTCTCTGTATTTCCACTGTCCCAGGCTTAGTTGAGTAATCCCATAATGTGTCACCTCAACTTTTGTACATGTTCTTTCTTTCAGCCTTACACCTTTCCAATCCATTTTCCCCACGTTAACCACCAGCCATTGTTGTAAGGTACAAATCTGAGCATCTCCTGCTCCAGTTCAAAATCCTTCATCCACTCTCCTACTGGATGAAATTTTGCACTCATTGGCTCAATACACAAAGCCTTTGATGATCTGTCCCCTGCCTATTAATCTAGTTTCTTCCTTGACACTCATCGTGCAGCCCTTTGCAGTCAGGTGATAATGAGCTTCATGTAGTTTCTCTGAATGTGCCACACACTCATTCATCTCTGTTCATATTTCTTGTTCCTTTTTCTCAAAATGTTCCTTTTCCATCTGCCTGTCTGGCCAATTCCTGTCTACCCTTCTTATTTCACTGTAAACAATACTTTTCCGATTAGTGAAATGAATACAATCATGATTGAATGCGTATTTGGTATTAATTATGTCACCTAGTCCAAAAGCTCAATTTTTTGTGGTGAAACCACATTTCCCAATTTGGGGTTTGAAAACTTTGCCTCAGGGAATGGTAGGTGACTATGTCATGCCAAGGTGTGTATCAGACTTCAGCTTACCATTGATCAATTTTCATTAAAAAGTAAACACAGGATGCCTGGGTGGCTCAGAGGTTGAGGTCTGCCTTTGGCTCAGGGCGTGATCCTGGAGTCCCAGGATCGAGTCCCACATCAGGGTCCCTGCATGGAGCCTGCTTCTCCCTCTGCCTGTGTCTCTGCCTCTCTCTGTCTCTGTGTCTCTCATGAATAAATAAATAAAATCTCTTTTAAAAAAAAAGTGAACACAGAAGTATATTAAGAAAACTCTCCCTCAACTTTCTGCCATAAGTAAAAATCCAGGACTCAGCAATTCTTGGAAAGACTTCCATTACCTTTGCAAGTCAGCCCGCCCCCCTAGTCACTTAGGGGAAGAGAAAGTGATCACTAGAGAGAATGGGGGATGGCATCATGCCTGAAAATATTTGAAGATAAGATTTTAAGATTGCAAAGGAAGGTGGAGATTTTGCTATAATTTCTACTAGTGGCTTACTTTGGTAATACATTGAACAGGGGAAACTCCTTCCTGTTCACACTAGCATCCCCAGCAGCAGTCTTATGTAAGATCTGGGACAATAAGTATCATGACAAAAAGGAAGTGCTGGGTAGCTTAAAAGAGCACAGTGAGAAAAGATCCCTTTGGTTCCAATGATGCAAAGTTTAAGATTCCATTAAGGATCTTGGGGTGGGGGGTGGGGACATGTAGGACTATTGCTGTACAAATGGGGTGATAATGGAGCTACAAAAGGGAAAGCTGGCGTAAAGCTCTGGAAGTGGAGAGTCAGAAGAGCACACCAAGAGTTGAGTATGCAAAAAGTTGAGAAAGCAAGACCAGAGAAAGAAGCATGTCAGGGAAGCACGGAGTCCACTGCAGAACTCACCAAGAGCCGCCAGAAGTGACAACTGTAATACATGAACTTGTAAATGTGGCAGGGGGAAACAGTTGTGATTTATTTGAAAACCTTCTTAGAAGTGCCTTTTGCCAAATGGTAACCTTTTTATAAAAAGGGTTGTGAAGCACCCTCTGTCATGATTGTACTTTCCTGAAAAAAAAAAGAAATATATATATATATACATATATATATATATGTATATATATATTTTTTAACTTTTTAAGGTTTGGTTTTTCGGCTTCTTTGTCTTTAATGGTTAGCCGTGACTGCCACTTTAAGAAATGTTTTTGCTGTTACTGCTCCATTTTAATCTTTCACTTTGTATTAACAAAATCAAAACCAGCACAATTAGATACCTCCTGATTCTGATTTGTTTTAATACTAAGAGAATGTTTGAAATGGCACAAGCGGTGGGGGAAATACTTCAAGCCGTGGTGGCTACGACATTGGAGTTCTAGAGGCAAACATCAAAAGATAGCTTGAAAGACAAACCAAAAACATTTAAACCAATAATTCTTTACATTTGTGTTTTTATTTTATTGTAGTCTTCACAATGAAAGCAAGAGGATTGGGAAGAGAGAAAAGATGCTTGTAAGTTCATTTTAGTTGTGCAATTTAAAATGAAATCAAAAGGACTTTCTCCTTTGCTTTTAAGATCAACAAGCAAGCCATAGATCTGTGACTCAAAAAAAATTAGTGACTAGAATCTATGTGCCACAGTCAGTGCCCAGCTGTCTCGTGTTGTTGAAATAAAAGAAAACGAAAATGAGCAAGATTTAAGAAGCAGGATTATAATTAAGCTACATTGATCCAAATACCCACCTCTTCATTTAGGTATTGGACATCCTGGACACGATTGAAATGCTAGAAACAAAACCAGAGAGATCTGCAAGTGATAGTAATTTGGCCACAGAGGGAGATAAATGAATAAATGGGCCTTTGAAACATCACTGCGGTCAGAATTAGGAAGAAATGGTTGCAGTTGTACACATGTGGATTACAGTATCAGAGTTATGGAACATCTAATGACTTGATTACTCATTCCTTTTATTATTACTATTATTTTTAAGTCTCCTAGCAATAACATTTTGTAGCCTGGATAGGTTACCTTTGTTCTTATTCCGTTTTGAGTCTGGCAGTTCAGTAGGGATTCTACTGTGTTACACAGCCCCAATGCCTTCAAGGAGGAATTTGTTTACGTGAAATGTGGGTGGCTAGGGTGTATTAGGTTTTTCTCTCACCATTCATTTAGGTAGATTTTCAATTCATCGAAACACAGTAAGTGCTGGGTTCCTTTAAAAGCCTCTTAGGTTCCTTTTATGGGAATCAAACCAACCAACCTCTGGGCATGATTAGAAATTTTAGAATTCTGTTCCCTGAGTGATAAAATAGTGAATTGAATTGAGATATCAAACATCAACCACCCCGCCCCACTTCCCTCTACCACATCTCAATCTATCGTTCTATGTCCTCTTCTCTCCATCTTCATCTATGGGGGTAGGGAGGGGGGAGAGAGAGAAATTAAAAAAACAAAGTCCACCAGGAGACATGTTGCCTTAGTCATTGAATTCACAGTGGCCCTGGAAATAGTGTTCCATTTCCAAGGACAATTTGTACTGTATATACTGTAGAGAGATTCAAGAATTGCCCTGTCAAAGCTCCCTCATATTGTTCTTCTGGATATTAGAGTCAAAGGAGGCAACCTGAATTTTCAGAGGTGTAACAGGACGAATCCTACACTCACCCCCCCCACCCCTGTCACCCACAGCCCCTACCATCCAACCAATATCTGAACAAGGCAGCTGGAAGTTTCTGGGTAAAGGGAATTATTTTTCTGTTTCATATTATTAAATCCAGAATCTTTTCATTTGAATTTTATTAAAAGACTGGAGTGAGCATTTCCTTTAAAAGATTCCAGAATGGGGCAGTTTGAATGTCAAAACCTTTCTTTGGTTATCAAGCATTTAACCATGATAAAGAAAGGACAGGCTTTTAAGTCCCTGGACCGGCATACCTCAGTGACACAGAAACTTCAAATAGCAGGAAAGTAATCTTCCAGTTCCACTGAGACAAAATTTCTAAGAAAGAGGATGGGATTGTAAACTACCGAGGGCAGCTCTGGGCTGGGCGGAGAGAGAGAGAATAACTAACAATAGAAGCATAGGACCACAGAGAAGGCTAGCTGTTTCTCCAGGAGGAAAGACTAGCCATAAAGCATTTTGGCTCAAAATTTCCAAAGGTTAAATTACTGTGTTGCCTTTTCTGTCCTGTAGTTTTACGAATTTTTATATATTGCTCAAGAGATTTTCTATCCTCATTCCTACCCTGACCATACAGTTTAGGGTGGGGTGGTATCTACTTCATAACATAGGGGGAGTTAAATCAATTGTGCTTTTAAAGTGATTTCCTGAACATACACTCGTATCACCTTTCATTCAGTGTGTTTGTGAAAATGATTATTGTCAAGGAACACGTTTGATTTCTAACCAAGCAAAGCAAGTTATATAGAGTTTAGCAGCCACTAAAATTATATAATGCTGGAATTTCACAGGCTTAGAAATTTAAATACTTTTAAATAACATACAGCTTTTCTTCTAAAATGTCATGTCTTCTCCATGATGGAGTGAAATATAGAGAAATCCTTAAAACAGCATTAGATTAAATTCTATATTTTTGTTTAAATGTTGAATACTATCCTTTACAAGGGCTGGAATAACAAAAGCTTCAGTCACTTACAGGGGCTTCCTACATGCACGACACCGTGCTTTGCTCTGTGTATACCTTATTTTAAACATCTGCCTTCCGTAGATATTACTATACCCATTTTACAAATAAGCAACCTGGGTTTGCAATGTTTGAGCAACTTATCCAGCCTAAATGATTCAAAATCTAAACTCTGATCTGTTGTCTCTGCTATTCTGCCAGAAATGAACTACTTAAAAGAGTTTCACTCATTCACTCACTTTATAGCTAGGAGATTCACCTTAATGGATGGATCCTTGAGAAAACTCCTCTCCCCTAGCACCACCGCCCCCCGGCCCCCGCCCCACATCGCCATTTGTCTTGATTTGCTTAGCCATGAAGAACTCAAACAGAAATGCCAAGAAAACAGTGTCTAGGTCATTTATTGGCAGCTATGGTTTTGGTTTACTGCTTCCTGCTACTCACCCTTCCGCTTCTCCAAAGACAGCCAGTGGGTTCTGGCACTTACTCTTCTTTCCTAGTTGCTCTGATGCTCTGTGATTGAAACTAGCAGCTCCATGGTGACCAGGAAAAACAAACGAGCCCCATAGCCCATACCAGCCCTGGGAGCACTTACCGAACAGATTTTGAAAAGCAGTGAACTCAGTTTAGCTCCAGAGTTCCATCTGGAAATTGGCACTGATAGTAATATTAGCAGCATGTCCTGCCTGCCTTCCACCCAAGTATTCTGCAGCACCAGGCAAATGTTCAATTGCTCTGGATTTCTCTCTGAAACATGTGAGCATTATGTATGATATTGTGATGCTTATTTTACTGACGGGGACTCCCAGGCTCACAAGGAGAAGTTACAATGCACACATTCCCATCTCAGGGTCAGTTGACTACAGAGCCGATTTGGAAGGGCATTGTTGCTTCAAAAATATACCCAGTTATAGAGGTTTTCAAGGATCTAGGTTTGGTTTAAGAGGACTTTAAAGCCATAGCTGGAAGAACAAGGAAAAATGAAAGCTGTATAAAATATTATATGAATTTGAGTCCTTACTCAACCAAGAAAAGTGATGCCTCAGAATAGAAGTACCAGTGTATCTTATTTTAATTTAATAATATCCTTCCCATTAGACTAGAAGCACATGGACGCAAAACATATACAGCTATGTGAAACCTTCTGAGCTTTCTTAGAGAGGGAATGAATAAATTACTCTGGAGGTAGATTTGAAAGGGAGTGAGCTAGGATCCCACTGACTTATATATAGATTGAGCACCTCCTGGTTGTACGGGAGTTGTGAAATATTGAGGAACTCATCAATCTATTGTCCTGGTACTATTTTATGAAGGTAATCTTTATTTTACCATGCTGTTCCTTTAATTTTCTAAAGATAAGTTCAGGCTCTAAGATCGGGTTTTTTTCCTGGGCTCTAGAAAGCTTCCTAGTAGCCTGGCATGAGGTGAGCAGAAAGATTAAATCTTAGACTTTGGGAACTAGACATTAAGGACTAAGTTCTGGAAGGTAGGGGAAGAGTAAATAATAAATGCTATGTTTTTTGAGTTTTGACTGTGTTTAATAACTAATTAAATAAAATAAAATGAAACATAAATGATTCCTTTTCTTTTACCTGGGAATAAATATGCATATTTAGCATCAAAGCAGGACAAAAATTTAAAATTTTCTCCAGGTTCAATTGAAATGGTTTTCTTCTTCCTTTCATTAAATTAAAAATCCCCAAAATGCAAGAAACTCATGCACTTAGTGAAATGGTTTCTAAACATTTTTCATTAAGTGCTGTATCCTAAAAAAAAATCTAAGACTACACCTCTAATGTTTGAATATTTATAGAGTACATTCAGAACAGTAGAAAAATTAAAAGAAGAGATGACTAACATTTTAAGATAAATTTTATTTTACTTAGTAGTGATGCACTGTTAATGAGAGTGGATGTCAATTTCCAATAGCAATTTCTTTTGCTGATGCCTTCTTATCAGCCATTACTGTTTAATGACTTAGTGTGGCAGACAAGGAAGTTCATCTAAAGAATAGGGAATATGCCAGTGCTGGCATTTTCTTATTTTCTTATATTTATGTGTCTTTAATACCACATTCATTCTTTGCAGGAATTCTTTCAAAACACTTGTTTATCTTATGAGTTCTTTTTGCAAATGAAATTACATAATTCATAACCACAGTACACAGAGGGCAAAAAAGGGAGGCACCACATCAAGCCTTCCACACTGTGGGCACCCTATTTTGTTTCCAGAGACACAGGGTGATTTTTTCCTATGAGGTGAATGAATAGCAATACAGAGATCAATTAAGAACATGAGTGTCAATCTGTACTTTAAATATTAATAAAGTTTGATTTCTTTTTTTTAAATAGGTCTTATGTGTATACACACACATACAAATTAATGTAAGTACATATATCTTCATCCTACATCTCAGTTGTTAATAACATTCACACTCATTCTGCGTTGTGACATCCCATGTTGGAGACCACTCACCAAATGTAAGGATGATAATGACATCAGTAGTAGCATATATAAAACAATAAGTACTGTTTAATGAATACTTCCTAAGTGCCAAAAACTGAGCTGGGCAATTATATAAATTCAATTCTTACAATATCCCCAGGCAGTGGTTTTATTACTGAGGCTTAAAAAGAGAATAATTAGGCCCAGAATGGTTGAGTGATTTATCCGAGGTCATACAGTAGGACCAAAATACATTGTAATCCATGAGACTGTGTTTTTTCTGAGAAAGAGAATTTAGCTGAGAATATGCATCTTTCCTAACAAAGAATTCTCTTCAGTGGAGGGTCAACTTTATGCAATAACTGAGTCAGGAATCCTGACCCTTCTAAAACTGCCCACCGACCTGTTACAGTTGGAATTCCCTTAGTTTTTCTTTCACAATTAAAGAAATGGTAACATCCAGACTGACTTGTTTACATTACCATGTGAACAAGAGATACCTGATACCATCCTCCACTAAAAACAGAGGAAAATGCAGGACCAGAAGCTTCTGGGTACAGAAGGTTGGAGGAAGTGCCAGAGAGCATAAAAGGACACAGGATGGAGGATGTGAAGTCTTGAATGCAATCTATGCCTATATCCCACTTTTGCCTGAAGCCAGCTCTACAAAGCAAATATGTTGCAAATTCTATGTCCTTGTGTATCCGTTTTCTTGTCCTATGTTATTTGTCTTTCTGTGTAAACCTCTGGTCACCCTCAACTCTCAACTCTTCTTTTATCAAATGGCCATCAGGCTGCTAGCTTCTGTGGTTCTGTGGTTTCTCCACTGTGTTTTCCTCAAATTCCTCTCGCCCTTTTTGTCTCCTTGTCATCTGTCCACGGGAAGGGTTCTTCTAATTTTAGATCCAAATTAATTTACATTTCCCACAAACCTGATATTTGTCTCACTTCTCTTATAAATTATTTACACTGGAAAGGCTGAATCATGAGACTGAAACTAAAAATGTTATGTTCATGTGTTGATTTTTAAATGGATGCATAGATTCTATTTTACTCCCTACATATTTTTTCCCTCCATTTGCCTTTGTGGATTTGACTCCCTTTCAAATTAGGATTGGGAGGCTATGCCATTCTTCACATTTATCTGCCAGTTATAGTGACTTTTTTCCCTCAACAACTAGTGTTCAAAGGATCTACTGTGGGCCATTACCTGAGACTCAGCACAGGATATGTAATAGAAAGGCAAAACTTGCTGTAGTCTAGAAATTTTCTAGAGGTGATAGAGAAGCCTATCACACAAATCATAGTTCACTGAGTGTCCTCGGAGGGGACGATCACATTTGATTGGGAAGATTGGATGAAGGTAGGATGGAATATGCTAGAGACACTTCTTGTCATGGCTATTTAGCTCCCCCAAAACACAAAGGTCCAGTATTTTCTACATGCTAACCTCTGGTCCTTGTCTTAGAAAGTTGGTCCAAACAAAGGTGAATATGTGATCCAAGCTAGAGCAATAAGTATCTTTTCCCCCAGATTCTGTTGTTTCAAATTGAGCAGCAGAAACTAGGAGTTGTTTGAATCCTGTGCAGTCCTGCAGCTAAGTACTCAGGCTCTCATACCAGTTTGAATTCAGCACTGCTCTGCCACTGACTAGCGCTGTAATCTTTGGAAATTTATTTAGCCTCTTTGTCTTGAGTTTTTTAATTTGGAAAACAGAAAAAATGATGTAAACTTTCTCCAACAGCTGGTATGAAGTGTAGATAAGGGAATTCATTTAAAGTGTGACATATTGTATATTCAGTAGATGTTAGGTTCATTAGGTTATTTTGACTGTCATTTTTATTATTAAAGAAATATCTCCTGAACATCACAGCTAGGTCCCTGAAGCAACCGAGGGCCCCCCTTCATCAAGGATTGGTCAATCATCAACTCTTGGGTGCCTGGGTGGCTCAGTTGGTTAAGCTTCAACCTTCAGCTCAGGCTATTATCCCAGGCTTCTGGATCAAACCCCACATTGGGGCTATCTGCTCAGTGGGACCTGTTTCTCCCTCTCCCGCTTCCCCCTGCTTGTGCACATGTTCTCTAACAAATGAATGGATAAAATATTTTTTTTTTTTTTAAATCAACTCCTTTCAAGATTTCTCTGTATTCTTTTCCATGGCGGGGGGGGGGGGGCGAAGTAACTTTTTCTGCTGAAGCTATTTCTGGATTGATTTTTTGTTACTTGAAACTAAAAAAAAAAAAAAGTAGATCTACTAAGGCAGTGGAATATATTTTGAATTTTGCTTTTAAATTTTCTTTCTGGTTATTGCTATTGTTCCTTGTGGTCATTTTTAGGACATTAAAAAAATTTTAAGTCAATTTTCTCCACATTTTGGGTGTATATCCACATGCATTAGCAAAATGTGTTAACTTTATAAACTTTGTGACACAGATGGCAAAATAAAACAAAAAACAAAAAACAAACAGATGGCTGCAGATGACCTAAATCTGTAATGGAAACTTATGCATGTGTATGTATATGGTGACCACATTCTATATATCACTCAAAATTAGAAGTTTCCTTATGTTGCACTTCCAGGAAAGTTGTACATTATGCAGAAAGGAGAATACATATGATGTTCAGAGTGATCCACATATGATTGCCTTTGAAAAGTGGTAGGGAGATATGGCTATAAGATGAAAACTGGTGGATAAAAAATAGTTGATTTACATACACATATGTGTATGCATACACAAATCATCAAACTAAATCTACCTTATAGTTGTTCTGATGGAGTTGTATTGAAATAAGTGGTTATTGTGGTCAGGATTTTTGTCCTAGAAAACAACCTTTAATAGCTAAAAATATAGTTATGCAGAATCCTATAAGTAGAAACTACTCTGGTTGGGTATATATGAAATAATTTCATCAACCACTTTTTATTATTTTAATTAGGTATTACCATACCATTCATGAAGGAGTCATTCCTTCATTATTATGAAATTCCTTTATGAAGTAGTCCAGGACTGACTTTATCATACTCCAGCCCACAGTTTTATTTTTCTCTTGTTCATTTATTTCTCTAGATCTAGCTTCAAGTTTTATCAAACAGAAATGCTAACCAAAACAAAATAAGAAATTAAAAGCATGAAGTTTTAGAAAAAAGTGCAGAGTTTACATTTATCAGTAGATAATTCTATTGTATAAATACTACAGAAGAGAGATTGTATTTAAAAATCCTGGCTGTTTAAGAAACAAACAATAAGAAAAAAACCCAAGATCAACCACTGAAGTTATGTTTGGACTCTTTCTCTGGTGATGGGAAAGATCCCAACATAAAAGTCATTAAAATAAAAATGAGATTTATTGGTATTAGTGATTATAAAGCCCATATGACTGCCTTGAACTCCAACTGGTTTGAGGTGGTGAACATAGCTACCAAGGTCACCTCATACCTTTATTCTGCTGTCTCACATGCCAGAGTTACCCTGACTCCATGCAATTATTCTAGATCACTAGGTTCCTGATACATGGACCTCAGTGAGATGCTGTCTGAAAAAGGGTTAGGCAGAGAGAGAGGCTAAGGGCTGAAATGCTGTGAGAGAGACCACTGATTTGTACCTTAAGTTTCCTTTTTTCTATTCCTTCTTTTTGGTTCCATATATATGTGGAGACCATGCAGCAAAAATATCTGTTCTTTGTCAAATGCTGAGCCCCCAGCATGATGCCAGATATGTGGGGGCACATTTGGGAATTTGTGAAGATGAGAAGGTGATCTGTGCCATCACAAGACTTCAAGTAGAGAAGCCAGAGGGTCAACCCTTCCTCTCAACCTGGAAACTCAAGCTACATCCTTCATAATGTAGCCACAAGTTTCTGTAGAAATACCAGATAGAGAAACTATTAAGTATGTATTGGACAAAATCATAATTAAAATTTTATTTATTTATTTTATAATAATTAAATTTTAAATTCCCATCTGAAAAAGGAAAGTTTATTGACAGTAACCTATCTATATTATGTTAGAGTTGATTGGATCACACAGCCTTGGATTAACCTAGTTTTCAACATTTCATGTTTTGTTATTAAACAAGTGGGACATATATTTAAAAACACAAATTTATTTCATACTGGCCAAGTGCTCAACCTACTGTATTCAAAGTTCCACAAGTTATGTGGAACTAAAAGAAAATAAATCCTCCCATAATGCATTTTAAACAATGTTAGAACAATTTCAACAAATATGAAGTAGCATGTTGCTGCTAGAAAATAAAAATATTTTTACTCTGTAAGGATGTGGTTACCCTGGAACACACAAAATCCTGTCTTAGACAATAACTTACTCATAAAGAAAATTTAGAGAGAGATCTTTTACTCCATGGGAAAAAAAAAATCCAGATTTAAATGACTTCAAACAAAGGAAGTTTCTCTAAGTTAGCCAAACTCAAAGCATTCAGCTTGCAAGATGGGTTAATTTTCTAAAGGAAACCACTTTTCTTTATATGGGATTCCTTTTGCATACACATTCAGAGCTTCAAAGGAACAATTTTGACTATATGAACCCGTCAGTAGCATTTTTTCTGTTTGACTATATCTTTATGCTGGAAAAAAATCTACCCCTCCCACCTAAGGAATGTAGAACTACATTAAAATGTAAAATTCTTGATTTAGGACTGTCAACCTTTTTTTGGATAAAACTGTCAAAGATTTTACCTTAAAACAGCAATGTGATATATGAGAAAGATGAAAAGGCAACCTTGCTGTGCAGAAATTTAAATATTCAACAGCAATACATGGTTGTAATCTGTCTAGCTGGTATACTGCCTATACATTAGGGCCTCTTGTGTTGGGCTGCACAGTTTCATAGAATAAAACTCTGGAAGGCTTGGCTTTCCTGCGAGGGAGTGTCGCCTCACTGAGGTACAAACGTATTGATTGGGCAGAGAGACTTTGGGAACCTGTCATATTTTAACCTGGTAAGAATTTTTAAAATGCTATTAGGAGAGTCAAATATTCATGAATTTCCTAAATTTATTTCCTGGTCATAAGTTTCAAGTGTAAAGTATCTGAATAATTCCATTTATAACTTATTCTGGATTTATTCTGCATTCCTACCCACCACCCGATGACACCCCACCCCCAACAAACCGACCACAGGAGAAGCTTGGATTTGCTATCAGTACAATGCTGATCATAGTCAAGTACATGAGGGGCTTGTTGGCTGTCCTTTATTTTCATGCTGTGTAATACTAAGGGCATAAAAACCAGGTTTCTGACTGGCTTTGTTGTAGGTTATATTCAGATATGAAATAACAATTGTTCACGTGTGTGTGCTCTGCCTTCGTAGTTCCTCTTTGAGTAGCTCTGTTAACAGACGGCCACTTTAATAAATTGGAAGAGACGAATACAAATATTAGTTGGCACAACGTTCCTAAATCCATAAGCATTAGAACGCAAGCTCTTACAGGGTAGGAATTTTCGCCTGCTTTGCTACTCCCACATCTCCTCCAAACTACAGTGCCTGGTACA
The DNA here is from genome assembly GCF_018345385.1 of Vulpes lagopus. Classification (NCBI taxonomy): domain Eukaryota; kingdom Metazoa; phylum Chordata; class Mammalia; order Carnivora; family Canidae; genus Vulpes; species Vulpes lagopus. The sequence goes on from NC_054832.1 coordinate 22,628,988, forward strand.
TAGTAGGTGCCCAAAAAATGTAGGTTGAGGAAATGAGTAAATGAACTACATATAAGTATTCTTTTGTTTTTGCAAGATCCATATGGAAAAGAATTATGAGATGATGCTTGGAAAATGTCTTCCCTAAAGGTCATTTACAAAATATGCTAAATTAAAGATAAATACGAGTTTCATTTCATTTTCCAAAGCTGATTAATAGTGACTTTCTTGGACATGATGTTGAGAAAAACTCCACAACTCATCCAAATTTGGTGAGAAAGAGTGCCATGATCAGTTGATGGCGTCCTCTACAGGGGAAGGGTGGCCCACATGAAAAACATTTGCAGTTCCTGGGTTGCTTCCCACCTTGCTGGGCCTATACTCTTCAGATTTTGCTGTTCTTAGGATAGCCTCTCATCTGATTAAATGAATGCCACTGATTATAGATGTATGTTGATCCTAAAGGTTTATACAGGTATTAGTTCAATTTCCTTCTCCCTATAAGATTCCGTCATGTTTACATATTACTGGAACAGAGGTCTCTTTCTAAGAAACCCTCTCGACTGTAGAAACCTACTTTCTACTTGACTGTGCAAGGGGGCATAAGATTCTGTTCTGTGCTACTAGTGCCAGGAGAATATTAATGTAACACCCATTGGCTTATAACACATTCCCAGGGCTCCAACCTCATTTCAGCAAAATTTCAAGGCTCCAGGCTAGTTGTCCAAGTCTGTTGAAACCCGTTTTCTTGTAATGCATTTTCTGCTTTTTGTTTTTGCCAGGATGAACAAAACTGATTTTCTTCAGTTGTCACGTGGAACAAGATGGTAGAGGGAGAAAAAGGTTTTCCATATTTTCATTTCTTATAATAGACACAAGTGATCAGGCCATTGGTTGTGTGCTCAGGGAGAGGTTTATGTTCCCAATATTGTGTAGCACACTTGCATCTCAGCAGATCGGAAACAGTGCTAAGGTCAGCAGGAAGGTTGGCCATTATGCTTAATTCAGATGGAGCCAATAAGCTATTGGCACCTTGGGAACAGCAGTCTGAAAATCCTAATTCCTTTAGAAGTGTGGCCTCCCTTTTAGGTTGTATGGAGTGATTCTCACAGGCTTCCTTGGCATTTCTAGACATGTTGTGGGATGTGCTGCTGTTAAATTCTCAGGTCATGTTTGTGAGTGCGCAGCACTGATAGGGCCCATGTATGCCACTGCAGAGCTGGTTCTGCCAACATGGCTTAGCTTTGACCTGCTAAGTGATTCAGACTATTTATTCAGTCACAGGGTTGAGTCTCTAACTTAGAAAACTAAAACTGAGGCAAAATACGGCAGATCACAGAGTGGTTTATAACCATCTTAGCCTCTAAATTCAAACCAGTATTTTTTTTTTATCAGAATTAGATCAGTCCTGCCAGCTCAATTTTCCTTTAGCAAATGTTATTTCTATGACACTCTAGTGTTTTTATTTCCACTGACATTGACTCAGACTACATAAAGCTATAGTACATCTGCACACTTTTGATATGAAGAATATTTTTCCTTTATTTTTAGGACCTAAATTTAATTTGTGTTTTAATTATACCCCATATAAATGTGGCTCCAGTCTCCAGAATGGCCTCCTTTCCCTTTACCACCCACAAGAACAAAAATGGCCTGTGGGAAATTTAATGGATCCAACTGGTAAAAAGATTAACCTGGGAACAAAGGCAGCTTGATCTACTGCTATTTCCCTGGCTTGTATTTGCAACAGCTCATAATGTTTATCTCACAAAAATGGGCTCCTCAGATCCCACCAATCAGATAGATTGACTGTGAAACTCATGCCATTTATGGTCCTAGTAAGGTAGCCCCAGACTCTGGGGCTTGTGGTGTATAAGTAAATACTACTTGTGGATCAACCTGAGTTCAGATGTTTTATTGGCATTGGAAGGGTGATCCTCATTCTGCTCTTATAGGTGAAAGCAGCACTCAACTAACTTTCCCTGTTGTTGCTGATATGCCACTGTGTGTCAGAATCATCTGGGGCGCTTGTTGGAAAAGCAAATTCTTGATCCTCACTGTATCCCAGCACTACATTACAGGTCCGTAACTGCTGTCTTCAATGCAGCTGTGTTGGCACACAGCTGTAGAAAGCCCAAAGAGAAAGATGCAGCTGCTCATTTACCTGATATTCACCAATACTTGATCTTGTTTTACACTTGGGATTGACATTCAGCCTTCATGCACAAATATAGCTAAACAAGCTATTAAAAATATTTCCAATCAAGTTGCTAAATAGCCACTTCCTGGAGCTCTGTGAGCACCCTGTTTCCACACCAGCCTCTTCCCTGGAATCTCTCAGGCCGCTTTCCAACCCACGCTCCAGCAAGTAGGGGTCTATGCCAGGCATAACAGAGTCCTTCTCACTCAGATTTTCTCACTGTGGGCCCTGATGGGAGACTTCATTACCATGGCTATGACAATCACATCTCTGGTGGCTAATCATCAATTCTCATCTTCTGGTCATGGCTTCTGAGCTTAGAGCCCAGCTCTGAATATCTAACTGTCTGCCTGGTGGGCGTTTCATTGGCAGGTCTGTTGCCAACAAAACCACAACTGTGTCAAAAAACAAATTCATCATCTTTCCGTCTAAATTCAGCTCCTACTCCCAACTTCTATCCTGATCCCTGATTCTTATTCACTCTGCCACCCTTTGCCCAGTCAACTGAGCGTGAAGCTGAGTCATCCCTGAGCCTTTGCACTCTCCATTCAATTAGTCATCCAATTCGTTGAATTTTACTCTAAAATTTATCTTGCATCCATCATTTCCTTTCCATTTCCACTGCCACCACTTTACTGCAAACTCATTGCCTCACTTTTAGATAAACAATAATTTCCTTACTTACCCCAGTCTTTTCCTTCATGCCACCTCCAGATGAGTCCTCTTAAAACATCATTTCGATCATGTCAAGTTTCTACTTAAATGCCCTCAACTGGTTACTTCCCTCAAGGAAAAAATCAGTTGTCTTAGATTGGCACATAAAACTTGTGTAATTTCCTCCAAAATGTTTTACCCCTCTCCAGCCTCACCTCTGGTGGCAGATATTTTATTAGATATTATAAAATTTAACTACAATCGTTACCGTACATATAATAAATTAAACTCCAGCAGGGAAGTGCTCAAGTGATGAAACCAGGGTAATAACCCAGTTTCCCTGACTCCTTCTGCCACACCACATTCTTGCTAAGCCTTCCATAGAAACTCCAGATATCTTTGCCAAATATCCCCTTTGTTTTTTTTACTCCTTACTGTGTTTCTGTTATGGATGCTGCATTAACCTTTCTCTTCCCTTCTAGAGACTTGTTCTGATTCAATTATTCCCTAATCTATCTTCTCTCATTACATCGAGGATATTCTATCATTCTTGGTTGCCCAGTTGAAATTAGGTTAGTGTCTTTTATATATCACCCACAGCTACCATACTTTCTCATAGCTGGAGACTTTGTTTCCTATTTTATTGAAAAGCGTTGAAGCAGTCATAAAAGGGCTTCTCTGTAACAGTGGTTCTCAATCTGGAATACACCTCAAATCTGCTCCATACTTAAAGAATAGAAACAAAAGGGAGCAATGGCTTAGTCTGGAATCCAAACCAATTAAGTAATAAACTCAGGGTGCTGAGTAGAGGAGAAACTAGAATATCATATAGGTGAGAACCACTGTTCTACAAATGCCCATCACCATCTTTATCTACCTGTCTACATCTATTCTCACATGCTCTGCTGCTCCTTAGATGAACTCTGTTCTCATGGTTGAGGCTAGCCCTTCCACTTATACACAAGATTCATCCTCCCTCATCTACTCACGGACAGCACCTCAATATCTATCCACACTCCCGCATTCTTATTAATATGCAAATATGCTATGTTTTCTACTATTTGGAAAAATAATAAGTGAGCTAAAACTCTCTTGACTCTCCCATCTCCCAGATCTCATCCTATTTCCCTGCTCTCCTTTACCACAAATCTCTTTCATACCTCTATATGAGAATTATTCTTCTCATTGTAGTGATTTTCATCTTGTGAATTCATATGATAATTTTCAGTCCTTACTTGACTTAACATCAGTATTTAACTCAGTTAATCATGCTTATTGCTGTGATAGGCTTGCTATCTTTGGATTATAAACCCCTCATTCATCGCTGGATTTCCTCTTACCTCATTGGGTTTCCCTTTTAGTCCCCTTTGGTCCTTGGTCCTCATCTCCCCGTCTCTAAATATTGGAGTGCACCTGGGACCAGTCTTGGACTTTTGTTCTTTGTATTTCCTTGGTGATCTCATCCATTTCTTTTTAAACTCTTTTGGAGTTCAATTGAAATAAAGTAAACTGCATATGTTTAAAGTGTACAATTTTGATCAGTTTTGACGTATGTATACACTGTAAAATGATCACCATTACAATCCAGATTATAAACATTTCCATCTTCCCACAAATATTCCATTTCCCTCTGTAATCTTATTCTCTTTCACTGTAATCCACAGGTAACCATTCGTTTGATAACTGTCACTAGAGATTAGTTGACATTTTTTGGTTTTTATATACAAGGAATCATATATGTGCTTCTTTTTTGTTTTTTCTTTTAAGCCTGAGTTCTTTCATTTAATACAATGATTTTGGGATTCACCAATGTTGTTGTGTTTATCAATAGTTTGTTGCCTTTTACTACCAAGTGATATTCCATTGTATGGATATGCCATAATGTATCCATTTAACTGTTGCTAGATCTTTCGCTTGTTTCTGATTTGGCACCATTACGAATAAAGCTGTTATGAACATTTGTGTAGTCTTTGTTTGAACCTATGTTTTCATTTCTCTCAAGTAGATTCCTAGAAGTGAAATGATTGGGTTTATGTTAGATGTATGCTTAACTTTTTAAGAAACTGCCCAACTGTTTTAAAAATGATAGTACCATTTTATATTCCCATTAGCTGTGTATAAGAACTCCTTCAGTTACTAATGTCCATGCCAAGATTTTTATACTAAGGCAGCCTATGCCCTGAGATCTAAATCTGGCTTGCCACTTGTTTTTTTTTAAATAATAAAGCCATGCCTATCTATTCCGTTATCACTATGGTTGCTTTCATATTATGACGCAGAGTTGAAGTTTTGACAAAGAACATATGGCCAGTGAAGCCTAAAGTATCTGCGATCTTTATACAGAATAAGTTTGCTGACCCCTGCTTTATATGGTCTTTTTTTTTTTAACTATTCTAATGGGTTATAGTGGTTTCTAATGTGGTTTTAATTTGTATTTTCTTGATGACTAATGAGATTGAACATCTTTCCATGTGCTTGTTTGCCATTCACTTATTTCCTTTTGTGAATCTTTTTAAATTTTTTTCCATTTGCATTCTTTTTTGTCACTTCATTTTGTTGTGCTTCTTATTGAAGTGCAAGAGTTTCCTGTGTACTTGTGAAACAAGTCCTTTGTCTGATATATATAATGTGAAATTTTCCCCCATTTGGTGGCTTGTATTTTAATTTCCTTAGTTACATTTTTCATAGGATAAAGCTTTTAATTTTAAGGAAGTCCAATTTATTAATTTTCTTTTTTATGGTTAATGTTTTTTTTTTTATTTTCTATCTAAAACGTCTTTGACTATGCTAAAGTTTCAAAGATTATATCCTATGTTTTAGTCTATTTGTTTTATTTGTTTAGGCTCTACTTTAGGTCCATTCATGTTTTTTTTTTTTTTTTTTTTTTACGGTATCCATTCCATTGATATATATGTCTACCTCTTGATCGTTGCCAAGCTGTCCTGATTATGGTAATTTCATAATAAGCCTTGAAATCAAATGTTATTGTTCTTTTTTCTCTCAAATTGCTTTACTATTCTATATTCTTTGGATTTCCATATATATTTTGGAAAATTTTATAATTTTTTTATTTAAAAAAATCATGCTGAGGTTCTGGATGGTATTATGTTGACTCCACATTCAGATTTTGGAGGAATTACCATCTTAATTTTGAATCTTCTAATTCATAAACACGGTAAATATTTCCATTCACTTAGGCCATCTTTAATTTATCCCAGCAGCATTTCTCTTTTGTTTGTTTAATGTAAAGATCATGAAGATTTTTATTAGCTTAATGCTAAGTAGACAGCATAAGAGTATTTTTTGGCATTGCTGTAAATTGTATAATTTTGAAATTTCATGTTTCGGTTGTTTATTGCTAGTATGTGAGAATATAATTTATTTTTGCAGATTAACCTTGTCTCTTATGAACTTTGTCCCCTTACTATTTCTAGTTTTGGTTTTGTTTTTATTTTTTCTCAAAATTTTATTTAAATTCTAGTTAGTTTAAACATGCAGTGCAATATTGGCTTCAGGAGACTAGTTCTAGGATTTACTTGGGATTTTCTATCTAAAAAATCATATCATCTGCAGATAAAGTTTTACTTTTAATTTCTGATCTTCATCATTTGAATTTCCTTTTCTTATTTTTTTTGTACTGGTTAGGTCTGCCAGTACAGTGTTGGGTAGAAGTGATAAAGTCGGCATCTTTGCCTTGTTCTTGATATTAGAGAGGAAAATATTCAATATTTTATCATCAGCTATGTAGTGCTGTATATTATTTGTAGCTTCTCTTTATTTAGAGAATTTTCCCAGGTATTCCTAGTTTGCTTAGAGTTTGTTCATGAATGAATGCTGAATTTTGTCGACTGCTTTTTCTACATCTATTGAAAAAATTTTATTTGCCCTTTATTTTCTCGATATGGTAAATTACATCAATTGATTCTCAAATATGAAACAATCTTGCATTCCTGGAATAGATTCTACTTGATTACAGTCATTTCAATTTTTGTACTTGCATGTAGTGTGACATTTTTCCTTAGCTGCTTTCAGCATTTATTTCCTTATCTTTGATTTTCAACAGTTTCATGTATCTAGCCATAGCTTTCTTTGAATTTATACTGTTAGATATTTGCTACAGTTTATGAGTCTGTATATGTGTGTTTTACCAAACTTGGGGAGTTTTCAGCGATTATTTCTTCAAATATTTTTTTCTCCATCTCTTTCTCCTTTCTTTATGGGACTGAATCACTCCTGTTAAATCAGTAAATATTATCACATAGATCCCTTGGGCTTTGTTTACTTTTGTTTACCTCCACACATTTTGCTTCTCCAACTTTTGAGTCCTTTTCATATGCTGCCTGCATTTGTGTACATTTTATTGTCCTCAGGTGGCAGTTTATAGCATTTTTTCTGGAGTTTTTAGTTGTAATCAGAAAAAAAGGTTGAATTGTGGTAGATTTTTGCTGTCATAGAAGATCACATCTCCATTATCCAATTCTATGGTTTTAAATACTGGTCTATATTTGATGACTTTCAAATGAATATGTCCAATTCAGACCTCTCTCCTTCACTCCACATATTTGTTGTAACCAACTATGGACATCTGACGCCTCTAACTTTAATGTCTAATAAACAATTTAAAATACACTTGTCTAAGACTGAGCCCCTGATCCACCTGAATTCTTAAAAATCTGCTCCTTCATCTTTTCAATTTCTTCGGAGTCATCTTTAACATTTTTTTTTTCACATGCCACATCTGAGCCATCAGCAAATCTGTTGTCTCAATTTTCAAAATATTTGAGTATTTCTGTCACCCTTCCCTCACCAACCAGCTTTGCCCATGCCATTACCACATCTCGCCTGCATTCTTGCAGTTGTAATTGGACTCATCTCCTGCCCATAAATGTTGAATTAATGGCCCACCAGCCCTAGATGGCTGAGACATTTACACAATATTTAATTACCAGGACTTGCCTTACAATGTTGACAAGTAAATGATTGAAAAGGTGAACATCACTTTCAGCTAATTGGATCTGTGGTTATAAATCAGGAAGCTGAAATCCACAAATCTTACTAAAATGGGTGGGACTTTCTTCCAGGGCTCACCCTAAGTGATTGCTGAATTAAAAAATTCTTTAGCAAAGATGTATTCATCTATATCACGCATTGGATTTGCTATACTTACAAATGGACCACACCCGTTAACTGGGAGTGTGTGCTATCCCTAAGTGGTAAGATGATATAATCAGATTGTCATTATCAAATCTCCTTCAGTTTTGTATAGTGTTTGAGAGGACTTGACCTGTTCGACTGATTAATGGATTTATTAGTGAGTCTTCATAAAAATATCTACCAGAATTAACAAGAGGAAGTTGTAAGAATCACTTATGGAATTTTCTGAACTCAAAAATGCCCATTTTCCTACTTTCTCCCTCTCCCCCCCATCACCAGCATTCTGGCATGTTCCCCAGAAGGTACATCCTAATCCCTGAGAGATAGAAACATTTGGGAAACTCCCCTCCAAATAATTTTTATAACTATGAAGCCCTTCTTCCCTTACCCAGACTAAATTGAGTGTCATTGGTGATAATGTCAATTTTAATGGCACTTATTAAACTGTTTACACATATATACATGCACATATATTGTCAAAACACTTCTTCCAGAGTAACTTTCTCTCCAGTTCCTCTTCCTATTCTCTCTCCTGCTATCATTTCCTACCAGTTTTCTAAACTAACTTGTTCTGTCAAAAACGAACTCAGTCCAAGTCTTTAGGGTGCCCATCCATGTTTCAGTCAGCAACTTTTAGGATCCAAATTAGGTGTAATTTTGTCTCCTCTAAAAGCTTAAACACTCCAGTGACTCAGTTAGTTTAAGGCTTTTGTTATACTAGATTATCCCACATAAAGACTGTATTGTAACTAAATCAACAAAGACTTCTTTGAAGATTTTTTTGTGGGAGAATTTGATGGGAAACCATAACTCTTCCATTACTAGGAAGAGTTCTATATAATAAAGCTTCTCCCAAAATCTATTATAATATCACTTTGTTCTAGTTACAGAACTTTTCTTTCTTTCTTTCTTTTCTTTTTCTTTTTTTCTTTTTTTTTACCACTTAACTATTCTAGGCTTATAACTTCCAGAAAGACCAATGTCACAAGTTCCAAAGTGTTTATAAGATCTGTGTTCATACAAGTTCCATATGGTTGTTTCAAAGTATTTGAATTCCATTTTCATATCTAGAAATAAGCTCAAGATAATAAGCATTTATGAGAGTTCAGGAACAAAGTAAAACAGTAAAAAATACTTTGGCTTCCTTAGAAAGTTCTACTTTTTATTGAAAATAAGAAAATTGTAGAACTGGGAATGGGAATCAAAGATGAATCATCTGTTGGGCTGGTTTCTTTAGGTTGTAGGATTGTGGATACCTCTGTTCTAAAACCTACAAATTATTTTTAATCTTTATATACATATAGCCCATGTTAGGGTAATTAAATATTAAATGCATTTGTGAAAGATACTTAAAGGCAAATAGCATAGCTACTGAAAACAATTCAGTCTAATACTCTTGGTTTATTTAAGGTCAATTACTTAAAAAATGAATATACTATACAGTTACATTTAAGTGGGATGAAATAAAGGGTATATGACAATCAAGATTTTATGTGTCTAATGTTTGTTTACCACATTGAACTCAGAGGTTTAATTTTACATATACATATCTCCTGAAGTTTGCATTTTGAAATACTTCTCTTGAAATTATAGGAGATTACCACAGAGATCTCTGAAAATTTAGAAAAAAATAGTATATATTAGGCAAATTGTATAGTTTTTATATTATCAACTTTGAATGTTTTGTAAAAACGTTGTTATGAAATATTGGTATTTTGTTTAGTGATGGTGATGGAAATGTATAAATGGAATCAGTTATGTTTTGGAGACAGAATTATAAGATTTTGCAATGGATTATATCTAGAAGGAGCTGATAGAGAGGGTTTATAAAGAATGACTATTTAGGTGCTAGCTTAAACATTCTCTGGTGGATGGTGATGCCATTTAATTAGATGCGAAGATTAAGGAAGAAGACTTTAATACTAGGGAAGGTAAAAAATAACTTAGCAAAACTAAAGAAAGATCAAGAAATTAACTTACATATAGTGATTTTAGTGATTAGGCTATGTACCACTCATCATGTACTGTACTGAGCATTTTGCATCCATATTTTTCAGCAGTGTCAATAATTCTATGAGTTTGATGGTGCTCATTTTATAAAAGAGGACATCAGGATTTAGAGTTGTAAAAATTTTTGCCCGAGAAATCTTCCGTTCATATTTGGTTAACACCAAAACCCATCGTCCTTACGATTAAATTGTTACAGATATCACACTACAAAAAGGTACTGTGTCACTTACTTATAATTTTTTAGTTTAGAGTTATGAAGATAAACATAGTAACTAATTTATCAAAAAGTAAAGAAATTTATTTCATAACAAAGAAGGATTTTCATGGTAATTCTGATTAGAGGGGTACAACCATCAACTATTTCAATACATAAAGGAAACTTGATTGATGTCAGTTGCAGATTCTACGTTACAACTTGTAAAAAAAATTAGGACATAAAATCAATGTATTATCTTGGCTACCCTTTGATTAGATCAATACTCATTGTTATGGTTTATGATTATTCACTAATAATTAATTTTAACATGTCACTTAAAGTTTGAACTAAGTATTTTGAGTAAAGTTCTGAAGTATTCAGAAAATAATTATTTCAAAATTCACTGGAATAGAGTCATAAAGCCAGATTGACAGATCTCTGGCCAAAAGATTTGACATTCTGTTCTTTGCTAAAACCAATAAACAAATTTGCTGAAACTAATAAAACAACATGGAACATTGAGAAACATCTTGACCTGATGAAACGATAGGCCTAGTTTTGCTCCTGAATCTATTGTGGGCTGTGAGCCTTTGGATAATTAATTTAAGCTCTTTGAACTTCTAAATTATAAAATAGGATGACAACTTTCACAGGTACTTGTGAGGATTAGAAAGAGTATGTGTACAGTGAATGGCAATATAATTAATTCTTATTTTTGTGAAAACTATGATGATGACAATGATAATGGCAATAATTATTTTACCTCAGTAGAAATGTGGCTAGGAGAATGGATGCTAGTGGTACAGTCTTTCATTTTGGCCACTTATAGATCATCTTTAAAGTGGTAGAAATAGCCCATACGTCACAGGATTTTTGCAAAGATTATGTGACTTAATTATACAGCAGTTAGCATTGTGCAGGGCATATAGAAAGTGTTTAATCAATGTTGCTATTGGTATTTATTGTGATATCAGGGTAGGCATAATGTTAACAATAATGGATCTTAATAGAAAATAATAAGTTCTATAAAAAACTTCTGTGAATGATAAATTTCTTAAAGATCTTCAAATTATCTCTTAAACTTACCTCATATACCTTGGGGAATCTGCCTCAGTTTCCATGATAGTAATTAACAATATTTTCACATTCTTAATTTCCATATTTGTTTCTATTTATCTTTAATGAATTGAAGGAATACATGGGAAAGCACTTTTAATGACATAAAGGACAAATATAAATCACCATTCAAGCAATGTTAATAATTAGGAAACATTCTAAAACCTACCTATTATCTATCTATAATCTAATCATCTACTTACCAACCTCTTTATCATTTTTTTTAATCTTTAAAAGCATTTTCTAAATAAATAAATAAATAAATAAAAGCATTTTCTTGTAGTGTATCATTCTGTACTTCATATAATGCAATAAGATTAGTAGATGAGAGTTACCCTCATTTGTAGGTAAAAGATGAGGCACAAGAGATTAATTAAAATACCCACGTAGAATGTGAACTGGTACAGCCACTCTGGAAAACTACATGGAGGTGCCTCAAAGAGTGAAAAATAGAGCTACCCTATGACCCAGCAATTGCACTGCTGGGGATTTACCCCAAAGATACAGATGCAGTGAAAAGCCGAGACACCTGCACCCCAATGTTTATAGCAGCAATGTCCACAATAGCCAAACTGTGGGGGGATGGGGTGACTGGGTGACGAGTACTGAAGGGGGCATTTGGCAGGATGAGAACCAGATGTTATACTATATGTATACTAATGTATACTACATGTTTTATATGTAGACAAGTCGAATTCCAGTAAAAAAAAATATACAAAAAAATACCCACGTATAGGAAATTTATTCCATGGCTGAATATTATTTGCAAATCCATATCCTTCTCTCACTTTTTATTAGAGTGAACCTGTTTTAATCCATATTTTACATCTACTTTGAGTCTTCCATCATATTTTATTCATTCACTCATCCATTTATTGGATTCTTCTTTTATTTACTCTGTTCACTCAACAAATATGTGCTGATGTCACATCACAATACAGAAACACTTATGAAGAACAATAGAATAGAAATCAGAAGACTGAGTGCAGTACCTGGCTCTATCATTAACTATCTTACATGAGTCTTCCCCATATGGATGGCCCACCAGCATCTTCTAGTTTAAAAGCTCTCTTTTCATTTGTGAAATCTTCCAAGATCATCCTATACTATAGAAGTAGTTTTCTTGTGCTTCCCTAGCATGTTGCTTCTATTGCTGATCTCATTTACCATCTATTTAATGCTGCCTTGTATAATAGTATTTGCCCTGCGTGAGATGGATTTTCACAATAGAGAATTAGGAGACTGAGAAAGGAATAGGCAGGAGGAAGAAAAGGCAAACCAGGTAGGAGAATTACATGAACTATTATGTGGAATTTAAATCCTATAAGGCAAGACTTTAAGTTGCAACAGCAGCCTTACTCAGACTGGCAAAATATCATCCTGTGGTTGCAAAAAGCAGAGACTCACTCAAGTTGTGTCAAGTACTTAAATGATATCAGGATTATTCTAAGGTAGGTGGTATGTAGGCACAATAATGGCCCCTCCTTAGATGTTCACATCCTAAACACATTGAACATGTGATACTGCATGGCAAAGGGAAATTAAGGCTGCCACATTAACTAGGGCAATTAAAGAATAGTTAACTGGAGTAGGATTGCTAATCAGTTGATCTTGAGTGGAGAGGTGGCTCTGGATTTTCTTCATGGGCTCCATGTACTCACAGGGTCCTTATAAGTAAAAGAGCAAGGAGGAAGAGTCAGTGTCAGAGTCAGAGATGTGAATGCTTCACTGCTGGCTTTGAAGAAGTAGGAAGGGTCTGTAAGCTAAGGAACGAGAGCTGTCTCTAGAAGCTGGAGATGTCAAGAAAACAAATATTTCCCTAGAACCTATGGAAGGAACACAGCTCTGCTAACACCTTGATTTTACTCCACTGAGACTCATTTTGGACCTTTGACCTCCAGGACTGTAAGATGATAAATTTATGTTGAGCCACTAAGTTGGCAGTAATTTTTTACAGCAGCAATAGGAAATTAACACAGGTAGTAATAAGACTACAGGTATCTAAGTCATATATCCAAGCATTATAGAAACCCAAGAATACTGGTATAACCCAGCTTCACAGGAAGACCAGTCTCTTCGGGGCTTGAATGTGGAACAGTTTCTTCATTGACTAAAACATCCTTTGAGATCCATCTTGCTCTAGGTTTCAATTTATCTGTAGCTTTTCCTGTAAAAGGGTTTTGTTGATACTTCCTCTTGCAGTTTTTCAATAATGCGAATCAGCCTTTCTGTGTTTCTGCTTTTCTTTCTGTGTCTTTCTAATTCTAATCCCAGTGCCAACCAGCTACCTCACCCTTTCCTCACCCTTTCCTCTAGTTACTTACAGATCTTGTTGGCTATAGGCCTTTGCTGTCTGCTTTTCTTAGTGTGTTCTCAATTTTTGCCCATCCCTACCAGTAGTACTATCTCTGTCAATATGGCTGTCACCAAATGGGAGAATTTTATTGATTTAATTGATCAATATTGGCTATTGAGGTCAGCGATCTGGTACCAGGCAATTTCAGTAGTTGCTGGCCAAATTGTGTTGGCTTCTCTTGAATCAGGCATCTAACTGCTAGTATAATAACCTTGGCAGATGAGGAAGTGCCAAGACTTACAAAACATGCCCACTGAGTGAGCTTACCTAGTAGGGACTTTGTGTGTGTGTATGTTTGTGTGTGTTTGACACTTAGAGCCAAATAGACCTTTTTTATTCTTCTCTCTCTCTCTCTCTCTTTTTAAACAAAGGGTTAAAAAAGTATGGGTCTGGAACAATACACCAAATCTTGGTATAGCTGTGAGACTTAGGAGGAGCTGTTTAACACTGTTAAGTCCACATTTCTGCATTTATAGAATGGATACAGTTTAGGATCCACATCACAATTGTGAGGATTAAATCCAATTAATATGCTGGGAATATGATAAACCCTCAATAAATGCCAGATGCTATTGTTATTATTTTATGGCGTCATAGTTCTTATGAGGATTAAATGACAAATTTATATTCTTTACTGTTACACATGAAATGGCCTTGTCTCCTGAGTAGAGCAGATGATTGGTCCTTGGACATAGAAGATGGTATCTTATATTGCTTTGGAATCACTCAAAGAAACCCATGAAGTTTCTTTGCTATTAGATGTTACCAATTTATTCCTTCATTTAGTTAGTACTCACTGGGCATCTATTATGTACCAGAATCTGTTACTAGACGCAGAGATACAAAGATTAATAGGATAGCAGTCTCTGGCCTGAAGGCATGCCACAGTGTTCAAGATGATGGGAAGGAAAAGAAAAAGGATCATGAAGACATAAGGAAGGTAGACTCAATAAACCCAAACTTGTTGATCCTAGAAATTTTCAGGAGAAGAAAGGGAAGCAACAAAGACACAGTAACCTTATAGATAATTAAATCCAACTCTTTCATTTTATAGATTATGAAACTAAGATTATGTACACATGAGTATTTGCTTCAATGAACCTTCTGGACCATTTTCCCACTGTGAACTTAGCAGTGTGTGAGGTTATATTGGTTTAGAGGCAATCCACTGAGTTCTCCCTGTGAGAATTTGTCAGAGCTCAATGCATGATACCTTACTAAATGTCTACTTGCCTAGATCTTCTAGCATGGCTTACCTTGCCATTGGCTAAAATCGTGAACATGAGGCCAGCATCCAATGCTTTGAATGCTCTGAGATCGAATTTGACACATCATTATCTCTTCTGTGAGGACATGTTATAAGTTATAAACATTTCCCAAGTCTAAGGAAATCTGTATATAACCATGTAGCTTTCCTCAGTTAAACATTCTAGTGTAACCATTCTTTATTCTATCTTCAAAGTGTCAACCCATCATGTTCCCAAGGAGTTCATAATAATTTAATAGGGTTTTTTTTTGGCCAATTGTGTAGTTAAATACATTTTTTTGAAAATGTATTTTCCAAAACTAAGGTGTTAATTCTTATGATCATATTTAAGAATATTTTATATTATCTGTTAATTAAAATTGTCTGAATGGTGTAAATTTTAGCCAAACCTTAGCATTTATTTGCAGACCAAATTATTTAAGATATCATGTACCATACCTTCCATAACCTTACATAAATGCTTTGTTCATATATCACCTTATGGATTCCTCTATCATTATATGGACAACACTATAACAAATAGCATGTCTTAGGTTCATTTGGAAGGTTATGTACCATTGACTGAAGAATCTCTCTCTCTCTTTCTTCCTATATTTTATATATATTAAGTAAATGAAATCTTTGTATCCCTAGTCCCTAATGGGATCTAGCATCGAATAGGTTTTCACTAAATGCTTCCTGAATTGAACAGAATAAAATAGTCTTATTCAGTCATTCATTCAACAAATATCTGTATGTACCTATTATGCTTGGTCCTAGTCTATGTAGGAAGGATACATTGGTTGATAAGAAATACTTAATCACTGTTTCTATGAAACTTAAGTCTAGCAACTTATTTTTAATAAAGCCTTATAAGAATAGTGCCATTTTACAAACAAGTCTTACCCATATGATTTCTTTTCAGTGTCATATAAGCCATGAATTCAGAAATTTTCTATTCACATAATGTTTTTAATCAAACCAAGTTAATAATAGTTATTTCAAAAGTGGCTTCCAATTCTTACAAGGTTAGTTGTAGTCTTTGGAGCTTCATGTCTGCTATTTTTAATGGCTTTCTGCCCAAAGCAGCTTAGCCTAATTGGGAAGGGATGTGTTCTTTTTTTGATAAGGGAATAACTCTCATGAATGATAATGGGAGTTATGTGTGAACATGAAGAAAAACTTGACTCTTAATACTGTGGATTGCATAACAGCTTTTCAGAGACTGCTTTTATGATTGATTGTCTCTCCCTAAATGGCTTCCATCTATCAATACGATTTGAGGAAAGGGTTGCTTTTTTATTCTGGATAAGTCTCTCAAAACAAAGACCAACTAATTATTCGAAGATTCCAAAACACACTTTAGGATAGTGTTACGGAGTGAAAACACTTCCATTTGGATATCCCATAGGAGCTGCCATTCATTAATGTTTAAAACAGATGCTTCAGTGAGCAACATATTTAATTAAATCCAAACCTGTTGTTATTATTCCAGAAAATATTATTATTAGCACAAGTTCCAAATGGAACTCACAGCAACTTCTGGTAGGAGTTTGAGAAAGATATTTTAATATCTTAAAGAATTTACTTACAGTAGAAATCACTGCAGTTATCTAGATATATATATATTTTTTCAACTCAAGGCCAGGATACTTGTGAAAGTATGTTAATTGCTTAAAATCATTGCTACTTTGATAGAGTGACTGAGCAAACCAGCTGGCTGGACAGGCCACATACATCATTATAAAATGCTGGAATGTGCACATGAAGTATCTGTCTGTGCTTCTAAAAAAGGACAAATAAAAAGAAAAAATGTCTTCAAATTTTATAACATGGACTTAAAAGATTGGCAGATGTGTCACTAATTATATAATTGCTGTCTTATGTGGTTCTAATAAAATTATTTGAAGCCCAAAAAATGTCTAGCAGTGAATTTTTTAATTTAATACATAGTTATAACAAAAATAATTAGTATTTACTTTAAACTCAAAATTGTCAACAAAAAACCTCAAGTAATTATTTTCATAGTGCTGCATAATGAAATAAATGTGTAATTAGTGACAGATGGGACTTTTAAAATTTAAAACATAGAAAAAAATCATATCACCTGTTTTGATTATTATTTTTTTTACGAGTGAAGTTAGAATTTGTGAAAATGAGGTACAAAGAGAATTAAAAGAATTAACTATCTAAATTAATGCAATAGTCCTTTTCACATTTTCCAGAGTCCTATGACTTTTCTTTAAAGTGTCTTTGGTTTTGAAGCCCAAAGATAAGTTTAAGCCATGTGATATCCACTGTTTCACACTATTGTAAGTGTATAGCATAGGATGTCTTAGATCTTAGAAGCACCTTTTTATTTGAGACCAAGTTTTAATAGCAGGATAAAATTTTAGGTGAAATTACCAACACTTATTTGTTTTGTATGACAATTTCTACAGGCTTTCTATGTCTTTTTCTGTGCCATATCAGGACACATATCTTTCTGTAGCCTATATAAAATGTCCTTAGCAATGGCTAAAATAATCAAGATGGCCTCATCTTGTCAGTCTATAAGTTTGCTGTGATTCTCTTGATTATATTACAAGCCTGTACTGAATATGAATGTTTATATGCTTTTCATCAGCACTCACTTGCAAGTGGTTATGCATTTTTATCATCTTATTTCTTGTGTTAACTAGATATGATGTACTCTACCAAAGAAATCTTATTCTCATTTTCTCTCCCTCCTTTATCCACCGCTTCCTGGCCCTATAACTTTGGAGTTCATCCCAGCCCTTGCTTATCAAGGACAAGCGAAAGGAAAACCCTCAGGATCAAGTTAGATGCCATGGCAATGATTATAATAACATGAGTTATAAATAATAACATTTATTTATTTGATATAGTGAAAGCTAGCACAACCAGGGGAGCATCAGGCAGAGGGAGAGGGAGAAGCAGGCTCCTGCTGTGCAGGGACCCTGACATGGGCCTGGATCCCAGGACTCTGAGAATATGACCTGAGCTGAAGGCGAACACTTAACCAACTAAGCTACCCATGAGTCATGCTTTTGATGGGTTTTCTTTTATAGTTTCAGTCTTCTTTTTAAAAAATGCACATGGAACTATACCCCAAACATGTCGTAGGAAATATGAACTTATCCTGCAGGGCTATGAACTTTTGGAAGGCATGGATCACCTCTCATTTATTTTCTGTCTCTAAAGCCAGGCATAGTGGTATATTAGTAGGTGCTCAGCAAGCATTTGTTGAATTATTTGTTAACCTATGTCATAGATCATGAGGGGAAGAGAAGATAATTTCATACTTCATGTTAAGAATTGAAAATGTATGAGAAATTTCAGATATTTGAAACAATCCAATAAGTAACATTCATTTTCTGGCTGAATTTGGAACCAATTGAAAGACATATACAGGAATTAGATAGATATCAAAATATCAGTCTTCTTATTGAGAATTTTTTTTTCTTATAAAAAGATTACTTCTGTGACTAAGTGCATTTGCTAACACTATACTAATGTAGACTTATGCCCCAAATTGTAGTTCACTTCTAGGGGGGCAAGCCTCTTTCTGCATGGGAATTAGCAGGCCAGAGATTCCTCCTCTGCAGGTAGGTGGAACCTGAAGTCCCAGAAGGGGCAATGCCATCTGTGTCCAGTCTCTCCTACCAAACTCACCTACTAAATAAGTGAATCAGTGTTCCTTCCCTGGAGAAAAGGATGTGGAGAAAGTTTGGAAGTAATGTTTAAAGGAGATTTCTCAACTTGGAAACCTGAGTAATGGGAAATAAGAATTTCCCTCAATGTTCTCCCTTTGTTTTTGTTTTCTGTGGATAGAACTTTGGCTTCCTTATCAAAGCAATCCGCCTATTAAGAGGAGTCAGGACAATGGCAATGATATTGTTACCTTTGTTATCCACAAAAGCTAGTCTGCAGAACAACTTAGACTTGTGGTCTTAAATACTCTCTTACCCTAAACTCTCTCCCAAACTGCACTACCCCACAGGGCCAGTACCTTACCACAAGGCGGAATAGCAGGTCAGAACGTACCCTCTCCGGAGTCTGAATCTGAATCTTCCTCTTTCAAGACCAGTTTCTTTGTCAAAGTTCAGCAGAGAGATAAGTGAATCACCCTTCCTCTCTTTGTAGTGAGAGAGGGGGCAGAGATTAGCCAGAAGTGTTACACTGGTTTACGTCCTGCCACAAGAAAACACGTATTTGCAGGAGGAGCCAAAGAAAAGTTTTAGGCAAGATCACAACTGGTTTGCAGAAAGGTCACAGCGAAGAATGTATTCAGAACAGGCAGTACTAAAAAGCCTGGGAGACAAGGTAGCAGGTAGTGACTGAAATCTCAGGATTAGATAAAATGACTCAGGGAAAATATGTGAATAAGGAATGAATAAAATAGAAAAGAGCAGAAGATAAATCCCCAAGAAATGCAACTATTTACCAGCTAGCTACAGAAAGGGGAACCCAAGGAAGCTGGGGAAAAACAGCCAAGAGAATTTGAAGAAAAAACTAGAAGGGAGTTGCACAAAGGAAGGAGTGGCCAGGAGTATGAAAGCTTCAGTGGTCAAAAGAGATAAGGACTGGCAGGTCTCCCTGGGGTTGAGCAACGAGGGAATTAAGAACATCTGTAAGAAAAGTGTTACCAGAATAATTGGATCAGAAGCCACATTGCCTTGAATTGAGAGTTGTATGAAGGTTGAGAAAATAGAAGTGGTTTTTAGAAACTTGACTACAAATGAAAATGATAATATGATAGTTAGATAGAAGCCCAACTGGCCACAGTCCTAAGCCACATTCCCTAACACTGTAAGCACTCATTTAAATCATTTTTGCACTCTATCTTACTTCTATATCTTTGTCTCAATTAGTTCCAAACTATGGTGGAGTCTAGGCAGTGGGAGACCAATGGTATCATTTGTTAGGCACATCCAATCTCCAGGAAAAAAAGGATGACTATGAGTGAAATAATTTGTATGTGGAAGGGAATATGTTGGGGAAGAGTAGAGTTCCAGCCTGAAATTTTCTACTTTTCCTTTGTAGTGGGAGGCAAGATCAGCAGGAGGATGGGGCAGGAGGAAAGCAGTGGTAGGAGGCTAAAGGGACATGACAGGTTCAGAAGAGATTCTGTGAAATGTGAATGAGTATTGACTGGGAAGAAGTAGGTTATTGTAAGCACCTAATTAACTTTATTTGTTAATAGTGAATTTTTAGTGGAACATATGTACATACATTGGGAAATGACTCCAAATTCAGTCGGCTTCCCAAGGAGAAAATAATTTTGCAACTGAGACGCTTGGTTTCTGAGAAGCTAGTTATTCTGGGTTCTTTTACCAGTGTGAGCACTATTCTCAGTCTTCTTGTCTCTAATGTTGACATGCCCTAGGGACTCATCCTTGACCTTTTTTTATGCCTCTACAGTCTCTCATTAATAGGTTTCATTTGCTCCCATGGCCTCAACCTAAATGCAAACAAACAGCTTCAAAACTTGAACTTAGCATTCTGACAACTCTGGTCAGTTGTCACGAGGCACCTGAAACTCAACAATTTAAGTGACAAAGCTACCAGGAATCCTGCTCTTGCTCTCCATTTCAGTTACCCTGACCTTATATATGTTCTTTATCTCTCATAGCTCAGAGTGCTAAGTAAATCATGTTAGATGATTTTCTAAGCCAGGGTAAAACAATAATTAGCAAGGTCTGCTTGGCATTCTGAAGTCAAATATATATAATTCACAGTTACTCACTGGGCAGATGATACATGTCACTGTTCCTCTCCCAATTGCTGTACTTATGTAGATATGTACTATCCAACATAATAGCAGCTAGCCACATGTAGTCACTGAGCACTTGAAATGTGGCTAATAGCCATTTTGGGATGTGCTGAAAGAGCAAAGTACACACCAAAATCCAAAGACTTAATACTGAAACATAATGTAAGAATTTCTCATTAATAACTTTATATTGATTAAATGTCAAAGTACTATACTTATGTGTTAGGTTAAATATATTATTAAAATTAATTTTAACTATTTGCTTATTAATGCATCAATTTGAAAATAGAAAGTTAGATCTATTTCTTACTATTTCTCTGTACAGATTGGTCTGGAGGTAACTAGTTATTCTGTATTCTTACCAGAAAACTAGACTAGAAAACTTTACCAGAACTAGTTATTCTGTATTTTTATTATAATTGATTTATAGAGCCACTATTACACTTAGCACATTTTACTGAAATTATGCTGGATGTGTATAATGCTTTTTGGTAATCCATCATCTGAACATTTTTCTTATAGTAGGTAAATTTATTGATATATAGTTTTAATTTGAGACCTCTCTCCAAAGCAAGTGCAGTTACTAGATCCTTTCTTGGTTAGGGAATCAGTGGTTGATGTAGGCTCAGCCAATTAGATACACCTTCCCTAGATTTGGAACTTGAAGTTGGTGAGGCAAAGAAATCTGTACCATGAGATCTTCATTCTGGTATCAGAAGACAGCCACAGCAACACTTGAGTTTTCCGTTGTCTATAGCTGGCTGTTGAGTAAACTGAGATGCCTATTCCTTAGAAAGTCTGCAGCAGGACTTGCTGGACTCATTTTTCACCAGAGTTTTGTTCTGTTTCTGTCTGTTAGTCTCTCTTCTTCTTGCTTGTTTTCTAAGTCTAGTCTCACAGCTTTCTGTGAACTACCCAGAGTTGGTTCTGTCAGTCTCACTTCTTGAATAATCCTGAGTAGATTTTGGTACTCAATAAGAAATGCTGCTGCTTACTGTATTCTTGAAAAATGGATAAACTAGAGAAAGAAGGTAAGGAAGATGTTTCTGGAAGAAAGCTCAACACAAAGATACAGAGGCTAGAAATGCCATGCTGTGAGGTACCACAGGAGATTGGAATTAACAGTGTACCAGATAAAGTGCAACATGCCAAGGTAGATAAGCTGTCAAGGATAAAAGCATGAGGATATTGCATATTTTGCTGGGAGGTTATTCTGTGGATGATAATGACCACTAGACTATGTTAAGAAGGGGAATGGCAAGGTCATATTTTTGATAAAGATAGACTACCCCATCAGTCAGGAATGGCTGACTTGATTGCAGACAAAGAAAAGCTGATTAATAGAAGTTTAAACCTTAAGGGCACATATTGCATATCTTAAAAGAAGTCTAAATGCAGTCAGTGTAAGGCAGTACTGTCTTCAAATCCCAAACTATTGACATCATTCTCCCCATTCACCTTCCTCTGTGTATTGGCTTTTATCCTCAGGTTGATGTTTCATGGTCACAGGTTGGTCACTTCATCTATCATGTACTTACCTCAGACATCTAAATTAATAAGGGAGAGAAATGGGCAAGCTGCTATGTCTTTTATCAGGGAGAAAAGCCATTCCCAAATTCTGTATCTGATTTCCCCTTACATTTTACTGGAGAGAATCAGATCACCTACCTGCTCCCAGCTGGAAGGGAAGCTGAGAAAAAGAACATCTGGTAAGGAAAAACACAAACAGAAAAACTATGCATCACACAGGAAAAAGTAGCACACTCAAAATACATAATTTAAAGAGAATTTAACAAAAAGCTCTTTACAAAGAGATAATGGAAGAGTAGAGAAACCACAGAGATAGTGCATTGAGTGGGGGCTGTTAAGAGGACTGCGTTACATTCTCACCTTGCCCTGAAGGGACACCTAGAAGTGGCTACTGAAGCTGGAGACAATGAGAGTTGTGTGGAAAAGAACAACTGGTTAGAGTTATAGTCTTTGCTCACATAATATAGCCAGCACACAATGACTTCATAAGGAAGGAACTGGAAAAGAAAATACTCCAGCCTTAATCATTTCTCTTTGTTTCGACCACTAGCTAGTTCATTGGCTAAATCCAACTCAAATTCAGATGACACACGAGTCCATCAATATTGTTCATAGAGATCAACCTTGTGGGAGTAGAGAACAAGTGTGAAGAACCAGGGATTTGGATAGGTAGATGGAAACTTCAGTGCAAAGTTGCCTTGCGTGGATTAATCTGGATATGGACACATAGCTGCCAGAACAGAGGTATTGCTGAAAGGAAGAAGGGAAATATCTGTGGTGCAAGCAGCCAATACAGTCTGTGACATTTGAGACAGTTTAGAAATGGATTAAGATGGGAAATTTATCACAACTCCCTTTCAAGAGATGATGGGAGACAGTGACTGTTACTTGACGTAATTGTCTAAGGAGGATTTTATATGGGATTATAAACCTAATTATTTCTTGGTTAGCATATGCTTGTATAAATTTAAAATATTTGCTAGACTGAAAGAGTTGATGTTTCAGGTGAGTACATTTTCATCTGTCTTAAGCAAATTTTGTAAAATTTGAAATTTGAAAATGCCTTGCATTGCAATAAATCTCAATCATGTGGATTGCATTACCTTGTAGAAAGGAATCAGTTGGAAAAAAAGTTAACTGCGTATTAGGGAAAATTCAGTTGTTTAACAGGGGCAAGAGTCTGAACTATACTTTTTTCATCTATAAGGCTGGGACATTATATTAAACTGATCTTGTTCATCTGTATACCGTTAGCTTCTAGTTCAATACCTGCCTATGATCACACCTACTTTCCTCCCATTCCCCCATCCTCATCCTTAATCTCTGAAAACCACTAATTTGTACTCTAAAATTTTGTTATTTCAAAATGTTATGTAAATGAAACCATAGTATGCAATGTTTAAGAATGTTGTTTTTTATTTTTTCCACTCAGTTTAAGTCCCAGAGATCTATTCAATTTGTGTGTATCAATCGTTCACTCCTTTTTATTGCTCAGTCGTGTTAGGTACATGGGTGACTTTTTCAGTCACACTATTGTTCAGTTAATTATACTTTTTAACTAATTAAGTGTATTGAGTATTTGTGAACTAGTTGCCTAGGTGAAATATATGTTTATCTACATCCTTATTATTCAAAGTGTGGTGGGCAGATTAGTAGCCTCAACATCATGTGGGACTTGTTAAAATTGGGGCTCTCAGGTTCCTCCCAACCTCCAGAATTAGAATGTGCAGTTGGACAGGACCCTCAGGTGACTCATATGAGCAATAAAGTGAGAGAAACACTGATCTATATCACACCGAAGACATTAAACAAATCTAGAGCTTATTTGAGGGTAGTCCCTTGCAGATTATAAAGTTGGATTTCTACTGTATTCCTTGGAAGTGATTTAATTATTTTCTCTGAGCTTTTAGACCCTTATTTAAAAAAAAAAAGTTAACTGGATTAATTTCCCCCAAGCTTCATCAGACATATTACCAGTCTGTGTGAAAATATTCTCTCCCTTAGCCAATCTGGCAAATCCACTGGAGAAAACTGGGAACTGGCTCATGGCCATTCTATGTGCAGAGCGCCACCATTTTCACTACAGAAAGCCCTATTGTCTAGAAATAATAGTGAGGTTTTGCCCACAGCAGAAATCTGCATTCAATCCTGCTGTCTCAGGAGTGGAATTTTGCTTGAAGCCAAATTCTCAAGTCTTCTTAATTTTGGTGAAGATATGTGTTTTTGCAAGTGCAAATTCATGAAATTAAAGTTGGACTTTTCCTAGCTTTCCTCTATCCAGTGTTTTATGACAGGAAGGACCTTTGAGTATTTTCTCAAAATAGCAAGTGCCAGCAAAGCTAAGCCAGGTTTGCTGTTAAGCTCACCACCCAAGTCTTTGTGAAAGGTTGGCTTGGAAACATAAGGATATCACTATGAATTTTGATAATAGTCCAGAATGTTCCAGTCAGGTTTAGTCAGTGGACCAAAGGAACATCACACTAGAGAGACTACTGCACCTGAGTGCAGGCGATCCCTTTACCTTCTGATTTTCTTAGCAATATTCTCTTAGCTTTTGCTTTCTTGCGTCAATTATAGATACAGCATTCAAGATAAATAAAAGGACTCAGGGAACTGTGAAGACTGCCAAGTAGTCTGATTAAAAAAAAAAAAGATTCCTATTAAAGATGTCCAAAGTGGCCTCAGTGAGAAAAATGCATGCTGAAATGATTGCAAATAAACTAAGTGGCATGTACTACAATTTCATTATTGCAAGAAACAATTCAATTGAAAAGGTTACTTTGACTATTGTTTTAGTTGGAACGATGTTTGTTTTCATATTCCCAGTTGCTAAATGCACAGTCAGAATTTCTAACAATAGCCACAGTATGTGTGGCTGTAACAGCAGTATTTTTGCCTGACGTAGGTAGCGTCAAAATAGTCGCAATCCCAAAGGTAATTATCCTCTTTCATTGCACTCACTGTGTATAATGCTCTGATATACTCTATGAGTCCAGATATACTGCATTTCAATACATTGTGCTATTTAACCTAGAAGTATATTTTAGAACTATACAATGTTGGATGGGCAAGGAGTTTTTAATAAAGAAATGAGAAATAATTCTTTTGTTTTGAAAACCTTTAGTTTGTCTACTGGCTTCTAGCAAATTTCTTTTACATTAACTTCATAGGTTTTTAAGTTAGAGCCAACTGGAGCTGAACAATTCATTATTTTCATATAGTTATTGAGAAAATGCCGTTGTCTGGCTAAAAGGAAACAAATGAGTTACATGAATCAGATGAGTAAAGTAAGTATCTTGTGATTAAGAAGTCACCTCTGTCTAGTATAAGAATTTCAATATTCAGATTTTTTTTTTTGTATCTAGGATTCAATTCTTTTGCTATTATTAATCATATCAAAAGAAATTTCTTTAGGCTACTGATGTCAGTGAAGGAAACATCCTGATCTAGTTTTTTAAGTATTTTTCCCCCTGATACCTTCTTGAATCTTCATATTCTAGAACTATTGGAGAGGTTCATGGCTTTTTCCTGAATCACATCTGGAAAGGTCACATGTTTCCTATGTGTATCCACTACTGCTTATAATTAAAAAAAAAAAAAAAGCAACTAACTGAAATTTTCCCTTTTGTGTGGCTGGATCTTGTATATCTGTTTTTTAAATTATTACTTCAAGGGTATTATTCTATTCATGGATAGGAGGAGGGAACTGACCAAGTTGCAACTAAAGATGGGTGCTGAGTAGCTGATTAATGCCATTCACATTTCTCAGATTCTCATATGCTGTAGCGCTTCCAAATTGCTCTTAAACAGTAATTAACATGAAAGGTAAGTCCACAGATCCCCAACAATTTACTGGATTTTAAAAATGGGTAAACATGTTTAAGGTGGATTATTATTTTATTTTTTATTGCTGGCTATTTTATCATGCGACTTTCCTCTAAAAGAAGAGTGAAGTACCTTTAGGGTACTTTTTGATGAATGCTTTTTTTTTTTTAATTATTTTTTTTTTAATGAATGCTTTTTAAAAAATATTTTATTTATTCATGAGAGACACACATTGAGAGAGGCAGAGACAGGCAGAGGGAGAAGCAGGCTCCATGCAGGGAGCCCAACATGGGACTTGATCCCGGACCCCAGGATCATGCCCCGAGCTGAAGGCAGACGCTCAACCACTGAGCCACCCAGGCGCCCTATGAATGCTTTTCTTTTTAAGACCAAAGTTGTCAAGAAGAATCCAATCTTATGGTCAATTCCCTCAGGCCATTTATATAAAATTTAAAGATGAGTGTTTCATCCTCCACCTTGCTTATTTGTGTATTATTGGGCATCATTCTCAACTCAGATTTTTCTACATTGCACATCTATTGGAGCAGGTGACTTCTCTCTTTGGTGGTCTCTGGAAATGTATAGGAAGGGATTCAGCAACTGCAGCATCATCTCTTGCCACTTTGCCGCTTATTTTGCTGACTGCTGACTTGTGGTCTTCAGCTCGAGGAACACTATAAGGCTCCTGATGGTAAGTGGACCAGAAGGACTTCTTCCTCTCTCGGGGTGTTTTTTTTTTTTTTTTCCTCTATCAGGCTTTATATTCTCAAATTTCTATATGCTTCCTGAATTAATTGATGCTAATCTTGAGCCAATCAAACAATTTTTTTCTCTGTTTTTTCCTATTACTTTTTCTCAAGCTTATTATTGTTAGATGCATAGGAAGAGGACTTTCCAAGGCTTAAGTGATTCATGCTCTGTCATTTATAATTGTCCTTCTTTCTTACATGAACTTTCAATACTTCTTCTTCCATCATTGTTTAATTTTTTCCATTTATTTCTATTTCAATATTCATGTATTTCTTTTCACTTGCAATAATATTTAAATATCAGTCAAAGTCCAGTCAGGAAAAGAGGATCCATACCAAATAGCTGAATTGAGAGTATATAATATGGAGATTAGTTACAAAGACAATGGAGAACCATTAGGGCAAATAGGGGACAATGAAGCAGTCCAGAGATCAACAACATCTAAAAGCCACTAAAATTCCATGAGCTGAGACAACAAAAGGAAGAGAGGTTTTATCAGTCTTAGTAGAGTCTGGGATCACTGGATGCAAATCCAAGAGAGTCAGAAAAGAAATATTCTTCCTTCTTCCCTTTCCCTACCTTCCTAATTCTTTTCAGTGTGTGCCATCATCAGAACCAAAAGAAGCCACAGGGAAGGAGAACCTGAGAAGTATAATTCATAAGGAGTCAGTCACCTCTGGTACAGAAGAACAGTGAAGGAAGAAACAGGGAGGGACCTGAGATTCCACAGGCAGATAATCTTGTTGATTGTTGGCAAAGTTGATGTGCTTTTATTCTGGAGCATGGTTTTGTTGATGTTTATGCAAATGTGTATGTCTCAAGTTTATACACAGTGAAGTGCAAGTGATGTACTTGTAGGAAACAAAAGTACACTTATTTTCTGGAACAGAAAGTACTGTGAATTAGCCATATGTAAGAAAAACACCTGCCCTCTGATAAGTTTTGTAAATGTGGGTCAGAGGAGAATTGGGAAACACTCAAGTTTAATTAAGGTTATATCTCATGACTGAAATGTGATGGGCTTTGAAAGAAAAGATTCATCTAGTTAGTATTTATATGTATAAATAAAGATTGTGCTAGTAAGAAAGGGTTATCTATATGATATCCTGGGAAGAATTATAAGATTTTGTCACTGGATATTCAACACTAGCCGGAGAAGAAGGCATGTTGACTAAGTACTTAATCTGCAATATTTGGCACTCAAAATTGTCGATTTGTTTTATGTGTATAGTATCATGAGACAGTCCTCCCTCACTCTGGTCAATTCTGGATGGAATAACCAAGACCAAATATAGCTGAGGATGCGTTTGATTTACTATAAAAAGTAGATTTGTTACAATCAGACATACCTGGCATGGCACCGTTTTCTTTTACTTGTCAGTTAGGAATCTGGGCATGATTGCTTAATCTGACCAAATTTTGGCATTTACCTCTACAAAATAGAATAATTTCTCCTTGCAAGAACATCTTGAACTACATGTGCACTAGATTGATGTGAGTTCTTGCTGTTGCCTGTCTTGACTTTAATGGAGATAGATGTATAAGATTATCATAGCTTTTAGCCATGACTATGAAAATAATCTTGCCAATTCCTTGATAAGTATACTCTGTCTCCATCTAGAAACCAAAGCCTAATTCTACTCATACTTTACTTACTATATTGACATTGGTTAATTCTAGAAGACATTCATTATTATTGATGGCTGCCCAAAATTCAACTTTCTTCTCCTGCTTAGAAAATACAAACATATTAAGGGAACCAGAGTCTTATGTATAGAAATTGGAAGTGCCGTGTTAGCTTACTCAGGCTCTCTTGGAGAAAATGTGCAAGCTTGTGACCTAGGTTCTACCTATTAGTTGTACCAACCCAATAGTTTCAGGGAGCATGAGTAACTCTCTCAGCATTGCTAGAAAACATTGTCGCAAACTCCTGGGAGTCACAATGGCAGAGGAGTGGTCAAAGTGGGGCAGTGGCAATGTACTGTGCCAGTGAGTCTGAAGCAAGAGATAGTATTTTCTGGTTAGAGATGGTGGTCGTGTTGTCCTTACCATACTGATTTTCCTATGTTACTTGGGGCATTATTCCTTTTTATATGTACCTAACATCACTTTCTAGCAATTCCTTATAGCAGCTCATTATTGTTTTTAATGAACTATTCTGCATGAAACAGTTATAGTTGGTTTCCAGCTAAGAACACTGGCTGATATAATGTGTTTATGTTTTGGTTCCCTGCCTCATTGAAATTCTGAGGGTAGACTCTTGTCTTATTCATCTTTGTATACCTAGTGCACAGCAATATCTGGAAGATAGTAAGAGCCAGAGTTAGACTGAACTGAGCTTTGCTTGTTCTTTCCCATGCCCAACACATAACTTCCTAGTATAATTTAACTCTTCTTGCAGATTTGCTTCCAGAAGGGAGCAATATATTGAGAAACTGAAATAATTGCTAAGCAGATCTTAATACTTATACTATTCTTTGTAAAAAATTCAGTCACATTCTGAATCATTCAGAATTTGATAGCTATGCTTACTTAGCATGAATCAGTCCCCACAAGTCTATTCCTTGGAGTGGCAATGACAAAATCATTATTTTTAGGGCTGCAAAACTAAGGGTACCCTTGCCAAATGGAATGAGCAGGGTGCTGGGTGGCTCAGTCCATTAAGCGTCTGCATTCGGCTCAGGTCATGGTCCCGGGGTTCTGGGATCAGCCCTACTGAGCAGGGAGCCTGCTTCTCCCTTTGCCACTCCCTCTTGCTCGTGCTCTCTCTCTCTCGCTCTCTCTCAAATAAATAAATAAAACCTTTAAAAAAATGGAAAGATCATTTTTGTAAGGTATCACTTAGATGGCCAGCCAACCTATCTTAATAAAATTTCCAAATTAGGAAATCTCTAACTTAAGCAATACCCTCTGTATCTGCTACATTTCCCAGTATTTTTCACCCATATTTTCCTTTTCACTTTTACCACGCTTTGGCAGAACTAAACTGGATAGTTGGAAAGATAAAGACATATTTATCTTTCAATTGCATAACAAAATACTGTGCTGTTGCAAACACTCGAACTGTCCCATTGCTTTGACGATAGCAGCAGTTGGCTGCCAGCAGAATTTTAAAGGCAAGCAAGGAATAGGAAGGCTGTTATTGATCCTACTCCAAAGTACAGCATAAAAAATAATAATGACTTTATGTGCATATCTGCGTGTGTGTGTGTGTGTGTTAAGCACAGAGAGAAGAAGAATAGATTATTGGAAATTACTGCTTGTGATGGAAACAATGTACAATTCTGAATGAAACTTGAGACTTTTGTTTAGAATCAATAGTCAAAGAGTTGTATATGTTTACTCAAAGTTATACAGATTTTTAAGGTCACCAAAGTCTTTACTCACCTTTCAACTTCCCATGTCCTATGAATAATTAATCATATGGAAGACAGTTTGCAGAACTTTCACATGAATTGGCTAATGTGAGGTTTTTTTTTTTTTAAAGATTTTATTTATTTATTCATGAGAGACAGAGAGAGAGAGAGAGAGAGAGGCAGAGACACAGGCAGAGGGAGAAACAGGCTCTATGCAGGGAGCCTGATGTGGGTCTCGATCCTGGCGTACCAGGATCACACCCTGAGCCGAAGACAGGCGCTAAACCGCTGAGCCACCCAGGGATCCCCCTAATGTGAGTTTTGTATAATACTGTATGACAGCTCTATATAAGAGATAAATTTGGGGGGCAGGCCATAAAAGGAACTGACATTTTATTATTTTCTCCTACCCCTTTATTCCCATGATGACCTATTGGTGAACATGAGACTCATTATAACATCCATTCATAGCTTTATATTTTTCTCTGTCCATTTGGAAGTATTCTCTAGGTTTCTGAGAAGAAATTGATTCTTTGGTTTTATGTGTATCTACTGCAGCATGTTCAGGATAAGTCCCTCCATTTTGGAGGAAGATTTTAATTATTTTCACTTCCACTAAAATGTGTGGCTACCACTAAACCTCACTGTCATGAGATATAACTGCTAAGTTGTTTTCTCTTCAGAGCTAAGTTTTTAATACAATACGTTCCAGAGCAGATCATAACTAACATGAGCACTTAAAAATAGCCCATATGTCAGGATATCTTAAACCACAAAGGAAAGTTTCCATAGGTTTAACACAAAGTGGAAGATTTCTCTACTCTACTATCAGATAAAGGACTGAGAAAGTAGTAAATTGCTGAGCAATAGTTAAATAAACTGGTAGAAAATGTGCTAAAAGCTTTAAATCCAACAGGTGCAGTTGCATAAATAATGTCTCTTTTAATGGATCTGAACTTTAGTTATAAAATCTAGACACTTTCGTTATAAAATTGTGTAATTACTTTCTTAGAATGTGGAAATAGGCAATAATAACTAATATGTATTGAGAATCTTGTAATCCGACTGTGTGACAGGTGCTTTACACCTTTTATTAAAATTATTCCTGACTTTAAGAATCATTGTAAATATGAGATGAGGAAATGGAAATATTTAGCTATAGCCAAATGCCACATATCAGTAAATGGCCACATTATAAAAAGGAGCTGATAATATTTAAAATGATCCTTGATGAAATGTTGTTTCTGGTCAAAGGAGACTCCATTGAACCAATATCTATTTCCTAATTGAATAAATGCAAATAATTGGGATATGTATGCCAACACCTGTGTAACATAGCCTACTAAAATAGTGGGGCAAATGTCTAGTAATCAGAAGCCTGGAAATGAGCCTCTTCTTTCATGATCTTTGGCAAAAATTGTGGTTTCTTTTTTGACCTTTTTTTAACCTACCAAAACAGGAATCTTTTCCCTAAAAGAGGAATTATTTATGAAAAAATATCAGATCTCTGGCCGGTATGATAACTTAGAAAAGGAAGCCAACTTTATTGTTATTTGACATTGGAAGACTCTGGTACTTATATTGAGAAACCAACTAACCTAATTCTAAATTACGTTCCAATCATTGCCGCTTTGAATTTATCTCAAGCCTTATAAAGCTGATGAAAATAAGGATAAGTCTAGTGGACATAGGAAACGCTCCAAAGAAATTCAGTATGGAATGCAACTCATTTGGACATAGAGCAAAGAAAAATTGAAGCTCTGATATTAAAATATCAAATTATTAATATTTTAAAGATAGCTTTAAACATATAGCCCACTTGAATGTAATAAAAAGTAAATGTAACCTTGTTATGACTGTCCCAAAGAGTGTATACATATGTTGTATATGGGTTATGGCCAATAGAGAAATGCAAGGATTAGATTTGTGAACAGGATTCTATTTATATTTAATAGAGGAGCTAATATTTTATAAAATTAAACCCATATCTTATAGCAGACATATTAAATAAATAAACCTATATTTTTACCATAAAACATGTCTTGTGTAATTTTTAAAAAATAGTTTATGATATAAATAACTTGGAAATATAACAATACTAAAATTACTAGTATTAACAAGATAAATTTATGTATTAACATTCTGTGTGTGCCACATTAAATAGTGCTTCTTATATCTCTTTCTATAGTTAGGAAGAAGTTTATTTGCACATGTAGTTTTGACAGTAGAAGCAAAAGGCTCTAGGAGAGAGTTCATTGCCTGTAGGGAAGTAAATAGAGAGGACGCTGAGGTTTCTCTCAAATATTGATCTTCTGGTCTACTTTTAAGAGCCCTAGCATTAACTTATAGAAAGAGAAGAGCTGTTATCATGAAGATCTCCAGAATAGACTGTCATGAAACATAATGCCACTGTGGTTCCCAAGAAGAGATTCTTCCTTCAAGTCTTAGGTACCTTGGTAACTTGAGTTCTCAAGGAAATGCAAAACACAACATGACAGACTTGGAAATTAATGGGTGACATTTTGTGTGAAGCTAGATGCTTTGCATTAAAAGTGAGGAGAAGAGAAGGGAGAAGCAATGTGACTATTATAGTCCCATAAACTTGGAAAGCTGGGGGACCCAAATTAAATTAGAAAGTTTAACATAGAATCCTGTCTTTAAGGAAATTATTACTTACTAGAAGAAGATAAACATGAAAACATGAGAATAAGCTCAATTCATCTTTTAATTAATAAAATTATGTTTTGGGTATTTGCTATTTATTACTAGATTTGAAAGTATGTTTAAGGGGATTTATCTTAAGATGGAAATATGTGTGAAATTCACCTTTGGGAACCTAATGAGGGGTGCATGGATGAGGCAGGTAGTAATCCTCAATAGTTTTTGCAAGCATTAGGGCACTTGGGTGGCTCAGTTGGGTAAGCGTCCAACTCTTGATTTCAGCTCAGGTCATGATCTCAGGGTCATGAGATAGAGCCCCATATCAGGCTCAGTGCTGGGCATAGAGTCTGCTTAAGATTCTCTCTTTTCTGGGGATCCCTGGGTGGCTCAGCAGTTTAGCACCTGCCTTCGGCCCAGGGCATGATCCTGGAGTCCCGGGATCAAGTCCCATGTCGGGTTCCCTGCGTGGAGCCTGCTTCTACCTCTGCCTGTGTCTCTGCATCTCTGTGTGTGTGTCTAATGAATAAATAAATAAAATCTTTAAAAAAAAGATTCTCTCTTTTCCTTTTCCTCTGCCCCTCCCCTGTTCTGCTCATGCCCAATCTCTCTCTAAAGAAAAAAATAAAAGGAGTTTTTGCAAGTATTGATTTGAAGTGAAGCTGTTTCACACTTAGGCAACTCTTTGTACCTGTGCAAAAGTATGAATAAGACTAGAGCTTTATTCATTTAAAATCCTTGACTCTCCCAAACAACATTGAGAACAGAAATAATGAAATACGAAAACCTTTAAATTTCTCATGTCAATAGTTCCCAAATCTGGATATATATCAGTATTATATAGAGAGCTTTTAAAAGTGCATATTCCCAGGATGCACCATCAGAGAATCTAAATCATGAGGTCTACTGGAGCATAAGGGTTTCTGTAAAAACTCCCCAATATTTCAATATCCTTCCAGGTTTGGGAACCATTACTATATGGCATAGACAAGATATGGGAAATCGGGGAAGGAAAATCCTAAAGGTTGGACTTGCCAGATAATTCTCTTTTGAAGAAAGGAGACCTGATATAGTAGAAACAGAAAGGATGAGATCTGAGCCAAGGATGAAATCCTAAACCATATAGAAAGAAGGGTGCATTTTAATACTAGTAAGTATTAAAGTTTGTAAGAAGCCAAACCCCAGATTATAGTGGCTTAGACAGTAGAAGTGAATTATTCCTTGAGGTAATGATCTACTGAAGGTATTTCTGGTTGGCTAGCAGTTCTTCACATGGTGGTTCAGGGGCCTATCCATTTTATAATCCCATCATTCCTCAGGACTTTATCATGTTTTATACAGGCATACCTTGTGGATATTGCAGGCTCAGTACTAGACCACCACAATAAAGCACCTATCACAATAAAGCAAATCAAATGAATTTTTTGGTTTTCCGGTGCATATAAAAGTTGTGTTTACATTATACTGTAGTCTATTAAGTATATAATAAAATTATGCCTTAAAAATGCACATATCTTAAAAATACTTTACTGCTAAAAAATGCTAATGATCTTTTGAGCTTTCAGTGAGTCAAAATCTTTTTGCTGGTGGGGAGTCTTGTCTTGATGTGGATGGCTGCTGACTGATCAGGGTGGCGGTTGTTGAAGGCTGAGGTAACTATGGCAATTTCTTACAATATGACAACAGTCAAAGTTTGCCATGTCAATTGACTCTTCCTTTTATGAACGATTTCTCTGTAGATTGTGATTTTGTTGAAAAGCATTATAGGCACAGTAGAAGTTGTTTCAAAATTGGAGTCAATATTCTCAAACTCTGCTGCTACTTTATCAACTGTTTACGTAATATTCTAAATCCCTTGTTGTTTCAACAATCTTCACAGCATCTTCACCAAGAGTAGATCACCTCATGAAGCAACTTTCTTTGTTGCTACAAAAGAAGCAAATCCTCACCCACTGAGGTTTTATAACAAGATTGCAGCAATTTGGTTCCATCTTCAGACTCCTCTTCCAATTCTATTCTCTTGCTGTTTCAACCACATTCCCCAGTTACTTCTTCCACTGAAGTCTGGTCAAAGTCAAAATCATCCATAAGGATTGGAATCAACTTCTTCCAAACTCTTATTAATGTTCATATTTTGATTTTTTATGACTCATGAATGTTCTTAATGTCATGACTCATGAATGTTCTTAATGTCATCTAGTAGGACAACTCTTGACCAGAAGGTTTTCAATTTACTTTGCCCAGATTCATCAGAGGAATCACTATCTATGGCAGCTATAGCCTTATGAAATATAACTTTTAAATAATAAGACCTGAAAGTTGAAATTTCTCCTTGATTCATGGGCTGCAGAATGGTTTGTTGTCTTAGCAAGCATGAAACCAACATTTATCTCGTTGTATACTTCCATCAGAGCCCTTGGGTAACCAGGTGTGTTGTCAAGGAGTAGTAGTATTTTGAAAGGATTTTTTTTTTTCCTGAGCAGCAGGTCTAAACAGTGGGCTTACATGGTTTCAGTCAACCATGTTATAAACGATGTGCTGTCACTAAGGTTTTGTTTCCCATGTATAGAGCACAGGAAGAGTAGATTTGGCATAATTCTTGAGGGCCCTAGGATTTCTGGAAAGGGAAATGAGCATTGGCTTCAAGCCAAAGTCATCAACTGCTTTGGTCCCTAACAAGAGAGTCAGCCTGTCCTTTGAGGTTTTGAATCCAGGTATTGACTTCTCCTCTCTAGCTATGAGAGGCCCACATGGCATCTTTTTCTAATATAAGACTGTTTTGTCTACACTGAAAATGATCGTTTAGTGTAGCCACCTTCATTATCTTAGCTAGATCTTTTGAATAACTTGCTGCAGTTTACATCAGCACTTGCTGCTTCACTTTGCACTTTTATGGTATGAAGATGACTTCTTTCCTTAAGCCTCATGAACCAACCTTTACTGGCTTCCAACTTTTCTCCTGCAGCTTCCTCACCTCTCTCAGCCTTCATCAAACTGAATGAGTTAGGGCCTTGTTCTAGATTAAGGTTTGTTTTAAGGGAATGTTATGGCTGGTTTGATCTTCCAGACCACTAAAACTTTCTCCAATCAGCAATAATGCTGTTTTACTATCTTATCATTTGTGTGTTCACTGGATTACCACTTTTAATCTCCTTCAAGCACTTTCCTTTTACATTCACAATTTGGCTGTTTCATGTAAGAGGCCTAGCTTTCAGCTGGTCTTGGCTTTTGATATACCTTCCTCATTAAGTTTAATCATTTTTAGCTTTTTATTTAAAATGAGAGATATGTGACTCTTTCCCTTGAACACTTACAGCCGTTATTGGGTTATTAATTGGCCTAATTTCAATATTGTTGTGTCTCAGCGAATAGGAAGGCCTGAGGAGGGGGAGGGGACCATCAGCTGGTCAAACAATCAGATACATAACAGTCAGCTACATATGACATTTATCCATTAAGTTTTCCATCTTATAATGGAGATAGTTCATGGTGGCCTCAAAACAGTTACAATGGTAACATCAAAGATTACTATAAGGAATAAAATAAAGATGAAAAAGTTAGAAATATTGCAAGAATTGCCAAAATGTGACACAGAGGCATGAAGTGAGTGATCATTTCTCTACTAGACTTGTTCAATGCAGGGTTGCCACAAACCTTCAATTTACTAAAACAACAGCAACAACAACACAGCACCTGCAAAGCACAGTAAAATGAGATATGTCTGTATAGAGCCAGTGAACAGAAGGTCTACCTGCTTCTGAAAACCTCTGACCTGGAAGAGGTCCATATTACTTCTTCTTCCATTGTTGGAAAATAGTGACATGACCATCATCTCTTTGAGAATATGGTATGAGGGGAGGGGAAGCCCACTAATAATGGTCCCTGTCTGGGCAGCTATCTCTCAATTAACATGGCAGTGTAGCATAAATTTGTGTGAACAGTAAACTACTTCTGTGACAATGGACAACAAATCCTAAATAAAAATTAATTCTCTCAGTATAATTCTGCTTCAGATATTAACCCTAGTTATGTGCATTTCATATTTTTGTGCTTATGTATATTTCTATATGACCACTTTACATCATTTTCTACTTCCCATATGCATGAGCTAGAATTTATACTGTTGTGTGCTTATAAACCTTCTTAGACTTCATGAGACACCCCCCCGCCATTCTGAATTTGACTATATGAAGATGACTCCAGTAAGTAATTAATCAATAGGCACACTGCCATCCTGGGTCACTTCATTCCCATAGGACAGACTGAGCAACTGAAGTTAAAGAGGATGCTGTCTGGATACATTTGATTTTTTATTATCATTTTTCTATTATAAATAGAGACAATACAAGAAGAAGGAATTCAGCTAAGGAAATATTCATTGTTTATATGACCCCCTGTGATGAGAATGGAGTAACTAACATTCATGAGAATTGCCAAATGAGGGCCCTTCCAAAAGGAAAGATGTGAGAAAAACTGTTTTCAAACCTAGACGGGAAAGGAGAAGATAAAACTGGGAGTTCAAGCCCCCTGAAAATTTAAATTTTGTAAGATAAGTAGGTGTGTGAAGAAGCTAAAAGTAATTTTATTTCTTTTGTTACACATTTGATTTGTGTTAAGAACAATTGGTACTCTCACATAATTAAAGCAGTTCTGACATTTTGGTGTGTTTCATTGTTGGGCTATGCACAGAATGTTCCTACTGTCTTTGTTAATGTATTTTGAATAAAGATGGGTTTTATATTCATTCTGACCTTGTGATACTACCTTGAGCTGCACAGTACTGTATAAAAAGATAAAGGAACTTTACAACGATCAGTCTTGGCTATTAATGAAAAAATTGCTTATTGCCAAAGGGAAATGCATTTTGCACTACTCTAAATTGAATGACAGTTTAGCCTGTTAAAATTATTTTTGTAGGGGCAATGTGGCCTCGAGAAAAAAATCTGTTATCTTGTGGTTCCTGTAGATAGCAGCATATTACTCATGATTTGAAGATGTTTGCGGGAAATAAAATTAGTGGCATTTGTCAATATTAATCCAATCTTCTCTTGATTACACTCTCTAAAGAGGAGTGGCATGGATATGTGATTTTTTT
The DNA here is from genome assembly GCF_018345385.1 of Vulpes lagopus. Classification (NCBI taxonomy): domain Eukaryota; kingdom Metazoa; phylum Chordata; class Mammalia; order Carnivora; family Canidae; genus Vulpes; species Vulpes lagopus. The sequence goes on from NC_054832.1 coordinate 22,666,889, forward strand.
TAAGAGAATACTTAAAATTTTTAAATAGCTAATATTTGGTTTGGGAATGTATTGCATTTTTTTTCTTCCAAGAATACTTCCTGTACTGCACATATTTTGTTCAGGATTGAAGTAACAGCTAACCATTCTTATATTCATAGCATAACAATTTGGCAACCTTACATAAAATCTCCAGAATATGGCCAAGAAAAATTTAAGGCCTTGAGTGGCCAACATTGATGTCATAAAGTCCTTGCACACAGTTCAGATAATTCCTCATCTGAGATCATTACAGATCTTCAATCAGGGTTTATTATTTATTTATCAACAGTTGCAACTACTGTGAGAATAGAGGAAGTTGATTAGGCAAAACAAAGTGATCTCTAAAAGTTTTTCAGAAACATACGGGAAGACCCTGACCCTAGAAAGTTAAATCTTCATTTATTCAACAAATATTCACTGACTGAGCACTGCTGTTAGCATGGTATTTAGAGCAAGGAACAGGAAAGGCGTGACTACATTTAAATGGGGAAGATAGACAATAAACAAGTAAACAAATATTTGTTTTTCCATTTCCTCTTTTCCATATTTTACTCTTTGGAGGGAGGTTACTACGTGTAGCCTACATGTAAGGAGAGTCAAGTCATATTCCACCTTCTTAAGGGTGGGGTATCTACATAAATTATTTGGAATTATTCTCTAAGGAATATTTGTCTATTCCCCTTTCATTTATTTATTCAGTAACTTGTTCATATCATTATATTGATTATTTAATACTTCAATTTATAATCCAATATTATTTTATTTATATTGTTGCTCAAATTTTTCCCACTCTGGCCATTGGAAACTCTTTTAGAAGGCTCTATCCCTTTGACATAGCTCTATCAATTAGGAGGAAAAAAAAACCTGAGCACTTCCTTAGCTTCTGGTAGTACAAATACTTTAGGTTTACCTTGAATACTTCCTTTATCAGTCCTAGATGCAGTTATTTCTCCAAGGATCCCCTGCTTCCTTTTATTTGAGAATGGTATTAAAAACTAAGATCTGAGAAATAGGTTCAATTGCTACTGAAATATTCTTGGTGCAAAGTCTTCTCAGTTCATAGAGCAACATAATATATGGGCGCGTGTTAACCTGTGCATAACACGTTTATAAACATTTCACATGTAGCCATCCGCATCTATATAAAGACAAACGCGTATTTCATTTTAATGTTTCCAATTCTAATCTGTCACCAAATGGATCATTCCAGCCTTCTCCCCTCATATGTCTATAACTCCCTCTCTGTTCCCAACAGTGGGAAACCTCTCTGGCTCCCACTCTCTGCCATCCATCTACCTAATGGTTCGATTCCAATATACATTTGTAGTGTTTTCAGAATTTTTAAGCTCATACTCTATTGGGACCAAATTTAGCAATTTGTATCTTATTCCACTCATTTCTGAAGTTATTTAGGTCAGGACCTCTTTCTATCACCCCTTTCAAAGAGATCATTTCATTCATTTGTAATACAGTTGGGTTATTTTGCTACATTCTGCATTCTATTTTTGAATCCCCCAGCCTCCTAAATTATATGTTTTAAATTTGTATACATTAAGGCTCACTTTTTGTGCTATAAAGGTCTCCAGATTTTGACAAATGGATACAGAATGATATTATTGCCTTGACAAAATCCCTTCTGCTTTACCTGATCAAGTTTCTCTCCACTTGCTGAACGCCTTGCAACCACTGACCTTTTCATCATACGTCTAATTTGGCCTTGCCAGAATATCATATAGAATCATATGTAGCCTTTTCAGACTGGCTTCTTTCACTTAGAAGATACACTTAAGATTATCAGTATTTTTTAAATGACTTGATAGCTCACTCTTTGCTTATCACAGAAAAATATTCCATTGTCAGGATATACAAATTTTTTTTTATCCATTCACCTATTCAAGGACATCTTGATTGTCCATTTTTTTGTGATTATGAATAAACCTGATCTAAAGATCCATATGCAGGCTTTTAGGTGGAAGCTGCCTGTCTTCCAAAGTGACTATACCATTTTGCACTCCCAGCAGCAGTGAATGAGAATCTCTGTTGCTCCACCTCCTCACCATCAATTGGTACAGTCACTTTTTCTTAGATTTTAGCCCTTCTAATAGGGGTGTACTTGTATCTTGTTTATTTTTATTTATTTTTTAATTGAAGTTCAATTTGCCAACATATAGTATAACACCCAGTGCTCATCCCATCAAGTGCCCCCCTCAGTGCCCGTAACTCTGGGAAATGAACAAAGAGTAGCGAAAGGGAGGTGAGCAGGGGATGGGTAACTTGTATCTTGTTTAAATTTGTATTTCTAATGACAAATAATATTGGCAATCTTTTCATATGCTTATTTGTCATCTGCGTACCTTATTTTGATAAAATGTCTATTCAAATATTTTGTCTATTTCACCCCCTCTGTGCTGCATGTTTACTTATAATTAAATTATAGTTCTTTGCATATTTTAGTTTTAAAAATACTTTTACATACTATTTTTAAAAAAGGAAGCCTTACTAAAAAAATAAAATGTACTGATCAAGCACATCATTGGCTTTCTGTGTTAGTGTACACAAAAGGAGAATTTGTGATTTTGCTACTTGCTGTTCCTTGCCACTCACACACTAACTTAGTATTTTGGTGATACTAAGTTACTTAGTAACCTTTGATACTTATAAACTTTGTGCTGTCTTTCTCCAGTCTCCTTTCATGTAAACTCCGCAAGGCCAGACTGTATTTTGTTGCATTCTCTATTTTTAATCATAGAGAATGATGACCACTCAATAAATGTTGGTTGAATAGATGAATGAATGAATGAATGAATGAATGAATGAATCCAAAAGTGACATAGTGATTGCATGAGTTGAGTGGAGAAATCGTTTGACAAATTTACCAATTTTTTCACTTGTATACAGACGGTTCTGACATCCTGTAGAAACACCACCATCAGCAACTTATCGGATTGTTTCCAAGTAAACAAATGCTATTTAAGGGAGATAAGGACAGTATTGGTTTTAAATAGGCAGTGCTTTGGGGCTCTTGAGTGGCTCAGTCAGTAGAGCATCAGACTCTGATTTCCATTCATGTCATGATCTTAGTGTGGGATGGAGCCCCACATTGAGCCCATACTGGGCCTAGAGCCTGCTTGAAATTCTGTCTCCCTCTATCTGTTCCCACTCCTGTACTCAAGCTCTCAAATAAATAAATAAATAAATAAATAAATAAATAAATAAACAATGCCCAATGAGATCTAATTTAACTATGCAACTGAAAAATAATGGGCTTAGGGGCCCTGGGTGGCTCAGTTGGTTAAGTATCTGCCTTCAGCTCAGGTCATGATCTCAGGGTCCTGGGATGAGCCTTACCTCAGGCTCTCTACTCAGCCAGGAATCTGTTTCTCCCTCCCCCTCCTCTCCTTTTGCCCTCTCTTTCCCCCCACGTCACCCCATGCTTGCTCTCTGTATCTCTTTGTCTCTCAGATCTTTTTTAAAAAGACTATGGGCTTGAACAGAACTTTTCTTTTGGGGATCCCTGGGTGGCTCAGCGGTTTAGCACTGCCTTCGGCCCAGGGCATGATCCTGGAGTCCTGGGATCAAGTCCCACATTGGGCTCCCTACATGGAGCCTGCTTCTCCCTCTACCTGTCTCTGCCTCTCTCTCTCTCTCTCTGTGTGTGTGTCTCTTATGAATAAATAAATAAAATCTTCAAAAAAGAACTTTTTATATTTTTGCGTGTGTGTTCATAAAGACACAACTTATTTAATAGGTATGCACAACATTTAAGTCATGTCTATTATATTCTTCAAACAAAGGAAATATTTAGAAACATGATCTGGTTAGCATGTAGGTTATTGAAAGAAATATTTACCTCAACCAGCTTCCTAGTAAATATCATCTTGCTGTTGTTGTTTATTCTGATACACTTGCATGTTTTAGGTGATGGCTGAAATTACCTACAACAAACCTTGAATCATCCCGTGTAAAGTATTTTATAAAACATGCTACAATTTCTAAATCTGGAGAGAGAACATATTTTTGATAGGAATGAGCAAATACAAATATACTGTGAATTCAAATAGCAGACTTATCTTCATGGAAAATAAATACACAATGAGATCAGAAAACAACATGGGCAGTCATCTATGTTTTGTTCATGTGCTAGAATGCACATTTGAATACTTACTTAGTGTAATGCCTTAGCAGATTACACTGTATGAATCTATATACTATTCTACCAATTGCAGGCATTTGGTCTACTTATCTCCCTTCACACATCTCATTGTAGCATTTAACCTGAACAGATTCAATTGATATTATTTAGAGAAAGACCACAAATTGGTTTTGAAAGATTAGAAACTTCAGCTTTGCTGCTGCATAGTACATTCATATGAAAAGATAGTGAGACTCAGAAACACAGAAATATGTGACCTATTGACATAGCAAATATGTAACATGAGTGGGTTTTTCTAGTAACTGCATATTGACAAGACACTCATTGTATAATGAAAAAGGATTTTGCTTCTCTTCAGTGTGTTTGCCTGAGAGTGGCATGTGATGATGACTCTGGGTTCCATTTTTTTTTAATCACTTAGTGTTTTCATCCATGAGGTGAAAACTACCATCTCACTCAAGCCCATTATACAAATTAGAAGCTTTTGTTCTTTTCATGTTTTGTTGGTAGGCATTAACATGGACACCATGAACATATTGAAGCTGGAAGTAATGACGTGAAATTGCTCACATCATTACTTTAAATTGAAATGCAGACAGTTCATCTGCATAGAAGTCATGAGACTCTCTTACCTGGAAGATTAAAAATACTGAATATCAACACTTCAATGACTATAAAAACCCACTACATTTTAAAGCATTTTTTCCCTCATATGCTATGTGTATGATAATTTTTTAAAATCCCTTGTATTCGTCTCTAGTTGCTTCAGTTCCTAATTGGAACCTGTGTCTGGAACACCAGCATTTTGAAATAGAAAGCATATCCTCTTGGAACAGAGGGTGCATTCATTTTTATTTTCTTGTGTTACTATAAATTAACTTTTTAGTTCATTATTAAAGGCAAAATAGGTATGCATCACTAGCTAAGCATTAATGATCCTGCATTAGGGGAGAAAATTTGAACTAACCAACTTTCTACAATAACAATTATTTTGTTTAAAGAAAGCTTCTCATGATTCTACATAGGTGAATACTTCAAAAGATCATTTCTTAATAATACTAACTTTTAAAATCTGCTTCAGTGTAAGAGGATGTTCAGAGAAAATATGGCATTTTATAACACAAGCTATTTTAAAGCAGATGGGCTATGTCAATCTCCAAGACAGTTTCTGCACTTGTTCCTATAGAAATCATAAATGTGCCAGAAACTGTGGGGATGTCATGCTAGCAAAATGTAATAAAACATGGGACATTTTTCATTTTCTGAGAATATAATAATAGTAATAACTGTGCTTTAAAAGCTCGTTCTTACTAATCAAATATGCAGAGTTGATAGTCAGCTCTTGAATCTTTTTGAGTGTGTGCTTTTGAAATTATTACCCATTTACAGAATCATGGAAATATGCTAAATCTAATATCTTAGTTTTACACAGTATGAAACTGAGGCTCGGCTGATGAATAAAAACCTGAAAGAAGTAAAGAGAGGAAATTTCAGATTCCCCACACCCTTCCCCTACCCCTGACCTTTCTTACCTACCAGCCTCATATCCTTTGATTAAGCTTTCCTGTGTTATCAACAGAGGTGATCTTTCCATACTCCTGTCTAAATTGAGTCATGCCACTGTGTGTCAGAGTTTATCTTGCCTACCCATTGGGAAACATTGCAACAACTCTCATCTTATTTCTGGCATCATTAATCCTTGCTTTTTACTGGACCATTGCTGATTCTCCAATATTAAAAAAAAAAGAAAGAAAAGAAAAGAAAAGAAAAAGAAAAAAAAGAAATAAACCGCCTCCTCCTCAAAATTCTATTTACCTGATTTTCAGACCACCATTTGCTGTTTTCTCCCTTTGCTTATTGCTCTGTCTCCCTGACCACTTAAATGTCAGAGGTCTACAAAGTTTGGGCTTTGGTCCTCTTGTGTCCTACACTCTCTGTCCTGATACTTTCATCTGGTCTTTAAGCTTTGAAGATTATCTTTGTGGTGATAACTTCCAAATTTACATCTGCCAGCTACTTCTCTATTGAAATCCATTCCTATATATCCAACTGACTACTCGACATCTCCAGCTGAATGTCTAATAAATGTCCCAAATATGACAGTCTGTATCTAAACTCTTATTTTTTTCTTTTTACTAAAAGCTGTTCAACCATAGTCTTTCTTATATCAATAGATGGCAAACCCATCCTTCCATATGTCCAAGGAAAAAACTTGGAATCATTTTCGACTCTTATTTCTCTTACCTACTACATCCAACCCATCAGAAAACTGTGGCTTCAGTTTCAAAATATATCCAGAAGTTAACCATATATCAGAATTATACCACTGCTACCCCAATCCGCATTTTCATCCTCTCTCACCTTAGATCTCTACAGTTGCTTCCTGACAGGTAATGCCAGCTCTAGTGACTTGCTCCTAGGGAATCTATTCTCAATATAGCAGCCAGAATGATTCCTTAGACACATGCATATCTTGTAACTTCTCTATTAAAAATTCTTCAATAATGTCCCTCTTCACAAAGTCTGTGTATAGATATACATAAGTAAAGATATGATTACATTTTAGGACAGTCTGTTAAAAAATCCAAGATATTGTAGAAAGGCACCAGCAATCAACTAACTTAGTTTTGGAGGACCTTCTGAGAAAAAAGTAACATCCACTCTGTGAATTTAAAGATGGAATAGGCATTATCCCAGAGACTGGATGGTTGAAGGGGACGGATCAGCATAGAAAGCACTCAACATTTTGAGATTGTACTATGTGGCAAGCAGTGTTTAAAATACAAATGGTTTACATCGATTTGATCATTTACTTTTCCTTACAAACCTTCCAAGTAAGTAGTGTTATTATCCTTATTTTACAGATAATGATAGTGATGCACAGCCAGCTATTGGTAGGGCAAAGATTCAAATTCACTTAGTACATCTTCAAGGTTCAGGTACCAACTACTGTAATTGGAGAAGTTAGCAAGACCCAAATCCTAGAAAGCCTCAAGGTCCAAGTTAAAATTAGACTTTGTCCTAAGAGTGTCATAGGAGATATTTTTCCTATTTTGGAATGATCAGTAAATTTAAAACAAAAATGAACTAAGAAGAAATTGTACAGTACTACCTTCAGTTTAATAAACTGCCTAGGTTAAAATAAATCCAAACTCCTTTAGTGGACTTGTGAAGCCCTATATACATTTCAGCCTCCTGACCTCATTTCAAGCCATTTTTCACTTTCCCCACCCACCCTTCCATCCGTTGCCTTTGGATTTCACCTAACCTATGCTCTAAACTCTGGGTTCACTCTTCCCAGAAAAGTGTGCCTGCACAGAAAAACTGCATACATTTGACAGATGGAAATCTTCCAGCCTGGGTTAAGACTCTAAAAGCCCATGGCAACTTGCTGCTTCCTGACCCACCAGTTCTGATTAGGTCTTCGATGTATTTCCTCTTTATGAAAAAAAAGAAAGAAAAAAAAAGATCAATTATTTTCCTCAATTACCAATTATTCAGTGCTCAGTTTAATTATCATAGATCTGGGAAATTTCCTCTAATTTTTATCTTCCTTGTCAAATGCGTACAGATAAACAGCCATGTGTTATTTAGAATGGGCTAGGTTATGCTACCCTCTCAAATTCCTTGAACTTGAGGCTTCACACATCAGTTTTTTTTTTTTTTTTCATTCTACCTAAAGGCCATTGTAAGGCAGTTCTGGTGGTGCAAATGATCAGACTACCTCTATCTCATTATGCCAAAAATCTCAACTTGAGCCTTCAATTTGCCATAACAGAGAAAGAGAGGTAGAGAATGATCCTTTAGTTCAAAAATGCTTCTGTCTCGACCTGGAACATGTCATTTCTGCTTTCATTTCATTAGCCAGGACTTGTAATATGGCTTTGTAACAAATCATATATGGGACCATTGAGAGTGCTTCCACAGGTAACAATTAAAATGAGGTAGTGATTAGTTCATCTCTTATCTAATTCTTGCCTCATTATATGATAGCTATGTGTTTATATATCTGTTTCTTCATTAGAACTATGAGTTCCTGGAGGGCTTTTTTCAAACTCCAAGTTCAATTAAGGTTGATTCCGTTCACTTCCATGAATGTTGAGTTGCATCTATTAGACATGGTTTGTGTTGTAGTCCGGTTTCCAGGAAAGAGACACAGAGAAGTTTATGAGGAAATGCACTTGGAATCAGTAACCATGAGAGGGTGAAGAGGTGAAGACAGCACCATTAGGCAGAGGGAGAGGTTGAGCTCTGATACAATCCCAATGGAGATTTCCAACTGACTACACTGGAACTCTAAAGCTGAGATAGCCCTTTACAGATGTCCCAGTTTGAGGTTATGGGTCCAATTTTATATGCCAGCATGTGTCAGTCAGTGGATGTATGCTGCCAGAGGGAAGGGGTATGTGATCTTGAACCAGGAGGTCTTCTTCAGATGAGGGCAAGTCCTAGAGGAAAAGCCTACAGTTCTAAAAGGAACATCTTGATATAGCACAGTGCCCATTACCATTTAACAAAAAAGTAAGGGTGCCTCTGTAGGTGGTATATTGGAACTATCCTATATATATGTAAGTGTTATATTGTCTTACAGTGCTAACAAAATAGGAGCCCTGTCTGCTAGCCTAATGTTGTTTAAAACTGGAAATTACCGTACTTGACAATTTGAGGCCTAAGAGTTTGTGACTTTCAGTTTGTTCACTTTGTTATAAATCAAATTCTATTATAATTTTTTAATAACACATTCAGGATCAGTCTAAAATTTGGTTTCTAAATGGTATAGACAAATTCCACATTTTCATTTTAACATATATTTACATCCACAGCTACTCGGTTGTGTGGGTAATTTAAGCTTCAATTAAGTTGAGAACTGGTTTCACTGCTTTTTATCTTTTCAAAAATAGCTCATATGAACTAATGTCTAAATAGAATTTACTCAGCAACATAAAAATATGTTATGCCAAAATAGAACCAGAATAAAGTAATCGGTAGCTTTTTAATAGGCTCCAATAAATGAGAATGAGTTAGGATTAACTTAGCATTTAAACTGACAGTGCTAATTTTATGTATGCTATGCAAATATTTTTTTGTAATACCACATGATTTATTTAACTTTTCTCTACAGGTTTTCTTTTTCTCTCTTTAAAATGGAGGTTTTAAAAAGCCTAGAATAAAATATGTGATTGATAAGTTATGGATGCTTCAAAACATCTCAGACTGGTCTTACAAATATGTTTGCTGTTCTTCCCTTTGAATATTCACAAGTAGTATTGCAAATGCAAAATTGTCTGCTTTGGCCAGTTAGTTTGAGGGTAGTGAAATAAAAACACCAAAAAGACAGATCTTTATGGTAAGGTTACTACAGTGTTTTAGGAGACACAGGTATTTGAATGCAAGAGTTCATCACTGTGTGATATTATAATGGATATAGATTCAGAGTACCATGGGAAATATTATGGAGAACAAAAATTCTATATGTGAGAATGTTGAAAAGATGAAGTAGTTAATTTTTTCACATAATAAAAAAAATTAAATTTTAGTGGCTTCCAAAAGCAAACAATAACTTTCATGCTCATGGTTCTACAAGTTAACTGTGGTTTAACTGATCTTGGCTTGTTATGTCTGGGCCAGGCTTACTTCAGGCTTCCTGTCATGTCTGTCCCATATGTATTCATCTTAGACCTGGCTGAAGAGTGATGACTGAGGTGTGCTCTTCTCATGGAAAATCACACACATGCAATAGGCTAAGCCAAATCATATAAGTATGTTTAAAGATGCTGCTTACATCCCATCCACCCATTAACAATCCATTGGCCAAAGAAATCTAAGGTCAAGCTCAACATTAATGGGACAAGGAAATATAGCCCACCCATGCCAGTGAGGAGTCACATGAGCAAAGTTACATGAGCCATTCATGAGTGTAAATTCTATAATGGATATTTGATTACAGAGCCAGGGGCAACAGTCCAATCTATCACAAAAAGTTTCAAAGGAGATGACAAATCTGAGCTGGGTCTTGAAGGAAGAGTAGGAGTTTACAAATTCAAATCTACACTGAATCTAAATCCAATATCCTGCTCTGCTACTTTTCCTACAACTTCAAGTTATTTAGTTTGGAAAACCTATAATTGCTTTATTCTTTCCAAATAACCACATTCCACAGTTATCTGAAAGTTGTTCATCCTCAATGTCATTGTCAAATTCACTTATCTAACCGCTGAGTTAATAAACTTCCCTCCAATCGTCCAAAGCTCTTTTGTTCACTGTCTGCAAAGACTTCTGGTGCCTTTGAGACTGCTATTTCTAATGCTTATGTCTGTAGCTTTCCAACTTTCTCTCCAATTATTTGCAGATCTTCAGGACAACTAGTGTTCCTAGTATTTGCTCTGATTTTTTTCTTGGATAGCTGTGATTTTTTTTTCATGATATTTCTGTCACTTTTTCATTATTAATCACCACTATAAATCTGTTCTCTTTTTGCTTTTTGTATTATAAATAATTATTTTATTTATGTATAACCCAAATATCACTCCACCCTTGAATATACATCATCTTAAGTTGATTCTTCAAGAATCCTCTGAATTGACTTATAGATATAACTTTTGATTCAATGTAGTCAGTTTTTTTTAAAATACCGAGCTGTAGATAATACTGTCTCTGAGGGATAAGAATAATAAAATGAGATTACTTCTCTCTCAGTATATTTCTTCGATTTTCTACTATTATTTATATTCATATCTCAATCATTGGATTATTTGAAAAAAATTAGCACTATTGCTTGTTCCATATACAGTTCCTACTTTTCTCTGAGAAAAGTGGTTTTTTTTTTAAGATTTTATTTATTTATTCATGAGAGATACACAGAGAGAGGCAGAGACACAGGCAGAGGGAGAAGCAGGCTCCCTGTAGGGAGCCGATCCCAGGTCTAACTAACCAGGATCACACCCAGGGGCTGAAGGTGGCGCTAAACTGCTGAGCCACCAGGGCTGCCCAGAAAGTGATCTTCATTGGAAAAGAGCAGTTAGTTGAAAAAAAAAAAAACAACTCTCTTAGAGATAGGAGTTAACAGGAGTTGTAACAAAAAGCAGTGTTAAGAAGAGATAAGAGTCTGTGGACTTAGGGTCAGCAACCAGAAAAGATCATTGAGATTCATGAATGTAAGAGAAACACTTGCATTGCCAATGAAAAATTAAAAATTGTTGTCGAGTTCAGGCAAACTATTAATGCATATGTAATGTGGAAGCACAGAACTCCTGGTAAGAACTAGCCTTAGGCAAGATTTCATTTTCAAACAGAGAATACTTTATATTATGATTCTACAAATGAATGTTGTCTAAATATTTTTGTTAATTGCAGAATATTTTACGATAATAAGGATCATCAAGTGTTGAAAAACGTAGTGATTCATTTGACATTAAAAAAAAAAGAAGTACATGTATTTTAAGCATAAAAATTAAGGCTGTTCTGGGTTTGAACTACATTCACACTTTGGAAATCAGCAAAAATCAAGGTCCTTCACCTTACCAGAGGGTAGGTAAAGAATTTTCCTAAATATTTTGCAGCACAACTGGAAGGAAAAAAGAGTTCTAATTCTCGTTCTTCTCCACCAGTATACAATCAGTGCCTTACACAAAGCTTTGCATATGAAATGTTCAATAGCTATAACTTGAGCAAATAGATATTTATTGAGTAGCCATGAAATATAGGTATGTTGAGCATTGGAGTGGATAAGGAGGATAAAAAGCACACAAAGTTTTAATCATTCAGCTAGTATTTGGTAAGCAGTTACTATGCACTGTTTTAAATACTGGGATACAGTATTATGGATAAGACAGGAAAACTCTCTTATCTCATGGACCTTACATTCTATTTGGGTGAGACAGAAAACAACAACAAAAAGCAAGAGGAAACAATGTAATATTAGATCACTTGCATCTAGAACTATAAAGCAAATAAAGAAGGTAAAATCATCGTTAGAAAGGACTAGGAGGATTCCTATTATACGTGGGCTGACCAAAGGATAATGTTCTGAAAAGGTGCCACTTGTGATGTGAGACCACTTGAGAACCCACTGGGGAAAGTGATTCAGACAGAAGGAAGAGCAACTTCAAACTCACTATAACAGGAAAAGCTGTGGTAAAACTGTCCTTTGCTATTCTCTTTGTAAGTTTGCCATTTAGACAATTAGGGTGTGACTTGGGAGGTAAAGGAACTGTGAGTGGAAGTAACACATCACTATAGAGGGAAGTTTTAAGAGTCAGTGTGTGGTTCACTTTTTCCTTGTTTTGGTGACCACTAAAGTATGTGTCAGGATGGAGCTTTCATAAGCTCAGTTCCTTAGGGACATGGATAATTTCTGTTCTCCCAGTGATCTGTGCTTTACAATGAAGAAGAAATCAGTTTCTGCTGTGTTAAGACATTAAGAGTTTTGACTTGTTTGTTACCACAGCATAATTCATCTCATCTTGACTGGTGCAGACACTTTATAGAAGTTCACATAATCTTCTCCTTGAAATTTCTCCTTTGAGTTTTATCATTCCATTATCTCCCCATTCTCAGGCTATAAATTTTATTCCTAATTCTTTTTTTAAGGTTTTATTTATTTATTCATGAGAGACACAGAGAGGAGCAAAGACACAGGCAGAGGCAGATGCAGGCTCCCCACAGGGACCCCGGTGTGGGTCTCAATCCCCGGGCCCCTGAGCCAAAGGCAGATGCTCAACCACTGAGCAACCCAGGCATCCTGATTCCTAATTCTTAGTCTTCATAATAGGTTCCTCTTTTTCAGTTCACTCTTCTTATTTTTTTCCTTTTGTTCAATCACCCAGGGTCAACACATCTACCATTGATTCTTCAACTTCTATCTAAACTTTATAACTCTAATGTCTGTAACTCCAATAAAATCTTCTCCCCAAATACTCAAATCTATGTGTCCAAATGCTATATAGATAGATAATACTGTTTCCACCTGGAAATTTTCTTCAACTCAAGTTTTTCTCTGTTCTCACTAGAGCAATTCTTTTTGTTGAATTCTATCTCTTTGTAAATGTTACTTTACTTATATCCTAAATCAGAAATCTGGAAATAATCATAGTTTCAGTCTTCCAAGTCACTCCAAGTAACCTATAATTATATAAATTCTACATGTAACATACCCCTTGTCTTCTTTGCCTGTTCTCCTTACAGGACTGCATCATCCTAAGTAAGCTATGACAACTTCAAAAGCTTTCCAAAAATGTCAGAGTTATAAAATATTAGTTAAATCACGTAACTCTTACATTTAAAAAATGGTTCTGAAATTTTATTATCAGTAGTACAGACACTATATTTCTAGCATAGCTTAAGTCCATCAAAGACCATTCATGTCTACAATCACCTTCCTCTATTCCTCTTACACATTCCAATCAAATTTGTAGTAGGCATGTATTTCTCAATACATTTGTTTATGACATTTCCCCTCATCTGAATTGCCATTCCCTTCTTCTTCCTGGATGATCATCACTGAAGGCTTTCTCTAGCAGCTCCCCCTCTGACCAAATGAATTATTTCCCTTCTGTGTTTCAATGATAAACTGTAGATAAGATTTACTGAGCAGACGCTATATTAGTTTCCTAGGGCTGATGAAACAAAGTACCACAAACTTGATGGCCTCATAGGAAAGAAATTTATTCTGTCTAGGAGCTTGTAATAATGTCCGCAGAGCCATACTCCCCCGAAGGCTCTGGAGAAGAATCTTTCATTGCTTCTTGGAAGCTTCTGGTGGTTGCTAGCAATCCTTGGTGTTCCTAGTCTTACAGATGCATCACTTCAATCTCTGCCTCCATTTTCACATGGCTTTTCTCCCTGCGTGTCTCTTCTGTGTCTCTGCACTCATATCTCCCTCCCTTTTATTTTATAAAGATAATAGCCATTGCATTTAGGTCCCAGACTATCCAGTATGATTTGGTTAAGTTGATTACATCTGCAATACCTTATTTCCAAATATGGCTTCATGCACAAGTATCAGGAGTTCAGACTTAAATATATATTTGGTGTGGGAGCAGAAAAATGAACACACTACAATACCTTCTAGCAGTGTGTTGAGCACTTCTAATACATAAGGTCAAACCATATAAAAATGCCATTTTTGTGTATCAAAGAGAGTTAATTTTTGACAAAGTCATATAGTTCAATCTAACACATTGAGTTTTCACAACATCTCTATCAGGCAACACTGCTTTTAGTCCCACTTTAAGGAGAGGACACTGAGGAAGTTAATTAACTTGCTCAAGGTATACAATTAGTAAATGACAGAGCCTACCTCCAGCGTTCATTCTCTTACCCATTATAATATGTCAGTTTTCTTTGGCCATATTAAATCTTGTTATACACAACTCTATTATATCACTTATCACATAACTTATGTTTATGTTCCCCTTGATTGTATTCTCTGAGCTGCTTTAGGAAACTATTCGTTGTGCATTCCCAACATTAAATATAGTATGTGACATTAGGTAGAAAATAAATCTTCTTTAAAAAATAAATGAATATATTATCTAGAAAATGTACTCTCCTAAAGAGGAAAGAGAAGATACTTGGGAATAATAAAATGTCTTGCCTATCCCCAGCCATTGTATGTTATTAAATATGATAGAGTAGGGACTGAGAAGCTATTGGGAATTCAATCTTAGTCTCATGTGACAAAATAGCATCTGCTCACCCTCATTCTAAAATCACCCTTATCTCATTCTTAGCTCTAGTTCTAGCATTACGAATATTCCTCTCACTCTGCTTTATACTTAAATTACAGTTAAGTCCAGATTAAGCCAAAATAAATTGATTTTTTTCGCCCAGATGTGCAGAATTACTGAGCTTCAGCATCTGTAACTGTTTTTCTTCCATTTTTAAAAATATCAATATGTACTTTTTGATTTCGAAGTAAATGTAAATGATTTTTCTAATTAAAGAAAAACCAATTAGAATAAGTATATTAATATGTGATTATTTAATAAAAAGAGTTCTACTCCAGGATGTAATAAGCTGGAACAGTGTCATTCCCAACTTTATAATGAGTAAGAGCCAAATTAACTTCAAATGCACAACTCTTTTTGATCTCATAGAGAACTGAGGTGGCAAGCAAACAACTAGATCAAAATCTAAGGAGAGACAAGTCCTTGCACACATATACCTGGAATCAATATAATCAGATAAGACTGAATGTGGGCTGGCTGGAGTGTGAACCCCCCTGGATACTTCAGAAATTGGTGGAGGCCATGCCTTTTTACAGTCTCTTTCTCCATAAACCCACAAGAGCTCACAGAAAATATCAAAAGGGACCTAAGAAAGTGTTCATTATGGTCTAAAAGTCAGGGATAAGAATGGCAGTCACACAGGATAGGCAAGAAACCCAGTAAGATTCTTCTTTCTTGCCTCACTTTATGAAATAAAATGCTTATTCTTCAGTTAGAAGAACAACAAGCAACCTCATCACTGACTAAAACTCATTACAATCAGGAAAAGAGAACAGAAGAAACAACTTGGTCCTGGAGGAGGGGTAGGAATAAATATTGGGCTCAGAACTATGTGAAGTTGGGGAATAGGCACACCAAGAAGACCCATAACTTGAAACTTGGAACAATGGAGCCTGAGTGAGGCAGAATTTAAGCAGAAAATGAGAATTTTCTTCCCTCTCCATCACCACCTTACAACACCAAGCTAACAAATACTGAATATCAAGTAACCATACACTACTGCTGGGAGAGGAAAAAGAGCAACAAAAACATACAAAGAAATCCTCTCTGAGACACAGTGCAAAAGAAAGGCCTAAAGCAGGGGGCAGTACAGATATTGTGTGGCCAATCAACTTCCACTATAAACACTGAATACCACTACAGTGTAATGAATGTTACTCTAGACATAACAATCCTAATACCTAGATTAACCCAAACCCATATAATATAGACCTTGAAAAAGGAAAGGTGTCCTCTCATTTTCAAGAATAAGATCTATCAACCTTATTCTCTAGTGTCCTCTACACAATGACTAACTTTCTACAAAAACTTATAAGGTGTATGAAAAGAGAAAAAAATGCTCCCAAGAATCAAAGCATGGATCAGAAGATCAGAATCAGATTTAGATATGTCACATTCATTAGAAATATCTTGCAGGGAATTTTAAGTACATAAAAGGTTAAAGGCTCTAATGTAAAAGGCAGACAACAAGGTAAATAATTTCAGAAGAGAGATGGAAACTATAAAAATAAATGAAATGGAAATGTTGAAAAGTGAAAGCTAAAAAAGGTAACATAAGTGAAGAATATCTTTAATGAACTCATCTTTAGACTTTGCCCAATCAAAGGAAAGAAAAAGAGTGAACTGGAAGATTAGTCAAAAGAAATAAACCAAACTGAAACATACAAAGAAAAAATAGAGAAAACAAACAGAACATCTAAAAGCAATCATATCAAATGTTCTAACATATGTGTAGTTGGAATCTCAGAAGGAGAAGAGAAAGAGAATAAGGCAGAAGAAATACATGAAAGAGGGCGGCCCCAGTGGTGCAGTGGTTTAGCACTGCCTGCAGCCGGGGGTGTGATCCTGGAGACCTGGGATCGAGTCCTGCGTCGGGCTCCCTGTGTGGAGCCTGCTTCTCCCTCTGCCTGTCTGTCTGTCTGTCTCTCTGTCTCTATGAATAATAAAAGAAAGAAAGAAAAGAAATACATGAAATAATTTCCCAAAATTAATGACAGCAAGCCATACATCTAAAAAGAAGAAAAAAGAGCCCTTGGCATACCATATGTAAAATGTTGAGAACAAAAAGCAAATAGCAATCTTGAAGGTAGACAGAGGAGAAACAGACATAACATGTAGAAGAATGAGAACTAGGGCAGACTCTGTGTCAGAAGACAATTGAATGGTAAAGAAAAAATTAACAAGTTGGAATTCTATATTCAGAAAAAGTTATCTTTCCAAAATGAAGGACATATACTTTCTTAGATAAACTAAACCTGAAGGAATTCATAGCAAGGAGACAAAAAAAAACTCCAAAAAAAATATGAAAGGAAATTCTTTAGGCTAAAGGAAAATTATATCAGAGAAATCTGGATCTAAATGGTGAAAAGGAGAATGCTAGAAGAGAAACAAAAGGAGATAAAACTCATTTTCTTGATTTTTAATTATGATAACTTCTAAAATAAAAATAGTACCAAAGCATTTTTATTTATGTATATATAAATTTTAATTGGGTTAAAAAAGATGGGAGAGAAGAACTGGAAATATATTGTCAGAGATCATAAACTGTATGTAAAACAATATATTATTTAAAGGTAGACTATGATTACTTAGAGATATTTACTTACAAACCCTAGGAAAGCCATTAAAAATTTTTTTAAAGAGATTTAAATAGTAAGTTAATAGAGATAATAAGGTGAACTCATGGAAAAACACTCAAAATGACCAAAAAATAGGGCAAAAACAGATAACAGAGAAAACAAATACCAAGCATATCTATAATCATACAAACTATAAGTAGCTTTAAAAAAAATCCATTACAAAAAAAAAATCCATTGCAAGACAAAGATTGTCAGGACTGAATGAAAAAGCAACACTCAGTTAAATTTTATCTGCAATAGGCCTACTTTAAATAAAAGACACAAATAGATTAAATCAAAAGGATGCAAGAAGGTATACCATGCAAACAAACAAAAGAAATTTGGAGTGGTTGTATTACTATGAGATAAATATAATCTTTAGAAGAAAGAATATTATCACAAAGAGGATGTTACATCATAAAAATGAGTCAATTCTCCAATCATACATAACATCCTCAGTGTATATGCAAGGAACAGCAGAACATCAAAATATATGAGGCAAAAGTTCATTGAAGAAAGGAAAAATAGAGAACTCCACAGCAACAGTTGGAAATTTCAACTCTCTTTTCTTAATAATCAATAGAACAAGTAGTCAATAAGAATCTGGAAGACCTGGACAAAAGTATAAATTCTTGCATGTACATTCAATTATAAATGGAACATTTATCAAGATACAGCATTTTCTAGGCTATAAAATAAACATCAAAAAAATTAAAAGTAGATGAAAACATAAGAAACATGGCTGGTTGGACCATAATGAGATTTAACTAGAAATTAAGAACAGAAAAATAGTTCATAAATCCTCAAATATTTGGAAAATAAATGGCACACTTTTAAGTATTCATGGATAAAAAGGGAATTCTTAAAGGAAATTGAAAAATATATTGTACTAAAGTAACATGAAAGCACAACATATCAAAATTTGTAGGTGTAGCTAAAGCAGTGTTTAGAAGGAAATTTACACTAATTTCTTATAATAGATAGGAACAAAGATTTCAAATCATTAATGTAAGACTTTTGAAAAGGAAGAACAAACTAAACCCAAAACAGGCAGAAGGAAGAAATAGAGATAAGAGTAGAAATCAATAAGATTAAAACAGAACAATAATAAAAAAAAAATCTGTGAGATCAAAAGCTGATTCTTTCAAAAGATCAATAAAATTTAAAACTTCTAGCCAAACTGACCAAGAAAAAAGGGACAAGACACAAATTAACAATATCAGGAACAGAAGAGAGGATCTCACCACAGATATTAAAAGGATATTAAAAAACATTGCAAATAATTCTAATAGAATGGCAAAAAGGAAAAAGATAAGAAAAATTGACATTAA
This sequence comes from Vulpes lagopus, assembly GCF_018345385.1. Classification (NCBI taxonomy): domain Eukaryota; kingdom Metazoa; phylum Chordata; class Mammalia; order Carnivora; family Canidae; genus Vulpes; species Vulpes lagopus. The sequence continues at coordinate 22,685,739 of NC_054832.1, forward strand.
GTGCTGACAAGCAAGTGGCATTTTCACACATTATTGATGGAAATAAAAAATAGTACCTACAATTTGGAAAACAGTTTGACAGTTTTTCTTTTTTTAAAGATTTATTAATTAATTTATTTGAGAGAGTGTGGGGAGGGGCAGAGGGAGAGATTCCCAAGCAGACCCCCACAGAGTGAAGAGCCTGACTTGCAGCTCAATCTTTAGACCTCAAGAAGATCATACTTGAGCTGAAACCAAGAGTTAGAAGCTTAACTGACTGAGCCACCCAGGTGCCCCACTTTGATGGTTTCTTAAAACATTAAATATCTACATGCCACATGATTCATCAATTCCACTTCTAGGTATCTGCTCAAGGGAAATAAATGTTCACCAAAAAGAATTTATATGTGAATGTGTATAGCCACTTTTTTTCTAGTCTTCAGACTATAACTTGGAAACAGTCAAGATGTCCTTCACTAGTGAATGGACTTAAAAATGGCTATACATTCATAAAATGGAGCATTATTCAGCAATAAAAAGGAAAAGACTATTGGTTTATGCAGGAATGTGGATGAACTTTAAATGCATTTTGGTAACTGAAAGAAGGTTACGTAATGTGATTCTACTTATATGACACTTTAGAATACTAAAAATTATGGAAATGGAAAATAGTTGGTTGATTTTGAGGTGCAGAGAGAATTTAACAACAAAGGGTCAGCATGAAGGAAACTTGAGGTCATGAAATTGTTGTTATGTGGAACTGTAGTAACAGCTAGATGACTATATTTGTCAAAACACATACATATTAGATAGCTAGGGGTAACAAAATAGCACAGGTTGGGTTGCTTAAACATGAACTTTATTTCTCACAGTATAGAAGTCCAAGATCTAGGTGTTAGCAGGTTTGTTTTCTTCTGAGGCTTCTTTCTTTGGCTTGCAGATTGCCACATTTCCCCTGTGTCTTCACATGGTCTTTCCCCTGCACCTACACCCCTAGTGCTTTTCTGTTTGTCCTAATTTCCTCTTATTATAAGGATACCAGTCAAATTGATTTAAGCTCCACCCTAATGACCCTATTTTAACTTAATCACCTCTTTCAAAGCCTCTTCTCCAAATGCAGTCACATTCTAAGATACTGTGTATTAGGTCTTCAATATATGGAGGGGGGTGGGGTCACAATTCAGCCATTACACTACATAATTCCATACTGCAAAGATGGAATTTTACTTTATGCACATAAAAAGTAGCCAAAGAAGTTAATTCATAAGTATAGGCAGAATGTTTAGCATAGATCTGACAAATAAACTTAATTGTATTTTAAAAAATTCATAGCAATCCTGAGGGGATAGAGAAGAATGGAACCGACCAATATTGCTTTGGATAGAAGACTGAAGAGCAAAAGTACTACACACAAATCCTATATTGTAGTTGGTAAATTTGTTGCTCACAGAGGTATGAGCCCAGAAATTCCAAAATTATTTTATATGTATCCTAGGCTTTAAGAAGTAGTACGTATATTGTTGATAATAAAAACCAGATGACTGACTTTTGAAGAAAGAAGTTTCATAAGAGAAGGATGAAGATTAGAATGATCCATGTTTTTGAACAAGAATTGTACCAATATGGAGTCATAGATTTGTTTTAATAGTTTTGGTTTAGCTCTATCCACTGAGAAAGACTAGAGGTCGTGACACCACTAGCAGTGAGCCCTATCTAGTGTCCAAATCTTGGTTTGTAAATGACATTCTCAAATAAAAGAAGTCTGGGTTCTTTGGGGAATGGGTTGATTCCAGATTTGGGCTAGGGAAAATAAGATAAATCTAGAGTATCTCGTGGTGCCATTAAGTATGGAAATACAAAAAAGAAAAAAGAGAGAGAGGGAGAGGACAGTAAAGAAAGAAGGAGAACAAGGGAGGAAGGTTTAAAGGATGGAAGCATGTCCAAAGTGCATAAAGGTAACCCGGAAAGCACTTCCAATAGACAAAGAGCGACTTTTGTAAAAATGCAAATAATGATATTGGTTTATAGCAAAAAATAAAACAAAGCATCCATGCTAAGACAAACAAGAAGAGATTATACTCTCTTACAGAAGAATTTGAAGGACATGGAAAAAATGAGGGAAATAGAAAATCACTATTAAAAATGCCACAATAGACCTAGAGGGTATTATGCTAAGAAATAAGTCAGACAGAGAAAGATAACTACCATATGAGTTCATTTATAAGCAGAATCTAAAAAACAAGACATGAATAAACAAACAAAAAGCAGAAACAGACCCATAAATACAGAGAATAAACTGATGGTTGCCAGACGGGAGGATGAAGGACAATGGGCAAAATGGGTGAAAGGAAGTGGAGACACAGACTTTGAGTTATGAAGTGAGTAAGTCACTGGGTAAAAGGTACAGCATAGAGAATGTAGTCAATGTATTAAAATAGTGTTGGTGGTGACAGATGGTAGTTTCACTTGTGGTGAGCATACACAGCATAATACACCAACTTGTTGAGTCATTATGTTGTACACCTGAAACTAATGTAATATTGTGTTTCAAGTATACTTCAATTTTTAAAAAGTACATTAATAATTTCTATAGGCAAGGTCCACTGATAAATGCTAAAATTAGTGGGTTAAAATTTAAGCAGAAGCAATATATTTGCAGTCTCAAATTATCTACCCCAAAGCACTATTTACAGAGGGTAAAATAGTAACTTTACAATAAAGACCTGTGGCTGAAATCACTTAACTGAGGGATCAGGGTTAACCTCACCACTTATAGATATAGATGCCCTGATGTGATGCCTTGAGAGTATGTATGATATAATGAAGATAAAACCAACTCAGACCTATCTATTTGAAGGACTGTTTACAAAATGACCCATACTCCGCAAATATATCAAGGTTATGTAAGCCAGGGCTAAAAGTCTGTCAAAGAATGGAGGCATATAAGTTACATGATCACTAAATATAATGGGAATCTTAGATTATAGAACAGAAAAAAACATTAGTGGAAAAATTCATGAAATCCAAATAAATTCTGTACTTTGGTTACTATATTTATATCAAGGTTAATTTCTTAGTTTTTATTAAATTTCTGTCCTTATGTAAGTTACTAACAAAAGGAACAGCTTTGGTGAAGCGTATCTGAGAATTTTCCATACTACTTTGGCAGCTTTCTACAACTCTAAAAAGAAAGTCAAAAATTATCTCATTATCTGCAAAAACCAATAGTTTTTAAGTTAACATTCATTTTGGAAAAAAAAACAGATATGGATATGAGCAGACAATTTATAAATCTAGGGATAGATTCTTCTGGGCTGCCAGCAACCTAAAGAATGGATACAGGGTAATAGTCCAACTTAAAATATAATAATTTAAAGTGTATAAGAAAAGAATTCTAAACAGCAAACAAAACAGAATGAACATCGAATAGGTGATCAAGAGCTTGTGAAATCAATGTTCTTGAAGAACTTGAAGACCAAGGTAGATAATCAGCTGTATTGGGAGGACCGAGGCTTTAATTTTGAGGACAAATTAGAGTATTCTTGCATGTTCCCTTTTTCCTACAGAGAAGATTTAGGAAATAACTTCACAGCTCTATGACCTGTGTATTTGCATGTGAATTAATGGATGTCCACATAGTTCTAAAATATATCTTAAGCAAATCCTGAGACTTGGAAACATTCTAAGGAAGCACATTAGGAAAGTTGGGTTATGAATTAAGTGAAATGCAGAGTTTTACATCTTTTTTTCCTTATTCATTATATTTTAAGCTCAAGTGGTTTCCCATCTGGGTTAAGAAATTGCATTGCTCAAATGTTAATATTCTTTTCCGTGGTATTATTTCATTATAATTCATTTTGAAGAAGTGTATGGTTTAACAGACTAGAAAGTCCACTGATTTGACAGAGGTAATATGTAAAACAATCTTAGTATTGGTAGAAGTTGCCAATGGCTTAATCTCGATCATCAGTGGTTTTCTTAGATGATAAAGTTTTAAAATCCTTAATTTTTCCCAGTGTGATTTCATTTAGGATTATGCAGTCTGATTCATTTAAGAAAACTGCACCAGGAGACAATATAATTTTGGTGCAGAAATTTGAGAGAGAGAGTCAGGGTGGTATTTCATTTCTCATTCAAGGGACGATTCCATAGACCTCCTTTCTTCTTTTTCCATTTCTATCTCTTTGTCTCTTTTTCTCTGTTGATTTTCTTCTTGGAAGTTTTGCAGCTGAAACACAGGTGGGTGAGTAGGGAGTTTTTAGTTTCCTTTTTATGGATTTTTCTTTAAATCTCCACTGATTTGAACAGCCTTACTGAGCCTTTTAGTATTGACATCAGAAAAGGAGACAAAAGACTGGAAAAGCACTAAGAGGCAAATTATTAAAAATAGGTTTTATTATATATAGATCTATGTTGATGATTGATTAATAACAGTAAATACTTTATACTTTTCAAACCACTGCATTCTTCTTATTTTATTTTATAACTAGTAAACCTCTGGTTGACTGAATTATTTATTTTTCATTCAGATAACTTGGCAAGATGTCATTACATATTTAAGATAAAGGATGAAATACCACAGATTTACAGATATAGAAAATTAGTAAAGAGACAGAGAGAAATGGTTACAGGTTACTTTTGAAATTTACTGTAAATATGTAGTTTGAATTGAAGGAGAAATATTCATGTAACAAATACATATTGGTTACTTTCTATGCAGGCAGCACAAAGGATGCTATGCCGACAAGGTAGACAAAGTTCACACCTGTTGGAAACTCATAAGATATCAGCAATCTCTTCCTATAAGGCCTCTAGATAACATATGATTTTTAAAACCTTGATATTCTATGGCATCTCCCATAATTCTTCTCATTTCTAAGGGATTATGTTTTCATGGCTTTATCTGCTTCTATATTCTACAACCAGTCCAGACATAAAACTCAGTCTCCTCAGTAGTCTCTGCCATAGATTTAGGCTGTGAAGCTCTTCCTAAGTTGAGTAGAATTTACAACAGATTTGGAGTCATAAGAAGTGGTCACATTGTACACTATGTGTACCTATTCTCTTTACCTCTTTTTCCCTGTACTATGTGGATATATGTGTCTCTTCTGACTCCTAGCTTCAGGATTGCACAACCAAAAGTATTAAGGTGCTTAGCTTAATAAGGGCCTTCCACTTAAAAGCTTTGAAAGTAGTTGGGATAACACAAGCATATTAGTAATAAGTAAGAAAGAACAATAAAAATAATGATAATGATGGAGATTCTGTTACACATATTGCCATGCTTTCCATAACTCCCATCCCACTCATCTATACTGTGCTGCTTCCATCTCCTATATTGCATTTTCCATGGGAAGTACAAGATAGCAGTAAAGAAGGACACCTGGGTGGCTCAGCGGTTGAGCCCACAACTTGCCCAACCACAAGTTGTCATCAATTTATTATTCATGTCTCTCATGAATAAATAAATAAAATGTTTAGAAAAAGAGCAGTAAAGAAAGAACTCCCCTCCTCTCATGGACACACTAAATATACAGCTACATATGGAACAGCTCCTTCTGAAAAAGGCCTGAAAGCTATTTGAAGAGCTTCTCTTCAACAAAGGATAAAGGGCCACTTCAAGACAGGTAGGAGAGGCAGAGATATACTCTTTCCCAAAACCACACCTGTGTGCAGGATAGTGACCTACAATTGGAAGGGGTTTCACAAAGCAGGAGTTTCTCCCTGACAAATGAGAAGTTTGTGTTTCACAGCAGGCACCCCAATACTTGGGACCTAAACCAGAAAAATGAACCCCAAAACATCTAACTTTAAGATATACAAACTTCCAGTTATAAAATAAAGAAGTCATGGGGATTTAATGTATGGCATAGGAAATGTGGTCAATGGTATTATAATAATAACTTTGTATGGTGGCAGATGGTAACTAGACATATCATGGGGATCATTTTGTAATGTCTAAAAATATTAAATCACTGTAACATACACCTGAAACTAATAGAATATATTTTTTAAAGATTTTATTTATTTATTCATGAGAGACACACACAGAGAGAGAGGCAGAGACACAGGGAGAGGGAGAAGCAGGCTCCACGCAGGGAGCCTGATGCAGTACTTGATCCCGGGACTCCAGGATCACACCCTGGGCCGAAGACAGGCACTAAACTGCTGAGCCACCTAATAGAATATTTTATGTTAATTATGCTTCAATTAAAAAAAGAAAGAGAGAAAAAAAGGAATGAAAAACCACAAAGCATATGTCCAGGAGACTCAAAGGGCTGTAGGCACTGAGATACCACTTTTAAAGGTCTCCCACACAGATTTACTTGCCACGAGTCCCAGTGCAAAAGCGGCAGTTTGAAAAATGCCTAGGTCATTTGTGAAAGAGATCCATTTGCTAATCTTAAAAAGTTTGCTGGAGGGGCGGGACCTACAAAGACCCTCTCCCAGATACAGGTACTGCTGGACACCATTTTTGGACTCTTCCTCTACTTTGCTAGTGCTTGTAGGTGCACATATTTGCTCTAGTGTCCAATTGCCCCACTAAAGCTAGCCTACTTGTGTGCTTCCTGCACTCACCAGCTGTCTTGCTAAAGCTGTCAGGCATGTGTAGACCACACAAGGGACGCCTCTTGATCACCTGGCTCTGGTGGCCAGTGGAGGGTGGGCAGGCTTGCATTTCTGAGGCCTACAGGATTGTAACAACCAGGGAGATAGTTCTTAGCAGACTACCATTCTCAGGGCATCATCATATAGGTAGAAGGCTGAAACACACTCTCAGTCTTCTGTAAAAACAGGCCTACTTACTTGTCCTGGAGCTTCAGATGAGGGGCAGGTTCAGGTTTGCCACACATCTAGAGGCTTTCAGGGAACATGGGGGATGCCATTTTTGTGTTCTCTCTGGGCCTTGCTTCAGCTCACCAGTACCTCTCAGAAAAGAGCTTATATTTTGGTCTGGAGCCCTAACTTATGCAACTATTGCACAGGAGATAGATTGCCTGGTCTGGAGGTCAGCATGCTTTATAACTTGTGGTCCCACAGGGCTTTTTATATTTGTATACTTTAAAAGCTACAGCCTAAGGGCCTGGCTCTCAATAAGCCTGAGACTGAGAGTTGTCTGAGGTCTCTCCCTGTGGAACAGATCTGATACACTCTAAACAACTGGGACCTATCAAAAATAAATTAGGCTGATTGAACAATCACAAAGCTTCAAGAGACAACCAAGAGCTAGAGCAAGATTCAACAACAGAGTTCATCTCCTACACAGTCCATTCCTTTAAAACTGGAAGAGGTAGATATTTTATCTGATATGCAGAAATAGGGAGTCAAACAAAATGAGGAAACAGAGGAATATCTTCAAATAAAATAGCAAGATAAAACTACAAGGGAAAAAAAATCATAATGAAGAGATGAGTAATTTACCTGAAAAAGTATTCAAAGTAATTGAACTCACAGAACTTGGGACAAGAATGATTGAACACAATGAAGACTTCAACAAAGAGATAAATAATATGAGGAAGTACCAAACAGAAGTCACAGAGCTGAATAATACAATAATTGAACTGAGAATATACTAACAGGATTCAAAAGCAGACTATATGAAGCAGAAGGAAGCATCAGTGAGCTAAAAAGTAAGGCAATGGAACTCAATCAGAGCAGCAAAAAGAAAAAGGAATGGAAAAGAATGAAGATAGCCTAAGGGAAAACCACATCAAGTGGATTAACATTCACAATCAGGGTGGTCCCAGAAGAGAGAATGAAAGAGGCAGAAAACTTATTTGAAGAAGTAATAGTTGAAAACATTCCTATGGAAGACATCAAGATCTAAGAAGCCTAGAACGTTCCAAATAAGATGAACCCTGGGGGGGGGGGGCTGCGAGGGGGGGGGGCTCAGTTAGTGAAGTAACCAACTCTTGGTTTCAGGTCAGATCTTTATCTCAGGGTCATGAGTTCAATCCCCATGTTGGGCTCCACTCTGGGTATGGAGCCTACTAAAAAAAAAAAAAAAAAAAAAAAATGAAGCCCAAATGATCTACACCAAGACGTATTATAATTAAAATGTCAAAAGTTAAAGAGAGAATCTTAAAATTAGCAGAACAAAAAAACTTGTTATGTACAAAGGAACCTTTATAATAATATCAGTAGAAACTTTGCAGGCCAAAAGAGAATGACATGATAAATTCAAAGTGCTAAAGAGAGAAAACTTTTAACCAAGAATACTTTACTCAGTAAGGTTATCATTCCCAACTGAAGAAGAGATCAAGAATTTTCTAGACAAGCAAAAGCTAGCCTTTCAAGAAATGACAAAGTGACTCTTTTAAGCTGAAAAGGAAGGGAACTAATAAATAACAAGAAAACATAAAAGTATAAATTCATGGTAAAGAAAAATATATGGTAAATATATGGTAAAATATATGGTAAATATATGGAAAAATATATAGTAGATTAATTACCTATAAAGCTAGTATGTAGGGTAAAAGACAAAAGAATAAATAACTTTACAGTAATTCATTAAGGAATACACAAAATAAAAATATATAAAATGTGCCAAGAAAAACATAGAAAATGGGGAGTGGGAAAAGTGTAGAGTTTTAGAATGTGTTCAAATTTAAGTAGCTATCAATTTAAAATAGATTGCTATATATATAGGATACTACAGGTGAGCCTTATAGTAACCACAAAGCAAAAACCTGTAATAGATACACAAAAAGAAAATGGCAAAGGAATCTAAACATAATACTAAAGAAAGTCATCCTACCATAAAGGAAAAGAGTGAGAGAAAGAAACACAGAAGAACTACAAAATAACCAGTAAACAATTAATTGAATGACAATAAATATATACTTATCAATAATTATTTAAATGCCGTCACCTGAGTGGCTCAATTGGTTAAGTGTCTGGCTCTTGATTTTGGCTTAGGTCATGATCTCAGTGTCATGAGATTGAGCCCTGTGTCAGGTTGTGGCCTCAGTGTGGAGTATGCTTGGGATTCTCTCCTTCTCCCTCTGCCCCTCCTCTGGCTCATGTGGTCTCTCTCTCTCTCTCTCTCTCTCTCCCTCAGCAAAATAAATAAATAAAATCTTGTAAAAAATAATTAAATAAATGTAAATAGATTAAAATCTCCAACCAAAAGACATACAGAGTTGAATGCACTAAAAAAACAAGTCCCATTTATTTGTTGCCTGCAAAAGATTTGCTTCAGATTTAAGAACATAAACCAACTGAAAACGAAAGGCTATAAAAAATGGTCTATGCAAATAGAAACCAAATGAAATCTGGAGCAACCAAACTTTTATCAGACAAAATAGAATTTGAAACAGAGTGTAATAAAAAATAAAGAGGGGCATTACATAATGATAAAGGGGTCAATCTCACAAGAGGATACAACATTGTAAATCTTTACGCACCCAACATAGGAGCACCTAAATATACAGAGCAAATATTGACAGAACTAAATGGAGAAATTCACAGCAATATAATAATAGTAAAATATTTTAATACCCAACTTGAAACAATGGATAGATCATCCAAACAGAAATTTAATAAAAAAGCATCAGCCTTAAATGACACATTAAAACACATAGCTTAATATTTATATGTGTGTATGTGTATGTATAATTTTATCCAATAAGAGAAGAATACATGTTCTTCTAAACTGTATATAGAATATTCTCAGAATAGATACATTAGGCCACAAAGCAAGTCTTAACAAATTTAAGAAGATTGAAATCATATCAATCATCTTTTCTGAGCACAATAGTATGAAGCTAGAAATCAGTTATAAGAAGAAAACTAAAAAAATATATGGAAAAAGTCATGATCTCTGGGTGGCTCAGTGGTTAGCACCTGTCTTCAGCCCAGGGCATGATCCTGGAGTCCCGGAATCAAGTCCCACATCCGGCTCTCTGCATGGAGCTTGCTTCTCCCTCTGCCTGTGTCTCTGTCTCTGTCTCTCTCTCTCTCATTAATAAATAAATAAAATCTTCAAAAGTATATATATATATATATATATATATATATATATATATATATATATACATATCACAAATATGTAGATATTAAAGAACATGCTACTGAACAACTAGTAAGTTAACAAATCAACAGAGAAATTTAAAAATACCTTGAGACAGATGAAAATGGAAATACAAAATACCAAAATCTATACAATGCAGCAAATGTTGTTCTAAAAGAGAAGTTTGTAATGAAATGGGCCTATATCAAAAAACAAAAAAAAATCTCAAAGAATCTAATTTTATAACCAAATAAACTAGAAAAATAAGAGCAAAGGAAACATTAAATTAATAGATGGAAAGAGAAAACAAAGATATGAGCAGAAAAAAAATGAAAAAGATATTAAAAATAAAATAGAAAAAATCAATAAAATTAAGAGCTGTTTCTTTGAAAACATTAAAAAGGATGACAAATATTTAGGAGACTCACCAAGAGGTCTCAAATAAATAAAACAAAAAATGAAAGAGGAGTTACAACTGACACAACAGAAATACAGAGGATCATAAGGAACTCCTAGGAAAAATGTATGCCAACAATTTGGACAACCTGGAAGAAAGGAATAGACTCCAGGAATGTTTTATTTATTAATTTTCCCAGGAATGTTTTATATGGAATTACATTCATATAATCTTCTGAGACTGAATCATGGAAATACAGTAAATCTGAATAGACTAATTAATAGTAAGGAGATTGAATCTGTAATAAAAAACCTTTCAACACAAGCCCAGGACTGGATGGCTTCACTGGTGAATTCTACCAAACATTTAAAGAAGATTAAGTATCTATCCTTTTTAAACACTTGCAAAAAATTGAAGAGGAGGGAATGAATGCTTCCAAACTGGCTTTATGAATCCTGCATTATTCTATTACCACAACCAGACAAGGACACCACAAAAAGAGGAAATTTTAGCTTAGAGGCCCTGATGAACATAGATGCAAAAATCCTCAATAAAATATTAGTAAATTAAATTCAGAAATACATTAAACAGATCCTACATCATGACCAAGTGAGATTTCTTCCAGGGATGCAAGGTTTTTCAACTTTCACAAATCAATCAATGTGAGACACATGAATGACATGAAGGATAAAAGTTATATGATTATCTCAACAGGTGTACAAAAAGCATTTGACAAAATTCAATATCCATTTATGATAAAAAAAAAAAAAAACTCTCAACAAAGTGGCTACAGAGGGAACATACCTCAACATAATGAAGGGCAGTTAGGACAAGCTCACAGCTAATATCATACTTAATGGTGAAAAGATGAAAGCTTTTCCTCTAAAATCAGAAATAAGTCAGAATACCCACTTTCACCATAGTGTTGGAAGTCCTAGCCAGAGCAATTAAGCAAGAAAAGGAAGCAAAAGGCATCATCCAAATTAGAAAGGAAGAAGTAAAACTGGCACTATTTGCAGACGATATGATTTTATATATACAAAATCCTAGACTTGTCCCCCCTCCCACCAAACTGTTAGAACTAATAAACACACTTAGTAAAGTTGCAAGGCACAAAATCAATACACCAAAAAAAATCCTGTTGCATTTCTATACACTAACAATAAACTATCAGAAAGATAAATTAAGAAAACAATCATATTTACAATTGCATCAAAAATAATAAAATGCCTAGGAATAAATTTAACCAAGGAGGTATAAGACCTGTACACTGAAAACTATAAGATATTGATGAAAGAAATTAAAGAAGATACAAATAAATGGAAAGATATTCCATGATCATTGGTTGGAAAAATTAATTTTGTTAAAATGTCCACACTACCCAAAGCAATCTACAGATGCAATGCTATCTCTATTCAATTTCCAAGGCATTTTTCACAGAAATAGAACAAGTGATCCCCAAATTTGTACAGAACCACAAGTCCCTGAATAGGCAAAGCAATCTTGAGAAATAAAAACAAATCTAGAGGCATCATGCTCCCTGATTTCAAACTATATTACAAAGCTATAGTAATCAAAACACTGTGGTACTGGCATAAAAACAGACATGTATATCAATAGAACTGAATAGAGAGTGAAGAAATAAACCCACAATTAATTTATGACAAATATGGTGAGAATATACAAAAGGAAAAGAACAATCTCATCCATAAACAATGTTGGGAAATCTGGACAGCTATATACAAAAGAATGACAATAAACTACTATCTCATATTATGAACAAAAATCAATTCAAAATGGATTAAACACTAGAATGTAAAATGAAACCATAAAACTCCTAGAAGAAAATATGGGTGGTAAAGTCCTTGATATTGGTTTCAGCAATGATTTTTTTTTAAATATTTTTTTAAAGATTTTATTTATTTATTCATGAGACACAGAGAGGGAAGGAGCAAGATTGGCAGAGGGAGAAGCAGCTCCCTGCAAGGAGCCCAATGCAGGACTTGATCCCAGGACCCCGGGATCATGACCTGAGCCAAAGGCAGACACTCAACCACTGAGTCACCTAGGTGTCCCACAACAATGATTTTTTATACTGGACTCCAAAAGCAAAGGCAACAAAAGCAAAAATAAACAAATGGGACTACATCAAACTAAAAAGCTTTTGCATAGCAGAGGAAAACATCAACAAAATGAAAAGAGAACCTCCTGAATGGGAGAAAATATGTGCAAATCATATATTGTATAAAGGGTTAATATCCACTTTATATACAGAATGCATAAGCTAAATAGCAAACAAAAACAAAAACAGTCCAATTAAAAAATGGGCAGAAGACCTGAATAGACATTTTTTCAAAGAAGACATACAAATGGCCAACAGGCACATGAATAGATGCTCAATATCACCAATTATCAAGAAGATGCGAAACCAAAATTACAATGGATACCACCTCACACTTGTTATAATGGCTTTTATCAAAATAACAGGAAATAACAAGTGTTGGTGAAGATATAGATAAAGGGGGACTACCATGCACTGTAGGTGGCAATGTAAACTTGGGCAGCCACTGTGAAAAACAGTGGAGTTTCCTCAAAAAATTAGAGAGAGAACTACCATAGGATCCAGCAATTCTACTGCTAGATATTTATCCAAAGAAAACAAAAACACTAATTCTAAAATATATATATATATCCACCTCCGTATTTATTGCAGTATTATTTACAATAGCCAAGATATGGAAATAACCTAAGTGTCTATTGATAGATGGATGGATAAAGAAGCTATGGTATAGCTATGGCATAGCTATGGTATAATATATATATTATATTATATTATATTATATTATATTATATTATATCATATATTATATATAATTATATATATAATTATAATGATATATTATATATAATATATCTATATATATTTGTATTGTGTATACAATGTATACAGTGTATTCAAATATCAGTATAAATAAATATAAATAAATATATATATAATGGAAAACTACTCAGTCATAAAAAAAGAATTAAACCTTGTCATTTACAAGCACGTGGATGGACTTTGAGAGAATTATGCTAAGTAAAATAAGTCAGAGAAGATCAAATACCATATGACTTCACCTCTATGTGGAATCTAAAAACAAAACAAAACAAAACAAAGGTCATACATACAGAGAACACAGTGGTGATTATTAGAAGGGATGGAGGTTCGGTGGTAGGCAAAAAAGGTGAAGGAAGTCAAGAGGTACAAACATCCGATTATAAAATATATAGGACATGGGGATATAATAATGTACAGCATACTGACTAGAGTCAGTAATATTATAGTGTATACTTGAATGTTCCCAAGAGGGTAAATTGTAAAAGTTCTCATCACAAGAAAAAAAATATTTTTCTAACATTGGTGATAAATGGTACTAGACTTATTGTGGTGATCATTTTGCAGTGTATACAAATAACAAATCATTACGTTGTATACCTAAAACTATAGTTATGTCAATTATACCTCAATAAAAAATTGCATTTTCCTATGGAATTTCAATCGTTTGTAAAAGCATTATGTGAAAAATAATGTATGTAGTATAACCTCTGAGTTAATATTAAAGAGACAATATATAAATTATTCTATATTCTGTATCCAGACAGACTATTCACATCCTGAAGTCCATTCATCTCTCTCAATAGTTTAATAAAAACATGATCTAGTCATTTGAGTGGAATACAAGATAATTTTGTTCATGTTTAGATTTCTAATATATTCACTCCAATCCTTTACCCTCCATTTCTATCAATAGAGGTCTTCAGATTTTAAAAAGCAGGCATACACACATAAAAGAACAAGAACAATACAGCTTTTACATCTTTTAGGTGACATGTTCCATAAACCTTACATTTGATGAAAATTTGTGTGAGTTTCTAGTATAGCTATTTGAGTCATTCTAATGAAATAAGACTTGAAATTCAGAAAAGTGAAATCATAGTGTATTAGAAGAAGTGTCACTTAGAAGATTTATATTTAATATATAAATTCAACCAGCTGTCCCAGACATCGTGATTTAATATAATGACTGTAGGTTAGACATGAACCACACCTACATAATTTTCCTAGTGATTTGTCTGCATTGATTCCAATTTGATTTCTTCAAGGAATTATTAGGCTTGTTTTAAAAGTATTTAGATGTCTACCGTAGTTGAACAACGCTGGGGGAGGAGTAAGCAAAATATCAGTTGTACATTCAAAACACAATTTAATGATTGCTAAAATTATCATTTGACCACTAAACTATGGTAAGAAAGGCGGAAAAGACAAAACTAAAGGCCAATTGCTTTTCTATTATATGTCACAGTAGGGAATGTTACAAGTATAATTGAAAACTTGTTAAAGAATAAAGGAAAGATGGAAATAACAACTGAATAGCCAGAAAAGAATCCATTTTCCAGATATTTCAAATACTTGATTGCTAAAGGAAATTGTAACAGAGATGGGAAGTTACCTTTATATGTCATTCTTAGTATGGATAGCATTTGGGGCATAAAATATGTTGCAATATACTCAACTGAAGACTATGACCAAAAACAAAGGAACTACTTTTAGAAAGACTGCCATTGGGAAATATCAATTTTGCCTTTAAAACGTATAATATGTAGATTCATTTTCCTCAAGTATTAAAAATGTTGTTTTAACAAATGTAATGTATGAAGAAATTAATGCTTTATTTTTTTCTAGTTTTTAGCCAAATTGTTTTTTTCTAGTGAAGTAATTACTTTTACTATATCCATAGAGAATATACTAAACTAGCTTTCATTAAGTATTAAATAAGAAAGCATTTTTTTCTATGAAAGCTATGGGCTCAATCTGATTGCGTGTACTCAAATGCTTCTATTGATTCTAGGCCCTTAAATGGGAAATATGGATTCAAGTGAGAAGCTTGTTGGCTCTTTTCAATATAGTTCTAGTTGCTAAGGAAAGAATGATTTTTCTATATAATCTTAAGTAAAAATTTGAGGATCCTCTAACAAAGTCCTATATGTAGGACTAAAAGAGACATAAAAGTGTCTTCAAGAAAAGAAAAGGAGCCTGAGGCTGTTGTAGAGGATGAAAGGTAAGCATGATGCCTCTGCTCACACAGGTCACATATGATTTTTTAAATCATTTAAAAATGATTTTTAAAAATCATTTTTACCCAATGAAACTTTACCAATTTTTTGCACATATATTAGCACTACAGCTGAGTGTTGAGTGTATAGACTTTGCAGACTCCTTGAGACTTGGATTTGTATTCTAGGCTTAGTATTTATCAGATGTATAACCTTGGGCAAGATACTTAAACCACTAAGACTCAGTTTTGCCATCTATAAAGTGGTCTATGAGTGCTTTTTCACCAAATTTATTGGAAATATTAAATCAACTAATGCTTACAAACTCATTTCACATGCTTAATATATTGTTAAGTGCTCATTCTTTTTAGAAAATGGTAAGGCTTTTTTCCCCAACATATTAGAAGAGTCTCATTTTCACACATCTATTCCAACTCCCAGAGAACAGTAGAGGAGATAAGCCTAGAGAGAATTCTTAGTAACATAAGTCCTGTTGATCTTCTCCACTCAGTCCTAATCCTCAACAAGTCTTTTACCTTAGGACACTTGATTTCTTCCACATTTAGTGTTAAAGTTTTTGAAGATATCTGATGGTTCCCACTTGAGTTCTAGCACCATTTTCCAATAGAATTCTCACTTTGCATAGTAATATTGAGGTTATCTCCATATGAAGCCTCTGTCACCAAAATGGGTAAAGGGGATCAAAAGGTACAAATTTGTTTTTTTTTTTTTAATTTTATTTATTTATTCATGAGAGGCAGAGAGAGAAGCAGGCTCCATTCAGGAAGCTTGAGTGGGATTCGATCCTGGGTCTCCAGGACCACACCCTGGGCTGCAGGCGGTGCTAAACCGCTTTGCCACGGGGCTGCCCAAAAGGTACAAATTTCCAGTTACCAAGTAAATAAGTCATGGGGATGTGATATATATATATATAGCATAGTGACTAGAGCTAATAATACTGTGTTGTATATTTGAAAATTGCTAAATGAATATATCTTAAAAGTGCCCATCACAAGAAAAAAATTGTAACTGTGTGGTGAGAAATGCTAGCTAGACTTATTGTGATCGTGTCACAGTATATATAAATACTGAATCATTATGTTTTACACCTGAAACGAATATAATGTTATATGTCAATTATATCTCAGTTAAAAAAAAACTCTTTGGTTT
The DNA here is from genome assembly GCF_018345385.1 of Vulpes lagopus. Classification (NCBI taxonomy): domain Eukaryota; kingdom Metazoa; phylum Chordata; class Mammalia; order Carnivora; family Canidae; genus Vulpes; species Vulpes lagopus. The sequence goes on from NC_054832.1 coordinate 22,702,394, forward strand.
TAAAAAATACTTTGAGGATAATCAGAATACATGCAGCAATGAAAACACATTTTTGGAGAGGAAAACATGTCTTGCATTGCCCATTTGCCCTTCCTTTGAATTATTCTCTATTATAGGATCTGACCTCTAAAAACTATATTTCCCAGGTTCCCTTGCTAATTGACTTTAGGATCAATTTTGTCAAATCACTTTAGGGAAGCTGAGGGGGAGACAAAGAGGATATTGTCACCCTTTCTTCTATTGAGAGCATCTCTAGCTGTGGTTATTTCTCCTCCAAGATCCTAGCTTGGACCTGGCAGTTTGTCTTCTGGCTTTGGTTTTACTCTATCTTTTCAACCTGTCATGGAATCTTCTCCCTTTGTTTAATGTCAGGGTTGCCTCACTGATTCATGTTTGTAAACTTCTCTGACACTGTTATAACAAGTTCTACATATTAGCTTCCTTCTAATGAACACCATGATGGAATTATGATTTCTTGAGTAAGTCTTGAATTTTGGAGAATGGACTTGCTCTGCTGAACTAGTAATTTCCATACTGGGGCCATAATAAATGGATAATAAAAGGAAACACCTGTTTCCTTCATATCATTTACCACTAAAAAATGACCACACTTCTAACATTTTCTAAACATACAATAAAAAGTACACAGAGTAGAGGCCCTCCCACTCATTCCAGGAATTTAATTGGACTGTCTTTCCATGACTAGATGCTGTCCCTTCAAAATACTTTTGGATTTTTGTTGTATAGATAATTGTGACAATATTTTTGATTTGGAAATTCTCTGAGTTTTAGTGCTTTGTTTTTATTTCAATTAATAATCTTTGCATTTTAGCCATTTTTTTACCTGAGAAATACAGTATCAGTTATTGCATACTTTGCAAGTACTTTCAATGATTTAAAACACCACTTTAATTATGTACATTCGAAGAGGCTTCACTTAGGCCCTAAAGATTAGCTTTATCAAGTACTTTAATGGACAATTATCTTCCACACCACCAGTACCTCCCCACCCCTTTGCTGCTAAGGAAAAATTCATTTTAGTACTGTGTGAGTTAAAACTTGGCTTAGTTCTCAAAGGACTTAATTTTACCAAACATAATTTTGTAACTTGAGACTCTCAGTTCTTAAATTTATTGAAACTCATATTGAGTCTGCTAAAGAATATGCCCAGTTATCAATCACTGGCTAGTTTCTCTGAAGACAAGCTTCCTGAGCTTCACAACCATAAACCTTGTTCTTTTCATGTGCTGTCTCCAACTCTGATATAGGGTTGCAGTATATTACTTGCAAAACACCTATTAAAACTCCAGTTTTCAGATTTTTGAGCATCTTATTAAAAGTTGCACATTTTAAAGTCTTTATGACTTGCTTACATGAAAACATAATCTTTCTTATCAGAAGTCATAAAACATATGAAGAATCAAATCCTACTATTTAAGATAAAAGAGAGATTTATTTTGTACTGCTCAATTGCTAGTGACTACCATGAGACTTTTAAACATTACTCTATTGAAAGAATTCCTTAACATACACATTTTTGAGCTTGAGATTTCCTTCCTATTATCCCTTCACTTTATGCCTTTCTGCTTAAAAGTCTTTTATGGGCCATTCCTACCTTATTCCCACTTCATTCTGTTAGTTGAGGCTAAGTCATGTATACCTCCCACCTTCACAATAGATATCCAATAATACTCTTTCTTAGGGCTTCCAGTCCAAGCGTTGACCACTATTCCTGGCTATTTTCCATCTCATTTCTGTATGTTCTTTTTTCTTTCTTTCTTTCTTTTTTTTCAGGGGGGGGGGGCGGGGGAGGTTTTGATGAAATGTTTCATAATTTTTTGTGTGTGTGAAAAGAAAGGATCACTTTTATTTGAAATGTGAATGAATCTTACTTGGTCTAACTAGAGACTTAAATGATCAATTCTGTGGCATACAGTGAGCACTTAATAAATGTTAACCATTATTATTATTATCATTATTATCATTATTATTATTTACACAGGTCTTTTGCCTTTCTCTAAAATTCCTAAGTGAAGAAGATAAGGGAAAAATCAAAGACTTCAAGGAAAAACAGAACATAGCTTTCTTTGGCTTTGTGTTCAAGTGTTCAGAGGGGACTTCTGGGATTCTTAAATATAAGATATAGTGGTAGATTTGGGAAGAAATCAAAGAAGACTATTTATAATTTGCTGCTAGTGAAAACACTTTTGGTGGGAACTTTTGAAATTTGAAACTTTGTAACTTTCCCTTTGTTTTAGTTAGTCTTATTTTTATTTTTTGTGAACTTCCTTCCTGTTACTAACAGAAAATATGAAAGCAGTAGTGTATTTTTTCAGAAACTAGATGGAAGGGGAGTATTCCTGATTCATTAAGCAAAAAGCAAATCAGCTCATAATTTGTACCAGCCACTGTTGAAGACACAAGGGGAGTAACTGCCCTATTGTTGCTCACACAGATTATGGGGATTAAGTGGAAATGAATCCCCTGGAATCACACTGCCAGAGTTCATGTTCTTCCTCTCCCATTTGCTATAAATATGACCTTAAATAAATTACTGGATTCCATATGCTTCATCTGTATGATGGGGATAATAAAGAGCACTTACCACTTGTAGGTTGTTCAGAAAACAAATGAATCGATACATAAGAAATACTTAGAACACTTGCTGTCACGTGCCAGGTGCTCAGTGATATTAACTTTTTGACATGAGAATGGTACTTCTCAAAGGATGGCATGCAGAATGTTTTTTAAGTGATATACAGATATTAGTCTTGTAATTATTATCCTTTTGTTTCACCATGGTTATAAAATTTGTGAACTATATAATAGAAGCTTTTCATGAAAAGATGCAGTTTCCTGTTTAAATACATTCATTTAAGTAAAAAAAAAAAAAGTTGGTTTAAAAAAAATCTTCAAAGTCTAGATAAGGAGTAAAGACTCCTAGTGCTCTCCCATAACTAGGTCACCCCTTCTTCCTGCCACCTGGGAGGACTTTACTTGCCTACCTCCTGGCGTAAGGCAGGGTTATGCAACTAGTCTGGTCTATGGATTGTGAACAAAAGTGACATGTGGCATGCCTCCGGTGCTGCATTTAATTGCCATGATGAGACCCTCTAGCACTCTCTGTTTGGATCCATAGAGTAATTTGTGGGAACCAAAAAAGTGTAGTTTTGTTAAATAACTGAAATGTCACATGTTTGTTCCTGCAGCATGAAGTGGTTTATGCATACTTACCTCCATGGTGGTAGAACATGATAAAAATCGTGATCATGGTATTTTCAATGACTGAGACTTGTGGAACACTGTAATAGGAATATATGCACCCTATGAAAGGATAACATATTGTTTGGGGTTTCTGAAAGGTTTTATGGAAAAAAAAATGGCATTTGAATCACCCTTACAGGATGAATAGTGGTTTGATAGAAACAGGAGTAAAGAGCAATCCAACATGAGGAGAGAGCACACGTGGGCACACAAAGTGATGGAAGTGATGATGCATTCAAAGGACAATAAGAAGGGGAGTGTGGCTAGACTTTGGGAACAGTGGTTTGGGTTTGTCAGAGACAAGACTGGCATATGAATCAGCAGACCAGTATATGAGTCAGGGAAGGAATAGTCCACTCAAGTAGTTGCATTAATGAAGGTATGATTTCCAGGGATGTAGGCAGCATTAAGGAAACCAGCAAGGATAAGAATGTCTCCAACTACCAGCAACAGTGATAAGTCTTTACCACTTTTTAGCATGGAGGAACAAGGACAGGAAGCAGAGGTACCTAAGCTCAGAGAGAGCAATGGCTACAGGATGCAGGAGGAGCAGCCACTGCCAAGTTTCTACCTGGCAGGGAGGGACCAGGGAGTACTAGTGTTCTAATCTCTCTTCCCTATTGCCCTTACCTTGTTAACTTCCTTTGGAGAATCTGATTGCTCTAATTATAATTTTTAAAAAATATTATAAATGATTGCTGGAACTGTCTCGTGCCCTGCACAACAAATTAGACTCTTCATATGATGTATTTCCCCTGGAAGATCATTTGAGAGAGACAAATTAAAATCTCAATTTTAAGGTTTTGAAGGAAACTTTAGCTTCTCGTTATTCAACACGTTTTTTCTGAAATTGTATATAAGTTTCTTTTTACTTATTTATGTATTTATTTTGCTTTGCTTTCCTACGGTATATTATTTTTATTTCCTGTTGCCAACTGTAACATGAAGTTCAAAAGACAGCATCTCTTTTCTTGTGTGTATTTAAGAAGCCTATGAATTTCAGAGTTTCATTTACCATTAACCTAATCATTAATTAGTTAGTGAAGAAAAATCAAATCCATGGAATGCTGAACAAGTGAAAAAAATTCAACATTCCTCACATCTAATGAGTTAACTTCTTTTCTATGGAAAATCAACACCCTTAATTAATACCTGCTGAGTAAAAATCCTATAGCTAGGGGTGCCTGGGTGGCTCAGTCAGTTAAGAGTCTGACTTTTGATATGGGCTCAGGTCATGATCCTCAGGATCATGAGATCCAGCCCTACATGGAGCCCTCATGTGGAGCCCTGCTTTGGGTTCTGAGCTCAGCAGGGAGTCTGTGAGATTTTCTCTCTCCCTCCACTTGCCCCTCCCCCGCACACTCTCTCTCTAAAATAAAAATAAATAAATCTTTAAAAAAATTTATATACTAAAGATGACTGTGTTTATAGACTGTCAAATAATCCAAAGAATATAGCGTATGTCAGTTAAAAATGTCCTTTGGAATAGCTGAACACCTTAGGATTTTTAGTTGTTGTCATTACTGCGGGTGTTTTAATGTATTTATGTACACAACACCTTAGCTGTTAGACTGAGTTCAGTGTCAAGCAGACCTGGCTTTGATTCATAGGTGTGCCATACTCTAGCTCTGTGGCTTTGAGGAAATATTTAACCTCTTTTGGTCTCAGTTTATTCATCTCTAATATGGAGATATTAGAGACAACAGTAACTATGCCTTTGGATTATTGTGAAGAGTGAATAAAATCTAGAAAGCTATTAACATGGTGTTCATGTGCTTAATAAATGTAATTTGGCATTATCATTATTCACTCTTATTCAAACAGCTTTTTTTTAATGCTAAAAAATAAGGGTTGTATGGGTGGCTCAGTCAGTTAAGCATTTAACACTTGATTTTTGCTCAGGGTCCTGAGATCAAGCCAGTGTTGGGTTCCAGGCTCAGCAGGGAGTCTGCTTAAGGATTCTCTTTCTCCTTCTCCCTCTGCACTTCCCCCTACCCTTCCCACCCCACTCATGTGCTCTGTCTCTCATATAAATAAATAAGTCTTATATTAAAAAATAAGTATATCACATTAGCCTGAGACATAATCAGTGGAGTGTCAGCCTTACAGAAGAGTCAAAAACTGATTTGATTGTCCTCATAAGATCTTGTCCTAAAGGAAGAAAATACTGTTTAAAATAAATAACTCCTACTCCTCCCCAGTGTTTATAGCAGCAATGTCCACAATAGCCAAACTATGGAAAGAGCCCAGATGTCCATTGACAGATGAATGGATAAAGAAGATGTGGTATATATATATATACAATGGAATATCACCCAGCCATCAAAAAAGTGAAATCTTGCCATTTGCAAGGATGTGGATGGCATAGAGGGTACTATGTTAAGCCAAATAAGTCAATCAGAGACAGACAATTATCATATGATCTCACTAATATGTGGAATTTAAGAAATAAAACAGGGTCATAGGGGTGTGATATCCTGGGTGATAAACTGGGTGTGATATAAGACTGAGGAATCACTGACCTCTACCTCTGAAACTAATAATACATTATATGTGAATTAATTGAATTTCAATAAAAAAAATCAAAAAATAAAATAAATAATTTATACTTCTAGGTATTATGTTATCTTTTTCCTCTCTCTCTCTACTTCTCATTTGACATGAAGGAATCAACAAGAGTTACGTAGGAAAAGGCTTTTATCTCAGTTCCATTCTCAGAATGTGTCACCAGTCTGATAACTTTTTATCACTCCTATCACTGCCTCCTACCTTTCTTCCACACAAACTGCAGTTGTCTCCTAACTCCTAACTCCTGTGTCGCTGAAATCTGTTAACCACAGAGCAGCCCGAGTGATGCTTCTGAAACACAATTTGGGTCCTGTCTCTTCCTAGCTCAAAATCTTCCTAAAGCTGCCCAGCACATCTAAAACAAAATCAAAAGGCTTTACTCTGTGATCTCCATATCCGGGGTAACTCTATCCCTAATTTCTACCATTCTTCTCCACCCTCATTTCATTCCCTACAAAATTAGACTTACCCCAAGACTTTTGCACTTGTTCTTCCTCTCCTAGAATTCCTCTTTCTCGCTTTTTTTTTTTTAAAAGATTTTATTTATTTATTCAAGAAAGACACAGAGAAAGAGAGGCAGAGACCTAAGCAGAGAGAGAAAAGCAGGCCCCATGCAGGGAGCCTGATGTGGGACTTGTTCTCGGGACTCCACGATCAAGCCCTGAGCCAAAGGCAGATGCTCAACCTCTGAGCCACCCAGAAGTCCCTCTTTCTCCTCTATAAAGCTCACATCCTCAGTCCATTCAGGTGCTTATATTTAAAGAAGCCATTCTCAGGGCACTGGGTTGGCTCAGTCAGTTAGATCAGTCTGACTCTTGATCTCAGCTCAGGTCCTGATCTCAGGGTCATGAGATCAAGCTCCATGTTGAACTCCCAACATGGAGCCTATATAAATGAAAGAAAGAAAGAAAGAAAGAAAGAAAGAAAGAAAGAAAGAAAGAAAGAAAGAAAGAAAGAAAGAAGAAAAGAAAGAATAAATATTGAAACTAAAATTAAGAAAATGATTATAAAGAAGCCATTCCCGATCACTTCAACTGAAGTGATGACTAGCATCATACTCAACCCCCCTTTTCTAAGTTTTTATTCATACTATTAGAGTGTTTTTAAAATCTTTACCACCTGTCTCCCACTCTAGCAGGCAGTGTCTACATAAGTGTCTTTGTTCTGTTTGCTGCTATATACCCGGTTCCTTGTGCTGAGTTTGCCATGTAAAAAGTGCTCAATAAGTATTTCGAATCAAAAAAATGAATGTTACTTAGAAAACAACTACATGTGTACTCATCCGAAATTTATGCACTTCATAGACTAAAATAATCAGTGTGTGTCATAGTTTTCACCAAAAGAATATCTTTCTAAGTTAATAAACACAATGTTTATTATTATAAGAGATCCAACAGCATCTGCATGTGGAACTTTCATAATAAAACCAACAACAAATCAGTACAGAAAAATGCTCTATGTTGATACTCAATCATGGTACTCAGTAAAATAAGAGAAATAAAAGTTCATTTTTATTTCTAAAAATGTCTAAGAATGTCTAAAACTGGTAAATCCTAAGCAAAGCCTGACTTTGTTTGAATGACAGCTTTGGTTGTCCATGTTCTCATTTGCTTCAAGGTGGAGCCATAGATCAATCATTCTTTGTTAGATAAATAGCTTATCATTGTTGACTGGCTACAGATAGTTAGCTTGTATTCCAAAACTGTTTCCACTCATTTGAAAAGTAACCTTCAGACCTATGTTATTTGTTGAAGAACAGGATGTTCCCACCTCAAATAGAAGAACAAGCCTCCTTATGGAAATCTCAGACTAAGAGATCATATTTTCTCTGGTGTATTTTGTTTCGTTTCGTTTCTTTTCGATCATGTGAACATTTGAGCAGTGCGTTCACAGGTGCAGGCAGGGTTTATGGTTTCCTGTGCTGCCCTATCATCCAACTTCATGTCAGACATTTATCAGCTCTACTGTCCTGCCACCTCTCCCAGTATTTTCTTTTCGGGCCTCTCCTTCTGCTTGACCAGCTGGTCAGAGTCTCCCTCCCATTCATTCATGCTCTGATCCACTCTCCATTCTGCATCCCCCCAGGCCTGCTTGAAACATGCCAGGGATCCTTGACTGTCTACAGCCCAATGTCTAAGCTGACTCTTGTGACATAGAGAGGCCTATGGGCCACCTCCACGTCCTGCTGCTCCCAGCCACTTATGTTTCAAAAGCTCTTCCCTGTGCTAGCCTCACCTTTTCCCCCTCAACTTCCTTCCTAGTGTCATGAAAAATGACTCATTCAGGTGGCAACATAGTATATTACAAAGGACACTTGCATTCAGACAGACCAGAATTTGAAACCCTTTCTAGATCTGACTAGCTCTGTCATCTTACATAACTTACCTAACCCTCTCAGCCTCTGTTCCCTTGCTGGAAAAAATGGGAACTACTGTCCTTACCTCAGTCAGAGAAATATGTCAGATGCTATACAGCACATGGCACACAGCGTGCAGGAGGCGGGAGCCGTCGTTACCAATTATGATGGGCCCTGCCTGGCAGAGACGACACCCTCGCTAAGCGTTAGTTCTCTTCCCACATCTTGGTACAGACGGAATTTCATCAGAAAGCCTCTTATCCAGTGGCCTTATCTGCCAAACAAACCGCCCACCCTCTGGAGTAGTTAAAACTCTTTCCAGGAGCTTCTAAGTCCAAATAACTTTAGTGTTTGTTTCCAACCACATGGACTCCTGCAGAGGCCAGTTGGTGGCCATGCTCTGGAATTGAGGCAGAGTTCAGATTTCTACTGCATTTTCTGGGCACAAACAACCCAAACTCAGTAAACGCTTTCACTGCCATGTGGAGCAAAGCATCTTGAAGTCTTGATAGAGCACAGTCTGAGTCTTAAAAAATCCAAAGGCGAAAAATAATTAAATTGTAAAAATCTGGGGGAATGGTGACAGGGCACGAGTAAAACAATAGTCACCGTGCTAGGAATCCTAGTAACTCATCTCTCCTGTGGCTGATGATACTGCACCCCTGGGATTAATTTGAAGCCATTGCTATAAGGGGGAGGAAAAAACACCAATCCTGATGCCAGCCTAAGTTCCTTAAGACTACTGTTTATAATAAGACCGACCAGTCCCAGCAATGTGTAATCTGAAAGCATCCATTTCGTATGAAGGAGTGTAGATTAATTAATTCAGATTAAGATGCTGTTGCAAAAGGGTAAGGGCTTCTTAATCGAACCTGTGACACACCAGGTAGATTTATTCTGACAAGGTAATGAATGATATGGCTTTGGTGGGAGTGCCAGCTAAAACCAATTATCATCAGCTTGACGTGACAGGCTACTAAAATGCCTCCCAGGACTCACCCTTTTTACTGAGGCAGATATTTTTGTTTCTGGACATGGTTCTGATTTGGGAGGTTCCGGGTTGTTTTTCTTTTTAGAAATGCAGATGTAGCCATTGTTTTAGAAAGCCTCCAAGTGGGTCACCCTGATTTATCCTTTTAGGACGGTTCCATTATGAAACGAGTCAGTTGCTTCCTGGAATGGGACCAATGCAAAGAACAATCCTAAACCCTAATTCACTGCAAACATTTCCCTGAATGCATGGCATTCATTGCTATTTGCTTAAACAAGGACACTGCAGTTATAGCCCAGGAAAGGAAGTAGGAATCGGAACATGCAATGTCAAGGCATCTTTCAAAAGGAAACCCGATCACACATGATCTGTATTAAATTTGAACTGCATTACATTGCATCATTTCCCTATTGATAAAGTAGTATCTCTATATTAAGCAATTTTTAAAGTTTGTGCTTTGGGACCTCATTTTCTCGATAGAGTAGACTTCTTTTTCGCAGGAAGCCAGCTGAATATGCTAGTAGCTGTGCAATTCTTGTCCAGCTCTCTATGTGGTTTGGCTGGGGATCCCACTATGAAATTCCATTCTTCTCCTTAGCCTTATCTCTAAATTGAACCCCACCAATCAGCCATATTTCCATACTGTCACCTTGGTTGATGCAGGTGGGCTTAGACAAGGGATGAGCGAGAATCGGAACCCAAGCTCCCATCATTCATCAGGGGAATGTTTCTCAGTGAGAGAATTATCTTCTGTGAGACACACATGCCTCATCCAGAAAATTAAGCAAATATGAGAATCTCTATGAACCTCAGTTTCTTAACTTGTAAAATGGTCCTGATAATATCTGTTTTGTAGAACTGCTATGAGGATTAGGTAAGAAAACTGCATGAAGTTCTGGCACGTGGTATGGATCCAAGGTATTATATCTTTGATTATTCCTGCCCCCAATTTTTCCTCGTTCAATTCCTAGTGACTCACATTCATGTTACCTTTGTGTGTGTGTGTGACCTTTTATCTTAGTTTGCTCTCCCGAATTTACTCATTTATTATTCCAGAACTCTTCCATCTGTGACTGTCTTGTACGGATTGAAGCTTTCTTGCTTACTTTGTATCTTTCCCTCTTTGCAAATTTCACAAACGGTTTATACCATCTCCCTAGTGTGGAAGAAATCACACCTGCATTGCCTTTTACTGCAGCGACTTGAACCCACCCAGTAAGGTTGTTTGACTTTGTCATTTTAATTTGACTTTGTAGGAACCCTGAGACAGAAGGATGTTTTTCTTTCCCTTTCTCCCTCCTTTCCTTCCTAACTTCCTTCCATTTTTCTATGTTCTTTGGCATTATTTTTTTTAAAACAAGCTTTCACACGTATGGTTCAGATACTATTTCACAGTGAGAAAATGATAGAATAATTTCTGGTAAATGAAAGTCAGTGAAAAATATCATAACTAAGGACATTAGTTTTGACGTTTTAAAATATTTTTAAGAAAGATTCTTTTGAAAATTATTTGGACTCTAAAAGCAGGTTAACTGTTCTGTGAAAAATGTATAAATACGATAATTGAGAAAAGCCACTTCTTTTGCTTTTTCACTACTTTGGGACTTACCTAAAATTATACAGAGGAAGACTGCCATCTTGATCGAGTGGTTTGGGTTTGGAACTATGCACTGCAGCAGGCCAAGAAAGAAAAGAAGGCCATGGATAATATATATGTCACATCTGGTTTTCTTATTAAAAATGCACCGCTCACCATCAGCACTCTTATAAGGCTGTACAAGTCAAATTATGTATTTTGATTGCTTCTGGGTTTCTTTTATTAGTGTGTTGGCTGGTTCTTTGAATTTTTTTCCGTCTTTATTTCGGTTAATCAGTTTCTTATTTTTATCTTCCCAGAGAACTCGACTTCTCAATATGGAAGACTTTTGTTTTCTTGAAATTGCAGGGAACTGTCATGGTCCAAATTGCCAAATTCTATGCTTAGTTCTGTTTTCTCCATAAGTGAAAATTCCCATAACCAACTGGCCATCTGATTAGTATATTGAGTTCCAAGAAACAAAGACCTCATTTCTCTTTATGTCTGTTTTGAAAACGTTACAAATATACAAGTATGGAATACATATTTTAGGAGTTCTATATCAGTTGTGACCACTGATTTTAGAAGAATTAAAAAAGAACTCAGGTGTGGATTTCAGAATTGACAACTTTAATATATAAAAATAATATTTTTTATATATAAAATTTTATATAAAAATGCATATATTTCATATATGTTCAATGTTATAATCTACTGAATAAAAACTGATTCCTGCATCCATAGTGCTACTCTAGGAAAAGGGGAAAAAATAGCATTTTTGGCAGAAATATACTAGCTTATAGGGAAGCCCGGGTGGCTCAGTGGTTTAGTGCCACCTTCGGCCCAGGGTGTGATCCTGGAGACCCAGGATCAAGTCCCATGTCGGGCTCCCTGCATGGAGCCTGCTTCTCCCTCTGCCTGTGTCTTTGCCTCTCTCTCTGTGTGTCTCTCATAAATAAATAATAAACAATCTTAAAAAAAAAAGAAATATACTAGCTTATAAATGTAGCAAGAATGGCAAAATTTAAGAATCACCATTTTAATAATTAACCAAGGCAAAGATTATCAATAGATAGTGAAACCACTGAGCACATTCTTGCTAGGAAAGAATATTTACATGGTCTCATAGTATCACACCACAGATTACTTACTAATTACAAAGAAATAAAACTTCTTTTATAATGGAAAGCTCTGGTTGATATGGCTTCTACCAAGTGAACAAAGTTAACATCATCATAATGGGACAATTGGCAACATGTGCTTCCTGAGATGATGTAATGGGAAATATACAGCATTATTTACATAGTATCCATGGAAAATTATTTAATCCTGAGGAAGCATTTGGACAGACTGTGTTTTACCTACCAACTTGCCAAGATTCTTGAAAATGTTCAGTGTTATGAAAGTTGGAGACAAAAAGATATGGCAATCAAATGCAATCCATAATCCTGAGTGGATCCTCAATTAGAAAAAAATGGGGACATTGGGGAAATTTGAATATGGAATATGTATACTAAATAATATTGTATCTATTTATAAGTTTTTGGATCTAAGAGTATGTGATTATATAGAAGAATGTCCTTATTCTTAGGCAATGCTTGCTGAAGTGTTCTTGAGTGAAGTTCATTATGTTCATAACTTTTTCAAATAATTCAGAAAAAAAGTGTGTGCATAAATATCTAGATAGGTAGAATAAATTGGCAAGATGTTAGTTGGTAAATCTAAGTCAAGGATATATAACCATTCATGCTTTTTAAGTTTTTGACAATTAGAATCAGCTAGCTCTGCTTTTTTTTTTTTTTTTTTTTTTTTTGTCAGGGAGGATGGCACAAGAAAGCTATCTCTCTGGCAAGAAGAAAGAGCTTTTCTGTACCTCATTGGCTATGCCTCTGAGGAGCGAACAACAGCTCATACTCAGAAAATGACCTCAGGTCCACACACAAATCATCAGAGTACCAGCATTTCCTATTCATCTCTCTTCTCCAGAAGTACTCAGAGAAGTCAGAGAAAACAAAGGAACGGGCAAAATGGATCCTGAATCAGAAACTGAATTTTCTCCTACTAGTTCTGCAAAGCCTAGAATATGGAGAAACTATATAACTCTAGGAGCTTATAATATATGACATGAAAGTAGAGGCACTCAATTTTGCTCCAACTTTCCATCTCAGAATCTTCAAGGCCTTTACAAACTGAAGGGCAAATTTAATTTGGTTTCAAGTTGTGTACAATACTTTTTGTTTGGGAATTGCACAGCACCAGCAAAGGATTAAATACGGCCGTTGATAGCTTCTGTGCCTGTCCTATTAAGCATGCTGAGAAAACAAAGTCAGAGCAAATAACCTGGAGCAGGACTTTAAGGGCAAGTAGGAAGGCTACAGAATTGTTTCGAATGCTATAATATGAATTAGAGAATCAGGCAGCAGGTGCTTTGGCCCTGAGTACATATTTAACCAGGGATCTGAATACAAAGGATATTTTCGAAGACTTCATTAGAAAAAGCGAGTAAACAGCATAGAATCCTCTTGCATCCCTCAGCTTCCTGGTTTAGCTCAAGCCCAAACTGAAGAGAAAACCATCTCTAGCTTTTGCTCTCAGAGAAGAAAAGAGGAAAAGTAATTAGGGGGATTAGTAGATAAGGCCAGATTTAGCGAGGCCAGTGCTAAAGTTATTATGTTTTTTAAAAAGGCCACTTATTTCAGTACGACATATCTAGATTTTTATCAAATCTATAGCTTTATTTAGGGTGTTAGAAAATCTCACAATTTTTGGTCATTTGCCTCTTACGCTTCTCCAGTGGTAATTTCTTTAAGCACCTCATTTTTGTCCTGACTTGAGATTTTAGTGAGATTTGTTTTCAGCATAGTCTATAATAAATATTAAATATACTGAGGAGTTTATTACAAACTCAGAAAAAATTGTTTTAAACTTTTTATGTTACAAAGAATACTGCAAATGATAAAATATTGGATACGGTAAAATAATCCAGTTTGGGGTTTTTTCCATTATCCTCTTAAATATAAAGTCTAACACCTTTTTTCTACCTTGTTTCCTTTAATATTCATTTCTAAATTCAAGCAGTTTTTAATACATATATAAGGATATTTAACTTTCCCACACAATATTTCTTGTATTTGAATTGTCCTCATAGGGCTCATATATTGATATTGGAATGCCATTTCTCCATTTCCTTTCATGGGACTTGTTTCCAAAACGTTAGGCTCAGATAGTCTAGAAGAATCTATGAACAATTTCATTCTTATTTATAAAATGGTTTCAGAGGGGGACATTAATATAAGACAGAGTGGCAGAGAACATTTCAGTCACTTCCCAACAGATGCCCGATCCTGTTTCTGAACACGATCCTCTTTCTTTTGGACTTTTTCACTTGACATTTTCGCAACACTTTCAGCAGAGAGATAGCTTCCTGAAGGAGGCAGAGAGGCATTTTTAAATACTGAAATATCCTTCTGTCAGAACACCTTGTCACTCAGTCCCTGATCCTTGATTGGCTTTCATAACAGTAATTACATTGTTAGAAGGTTTTGCATCAGTGTTGATTGCTAGCTTACTTTATTGAAAGCAAACTAAACTTCTTTGACATGAAGGAGTCACAAGTGAAATGATGGAATGAAGCTATGCACAGAAGCTCAGATATTCTGAGCAGCTTTTTCACACATAGAGAACAAGTTTTGTACATCGATAGGTCGGTGCCCCGCAATATGTTTGAAAGCTCTAGATAACACAGCAGAGACCAATAGCAGCTGCTTCCCCATGGCACAAACCCAGTTCTCAAGAAATATAATTTAATTAATGTTATGTGGCACCAACAGGAGAGCATCAGGGTTCCATCAGTTTAATATTCGGTTCAAAATGTTACAAATTCAACTTTTCTTTAATGGTCATTCAGATTCTATCTGTTATTACAAAAGTACAAATATTGATGATAATGATAAAGATAATGTTTAATATATATTAAGTATTTATTATGATCTAGGAACATGGAAGGTATTTTCATTTATTTACAAGATTAGAGTAAAATACAATATACTGGAGGAAAGCAGGCTTTATTTTGACTTTAACTACTTATTCCTGTTTTATTTCTGTATGCATCCTCATAATCAAAATCTTTCCAACTCAGAATTGCAGAGTATCTACTCGTCCTTTATTTAATTAGCTCATAGAGTCAGCTTTCTTTTTAATTCATAGGCATTTGACAGTATTACAGAATGACCACTGGTATTATCATCTCCATTCACATTCCAGCAAACTGGGAAATGTCTTCAGTGCCAAGTGAACTAAAGGAAATCCCTAATTTTTTAAATTATTTAAATATCTTCATACTGCCAGGAGAAAAAAAACCCAGTGTAAATCAATGGAGGACAATAATATGGCATCTCTCCTTTCTTTGCTACTCTTTGAGGATATGACATCTTAAAGAAAGGCAATTAAAAAATTAAACCATTGGAGTATCATTAGAATGAGTTTGCATTAAATGTTATAGTGTGGCTATTTCAATATGGCTACCCCACAGTAGAGTATTTTTGTGGTTCTTTAAATGCCAAGAATGTTCAGGTTTTACTTATATATACAATTTTATTTACACCATTCTTTACTGTTTTATAAATGAATAATTCAACTATTCTACAACAGAAAAACTTCTAGCTTTTTCTGCCTTCATCTTTGGACTTTGGATTACTCCTTGAGTGATCATTGCCTAGGTGTGCCCTCTATGCACTCTCTCATACACTATGCCAATGTTTCCTAAAGCACATGTGTTCTTTGGAAAGTAGTTTTGGAATACTACTAAGTATTCAACAGAAAAAAAGATCCCTCATCAATTAAGTTCAAGAAATAGCACTCAAGGGCAGCCCCGGTGGTGCAGCGGTTTAGCGCCGCCTGCAGCCCAGGGCATGATCCTGGAGACCCTGGATCGAGTCCCACATTGGGCTCCCTGCATGGAGCCTGCTTCTCCCTCTGCCTGTGTCTCTGCCTCTCTCTCTCTGTCTCTATGAATAAATAAATAAAGTCTTAAAAAAAAAAAGAAATAGCACTCAAACATAATTGTGTTCTATTTAGATATTGTATTTGGTTAATATCTTATTTACTGTAAGACTTCTCGCAGTACAAGTCCAGTTAAATTCCACCATATTTCAGAAAAAAAACGTGTTTGGGGTCTTTAATTAATCCCTTATTTGACCAAGAAGAAAGGTTCCTGCCTCAAAGGGCCAGAAAAATATCATAACAAAATAGGAAAGTCTCCTCCAAAGTCAATGGCATTATGATCGGGAGCAGAGTTAACAATCAGATTATAGATATAAGTATCTACATGTTTATTGCCTGCAGCTGAACTGAGCAAAACATTTTTTTCCTGATAAGACAGTATGATAACAACAACAACAAAATCCTGCTCCATGGTTTATTGAGGGGCAAAGTACATTTTATGAACCTCCACTTCCCAACCATGCTTATTAGCAATTTTAGAAATAACTTCTTAAGTTCTGATGATTAGGGACAGAATGATAAATGTATGGATACATATAATATTTCAGCAATAGGGCTATTCACAAAATGTTCCAAAGGCATCTTTGTGATAGATGAGTATCAAGAGAGTGTCTTTTTAAATTTTAATTCTAGTATATTTAATATACAGTATTCTATTAGTTTCAGGTGTACGATAGAGTGATTCAATGATTTTTATAGATTATTCAGTACTCATCCTGGGAAATATAATCTTAATCCCCTTCACCTATTTCACACATTCTCCTACCCATCAGTTTATTCTCTATAGTTAGAAATTAATTTTTTGGTTTTATCTTTTTTCTTTTCTTTATTTCTTAAATTCCACCTATGAGTGAAATCATATGGTATTTGTCTTGCTCTTAGTTCACTTAGCATTATATTCTCTATATCATCCACGTTGTTGCCAATGGCAAGAGTTCATTCTTTTCTATGAGTGAGTAATAGTCCATCATGTATATATACCACATCTTTTTAACCCGTTCATCTACTGATAGACATTTGAGCCGTTTCATAATTTGCCTATTGTGAATAATGCTGTAATAAACATAGGGGCACATATATCTTTTCAAATTAGCGTTTTCTTATTCTTTGGGTAAATAAAATGTAATGTAATTAATGAATTATTTGGTCATTCTATTTTTACTTTTTTGAAGAACCTCCATATTGATTCCCACAGTGGCTGCACCAGTTTGCATTGCCACTAACAGTGCATGAAGATCCCTTTTCTATATCCTTGCCAACACTTGTTATTTCTTTGTTTTTAATTTTAGCCATTCTTACAGTTGTTGGGTGATATCTCATTATGGTTTCAATTGTATTTCTCTGATGCTAAGTGATGCAGAGTATCTTTCCACGTGTCTGTTGGCTATCTGTATGTCTTCTTTGAAGAAATGTCTGTTCATGTCTTCTGCCTATTTTTAACTTGGATTATTTGGTGGTTTTTTTATTTGGTTGGTTTTGGTGTGTGTGTGTGTGTGTGTGTGTGTGTGTTGAGTTGTGTTATATTTTGTGATGTCTAATTGCCATGGGTAGGCCTTCTATGTTGAATAAAAGTGGTGAGGAATAAAAGACATCCATGTCTTTTTCCTGATCTTAGAGGAAAAACCTGTAGTTTTTCCTCATTGAGTATGATGTTAGTTATGGAGTTTTCATATATGGCTCAAGAGAGTATCATCTGAATTAAAGTTTGACCCCTGTTTCCTTTCTGATAGTAGTAATCTTTGTCAATAAATATTGATATTCATCACTACTAAAATTTCATTTCTGCTTATTAGGCAAAATTAGAATGATCCCAGTCAATAGTAATGGGATACAGGAAACTTGTATGTATATGAGAATCAAAAAGCAAATAGTATTGCAAAAAATGGCACTAATCTACCTAAGAACTGTCCACAAGGCTACCTACACTGTCAGAGCATCCCTCCTCCTGATGAGTTTTTATGTTGGCTGTCAATGACTTTGGCTTTAAAGTCAGGCAGTTGAAGGCAAGACCACCACAGAAACTTTAACCTTTGCATTAAAATGCAAAATTTTTTTATGAAAAGAGAAAATATCCATTGTCAAAGAGCATTATTAGTCCTGAGACAGCCATAGAATAGATTTGGTTTGGATGAGAGTGAGTTGAACTAATATCTGAAAGAGTAAAATCAGATTGTAGCAACAGGTCTTGGTATTAGGCAGTACTAAAAGATGAAAATAAAAGATCATTGGGATGAAAAGGTAGGAAGGAGGGAAAATGCAAATTTTGCAGGTGGAACAGCCAGCTGCCTTGAGTAATTATGCAGGAGTATTCCTATGATATAGCAAACTCTTAAAACTCTTCATGACACCAATTAACCAGTACCTCTCCTATGTCTTACCCTTCCATTCTTCACCCCATCAGGGGAGAATCCCAAGATCCTGTGACTTTGTATCAAAACACATAACACCTTTATTTTTCTAAGCCATCTTTATACTTTATTGCCAGAAATGTTGACCTTCTAAATTGTTTGTTTGTATTAATTTTTAAAAATTGTGAAAAATATGCATCCAGATTGAAACAGATGAGCCTAAAAATGGGGAGGTTTTCATATTCCAAATAGCTTTATGCTATTGTTACATCCTTCCAGTTAAATAGCCAGCAAGTTATATATCCTACATATACACATACATATATATACACAATATATATACATATACATTATGTATAAATAATTTTTAATATTTTATTTATTTATTCATGAGACATACAGAAAGACAGGCAGAGACATAAGCAGAGGCAGAAGCAGGCTCCATGCAGGAAGCTCGATGTGGGACTCGATCCTGGGACTCTGGCATCGCACTCTGAGCCAAAGGCAGACACTCAACCACTGAGCACCCAGGCATCCCTATAAATAATTTTTTAAATAAAAGGACTAAACATCACAGATCAGTGTCATTCTTAAAGGCAATATTTATGGGATAAATACCCTGTAAGAAGCACTAAGAGGTAAAAATCATGCCATGTAATTTAACAACAGCAGCTTATTCTTATTTGAATTATATTTATAAAATGAAGCTTCAAACCCTGCTAAGATATTATTACTGTACATAAGAATTGAAGCAGGACAAGAGCTTAGATCAACAGTGTGAAACATAGTTGGCAAAGCTAAGACATATTTTCCAAAGCAAAAATCCCTAATAGAACCCCAATACATGAAAACATTTTTTCTATTTTTAAGTTTAAATCTATAGCAATTATGTATCACAGTCATTAAAAATAAAGATGTTCTAACAAATAAAAATTCCAAAATGAATGTCACAGATAGCAAGATAAGCTTTATAATAATTCAATTTACTGATACACTTAGTCTTATTTCTATAGAATTGAGCAAATCCTAAGTCATATATATAAGTAGTTGTAATGGCTTCATAGGATAGCACAATAAACATTCTTCTGAGGTTTGCACAAAGGTAAGTTTATCTGGATGCACAAATCAGTGTAACAGTGGGTATTATCAGCATGTTAAAAATAAGTGTATCATTGTCATTACATGTCTTAAGATGGTTAAAATATTCTTACATTCAAACTAACATTTTTGGAACACCCAAAAGGATCTCTTCAGTCAATAGTAGGGTACAGTTGTAATGTCCTGACCCAAAAGGATCTCTTCAGAGTCAATAGTAGGGTATAATTGTAATGTCCTGCTATGGAGGCTCCTAAAGAGGGTTATTCAGAATGCTTTTATTGAAAATAGGAAGAAACAGCAAAATGGGGATCCCTGGGTGGCGCAGCGGTTTAGCGCCTGCCTTTGGCCCAGGGCGCGATCCTGGAGACCCGGGATCGAATCCCACGTCGGGCTCCCGGTGCATGGAGCCTGCTTCTCCCTCTGCCTGTGTCTCTGCCTCTCTCTCTCTCTCTCTCTCTCTCTCTCTCTGTGTGACTATCATAAATAAATAAGAAAAAATTATAAAAAAAAGAAACAGCAAAATGGTATTATAGTCACTTATTATAGAGCTTGCTTAAGTAGTTCTAACATCAGCATTAACAAATCTCTCCTCTAATAACTCAAATGCAACCAAACCATTTCAACTCAAACTTATAGCTGAAGTATACTGAAAGAAATAACTCTCAAAATTACGATAATCATAGTGGTTTAGAGTGCCAGTTGTTCATGGCCAAGTAAAGATGGTGGATGGGCAAATAGGAGTACTAGGCTATAGGGCTAAAGAGGAGAGAAGAGAAAGAAGCACAGTCAGAAAGAGAGATGAGATCACAAATGCAATAATACATGGAAAATAAGGATGGAGTCATCAAGCTAAATCCTACTCATTCTATCAGGACCCAGTTTAGATGTGATTACCTCTACAAAATCTCTGTCAATCCACTAAAACTGGATTAGGTTCTCTCAGCCTAGTAGGACTGAACAGAGATCAGTTGTAGGGTATTTGTTTTTCAAATATTCTCTTTCTTGAGTTTAAGTATGCACTTCTTGTCACACACACAGGTTTGCCTATATCTAACTCTAGACTATATGTTTGTGAGGACAGAAATCATGTCTACCATGTAGACGAAGACTTCTCAGAGTTTACCTCATTGTTGCTCTCTACTAAACATTTGTGGAATGGATGAACAGGATAGTTATTCATTACAGCATGGAAGGAAAGAGGATCAATGAGAAACATAGGATGAGCAACTTTGGATAGGGAAAGAGTGAAAATAAAGTGTCCAAGGATATACTAGCAAAGTGCAGTTTTCCTCGGACCTTAATTTTTGTTTTTGTCCAGTCTGAAGACAAATGCTATGACCAGTTTCAATTTCCTCAGCCTAGCAAGGGGAGAAGCTTGATCACTTCTAGGGTGATTCATCATCAGATATAGCTCTCAGTGGAGGAAGTGGTGATGTTGATGATTAAGCAGAAGGCATTTCCCCCCTAGGAGAGATGTTAGAAGGAGGGCCTTGCAGTCCTGGAAGTGCTGTTTTTCATTGAGATGCAAAGTTGAGATCTTAATCTCTTGGAACATTGTGGTTCCCTGGACTGCTCAGTAAGAGACAGCCAATAAAAATAATAATGTATAGTATCTTGAAATTTGTATAGCTTTTCTTAGCTCTTAGAGCAGTGGCATATTCATCACCTTATAAGATCTTCACATTGGGTTTGGAAAGTAGATAGAATAGAGTATTTGACAATGAGGAAATGAAAGCTCAGAGATAAAAATCCAAGCTCGTATGGCTAGAAAGTGGCAAATTTGGGATGAGAATCCAATGCTTTTCATCCAGGTTCTGTGTGACTAGTTTTACAAATTCATTGCTGAAATCATTGTGTGCAAAAATCTCCCTTCCTAGATTTTGATATAAGACCAAAATATAGAAGCCTTTCTTTCTTTTTATTTGGGTAACTATGGAGAGGAAAACCAGACAAAAACCAAAATAGTCTTTCAGTCGAACCTACTATATGGTCCTAAAGATGCATAAGGGAAAATGGAGCACTCATTGTTTTAGTTAAGCTAGTGTGGTCCTGAATGGGCAGTTGCAGAGTTACACTGTAAAGAAAGTTCTACTGTTGCATTTTAATGTCAGATGAAGTGTGTATTGTGTGCAGCATCTTTATTCCAAAGCACTTACTAAGTGCTTTCCCATTCACCCATTCATTTGCCCTTGAGAAAAAAGAAAAAACATCCTCCCTCAAATCCATTTGTATAATGGATAGATGTAGATTTCCTGAACTCTCATCAGATGTTTCAAGATTCTCTTTAAAGCTCAGAACTAAAAAAAAAATAAAAATGAAAAATAAAATAAATAAAGCTCAGAACTATGGAGACACATCTGTCCACCATCAACTCTTATAACCTCCAAATCTTTCTAAATGACCTGAAACAGAAGTTGAGTGTGTTTCCAAGTCCCAGATCCCTTTTCTGTAATATCTGACTATATCTTTAGCACTCCATTTTACTTCTCAGGGTGTACTGAAAAATTGACCTTTCTTGATCTGGGCACATAGAGAATCAGAAAACATCTTCCCCTTGCGTTCCTGGTAGGAGGAAAAAAGCAGGATTAGAGGGGATATGTTCTGCATCAAAGAATGTGGACGGGGCTGAGCCACAGAAAGCCTGGGGTGGTGCTAGCTATATGTGGCAGGTAGCAGTGGAACACGGATTTGTCAGAGAAAGATAGTCTCCCCAACAGGCAAAACATTTCCATATCCTCCTGCAGGTGGAAGAAACAGCGAGAACTTCTAGTCAGTGGTCCCCCATGGATAGTCTGTGGATCCTAAAACAGAAAGCTATAAATTCATTTCATACTTAGACTGTAGTTGAAATTTTAAAATTTTGCATATCTTACGTGCTTTGAAACTCCCAAATGGAAGGAGACATTTTTGAAATGTTGCATATTTTTCTGTACTCTCTTTTTACCCTTAAATGCACGGGTATGCCTTTTGAAAAATAAATTTATCTAATAAATCCTGGGCCAATATTCGGTTTTAGTGGTTATGAAATCTCTCAATCAGTGGTTGTAAAGAGTATGACTATCCTCATGTAGAAAATGGATAACTTTTTATATATTATCCTTTCACTAAAAAAGGTTGCCAACCACTGATGTCGAGAAAACTAAGGCCAACCAACTCAGAAGGCAAGTGTGTGGCACAAATAGGAAAAGAGCCTAAATCTCCTGATGTTCAGTCTTAGGGTCTCCAGATACCACCAGTGGGGCTGAGCTGCCAAAATATGGGGGTAGTGAAGAAAGTCTATTTTGCACTTAGGTACATTTTTAAAATGTGTATATAGTGGTGTGCCTGGGTGGCCCAGAAGCATCTGCCTTTGGCTCAGGTGATGATCCCAGAGTCCTGGAATTGAGCCCCACATGGAACTGACTCTTCAGCAAGGAGCCTACTTCTCCCTCTCCTCCTGCTGCTCCCCCTGCTTGTGCTTTCTTGCTCTCTCTGTCAAATAAATTTTTAAAAATCTTTTAAAAATGTATATATAGATCTAGCATATATTTAAATTATTTAAAAAAAAAACTAAGGTAAAAATGAGTTACATTATCAAAGGTAGATTGCTTCCACAGTGGTTTAGACTCTGTTTTTCACATTGTGCTGGGGGCAAGTGAAAAGGTGTAAATGAGTATGATAAAGTCAAGAGAACAGAAACATCTGTCCTGCCCTTGCTCCTGCAATTGATTGTATATTAATAATGGCCTGTAGGTTTATACCAGAATCCCTTTCTTTACATGTTTCTGGGATAGAACACCTTTTGGTTAAAAGAGGAGCTTGTGTGAGATTTGAAAGGTGAAAGTGAAGCAGAGCCATTACTCTCAGAAGATTATGCCCTTGGCCCTGGTGATGGGCAAACACAGGGGCGCCTGGCAGGACCCAGCCTGTCCCTGCTCCACTCCACCCTCGCTCTAGCTCATCTTCCTGACTGATGATTCTGCTGACAAATAGTGGCCTCAGCTAACAGCGTCAGGTAATTGGTTTGAGACCCCAGAAGGCAGTAGTAGTTACAGAGCAGGAACCACTTCCCAGAGGCTGCAGTTTCCATACATGTCTTTATGATGCTCTTCAGGCTGGTCCCACGTCATCTGTAGCCAGTTGTGCTTGGCTTCTTGGATTTCCCTGCAAGCTCCAAACAGTGCTTCAGGTAGAGTAGTTAATGACTATCTCTCTGGTTTTCTAACTCCGTTCCAGATCTTTGTAGAGGATTTGTTTTCTGACTGAATTCTGGCTGACAGAGGATCTGAAACTAAAACAGAAAAATAAATGTAAACTGGACAAGATGGACAGTCCACAGAAGTGACACACTGTGAGAGATGATTTGTAAATGTGTTGCCCCATAAGAGCAAGTTAGCTCACCATCTAGTTTCTATAATTTATTTCTTCAACTGATAACAAAAATAACTATTTTATGAATATTATAACTCAGACACTGTATAACTATTCTTTCTAATTATTTTAATAACCTCTCAGTGAAAGTATTGACAATTTACAGATGATAAAAACAGAGATTACAAGTGATTAAGGAATTTGCTTAAGATTGAAACAGCTAGAAAGATCTGGAGTCAGGTCTGTCCCATCCCATTCTGCTTTGCGTCGTAAGGATGATTCACACGTGGTACTAACAGCTCTGAGGGGGATGAGCTAGGCATGATGGAATGACAAGAACCTGAGTTTTTCCGATTATTAGAAGCCACTGATTGTATTGCACCTTGAGCTTCTCTATTTAAAGCCTTCCAGCTATTTGTAGTATTATGTTATAATTGTTGAAGGTTTAGTCTTCTGAGTTAGTGTTTCTTAAACTCACAACCAAAGGCATCGAAATCACTACTTTGTAGGAGAGATTCTGAATCTGGAAAAGACTGTGATTCATAAAGACTCAACAGAAATAATTAATTGGCTTTTTCCTCTCCCTGAATTACCTATTCCTTATGCCCAATTCCTTTCAATTTATTGGTCGCCAAGCAAATTTTGTTTTAAGATTTTATTTATTTATTCATGAGAGACACGGAAAGAGGCAGAGACATAGGCAGAGGGAGAAGCAGACTCCTCACAGGAAGCCCGATCTGGGACTTGATCTCTGGATCCAGGATCACACCCTGAGCTGAAGGCAGAAGCTCAACCACTGAGCCACCCAGGCGTCCCGCGAAGCAAATTTTTATCCAGAATTTATTTTCTCAGGCACTTTTGACACTGGGCAGCAATTGTCCTTTATACCTATTTTATATAATCATTCATTTGCAGGAAAAAAACCAAGATACTGAAATAAACTATGATTCACAAATCCATAGTGACTCGAAACAACTATTTTTTTTCTTTCTTATAAAACATACAGACATGTGTTGTATATCTGTGTGAGGAGGTGGGAGAGATAGAACAGAATGTAGAGAAAAATCCTTATACCAACTAAACATCCATTAAAAGAAATAGGAAATTACTACATTGTACTTCTGGACTATCACTGAATTTTAAAAATGAAACTAACTTAGCTGTTTCCTTTCAATTTCCAAAAATAATGGAGTAGAGGGGAACAAAAGAAATAAGTCTAGATTCAAGTCAAAACACTCACAAATCAGTAACAGATTAACAGCATGTCCACTGCTAAGGGCAACATACAGCCCTAGATGATGTAGAGGAAGATAGACACATCCTGATTCTTAATCACATTCTAAATTCAGTCTCTAAAGATAAATTGTTAATGATATCCATTCACTCCCATCTCCACCTGAAATGGTAATTTTCAATGCCAAGGCTCTATTTAAAAAACAAAAGAGATTAGGGTTATTTGCTCTTTGTTTTTAATTTAGGGTTTTTTTTTTCTAAATGCCTTTCGGCCTATTTGACTACACCTGTAAACTCATTTCTAGTATTCAAACATTATCAAAACACTGAAGAACTAGCTGCCAGTTCCAAAAATGGAGAGAAAAAAAGAAAGAAAAACACATTTCTGTTGATCTCATCAGACTCTCTTTTTAAAAAGATTCTTTTAGGTAAACTTCCCAGTAATGAAATTTTAAACTAGCAAAGCTGCAGAGTCAAGGAGTTTTTCAAGTGAGGTTTTTAGACTAGAGGGATATATTTGGTGACCGAGTCAGACATGAAGAGAAGTTAGAATACGGATGTTTATGTGTGATTACATGCAATATTACATGCATGGATCTTTAGTTTGTTCTGTATATAATCTAAATTCAAAATGTATAAACAGGACTATTGTCACCCTTCTCAATGACTCACATACTCTTAGGGATCTTTACTGACTCCTCTGTGTGAGCACGACATATATGAGAAATTACTCGTGTAAAGATACATCGAAAGAAGGAAAAAGGGAGGATTTCCTAAAAATATCTCCAGGACATACTTTTTAACAGAAATCTGCATTGAGATACCGGTTGAACACGAGTATTGTAAATCTAATCTGGCTCTAGACAAAAATTAAGTAGAATGCAGGCTGGTATCTGGAGTCCTTTCTGCTTCTCACCCCTCCCTTACCATCTTTTTCCCTCTCCTGGATGCTCTTCCTTTTCTCTACTATCAGGTCTGTAGCTTATTCTTTGCTTGCTTTCTTCCCCAGCACTCATGAGGATTCTCTGATTGGGCCCTAAAGAAGTTATTCCTTCCAAGGTTATCTACATCATCGTAAGAGGCCCTGAAAGATTCAATCTGATATTTAACTCGAAATGGTGTTGCCCAACATGAATGTGGTTTTAGGCATTATGGTGAGTAATTGAGGAGATATTTTTAGTAATATTTTTGAAGAATGTGTGCTTCATTAACACTTACTGCTCACTGCATAAACACAGAATCATGAAATAACAGGATTGACTGAAATAAAAATTCAACATCAGTGGCCATACCAATATATTTTTTAAAGAATTTATTTATTTATTCATGAGAGACACACACACACAGAGAGGCAGAGGCATAGGCAGAGAGAGAAGACATGCAGGGAGCCCGATGTGGGCCTCATTCCCAGAACTCCAGGATCACAGCCCGAGCTGAAGGTAGATGCTTAACCACTGAGCCACCCAGGCATCCCGTATACCAATATTTTTAAATGTACAAATCAAACAGGGTGCGTTTTTTGGTCTGTTTTATATTCTGATGTATCCCACATGCCTAAAACAGTTCTTGGAACGCAGCAGGCCCTTCATAAATGTTTGATAAATAACTGAATAGATGAATGTATGTTTTTTTTTTAATTTTTCTGTCCATGAAGCCTTAGATCAAGAAAAGGAATCTTTAAAACTTTAAAACATCCTCTTTTTTCAGGATTTATGAAGTAATAGGGGTTAGATGGTGATATCTCAGGGGACAATATAAAAACTGGAAGTGACACCAGAACTTCATCTTGGGAAAAGTCAGTAACTAGGACCAATGACCCCATATCTCCTACCCCATCCCAGCATCCTATCTTCAACCCTGCACCCAACACCCATACCTCTTCCCACATTGTTCCCAACAATGTTAATGTTTTAGTCATGATTAGCTAACATATTCCAGGTGATTTAGATGGGGCGAACCATATATATTATAAAGTTGTAATCCTTAATTAAATGAATATTTAGAAAGCTATTGACAAAGTGTAAATTCTGGACCTGCTGTGAATGTCACAGATAGAGGCCAGTCAATTCTCACATGTGACATTTAACAACATCAAATTATAGACACACGATGAAAACAATGAGTTCCATGGTACATTCATCATTGAAGATGATAAAGTGTAATGAGTATTTGAGTTTAAAGACATAAATACAAATAATTTATTTTCAGAAGGAAGGAGAAGAAGGAAAAGAAAGAGAAGAACTAGGATAAAGGTATGCTTACATGATTGTATCTGTAAGATCAGCCTTGCCCTTCAGAAAATTCTACTTATATGATGAGCTTTATGTTTGTCCTGCATCTTATAGATCAGGAGCATTCATTCACTATTTCTAGACAATAGTCATCTTTCAGACTCCTGGCATCTGCATTTTCTTATAGTTCTTGACCTAGAGTGTATGTGTGCATTTCCCCTGAGTTACTCATTTATTTGCTCTAGTGTATTATCCTAAACCCTAATCTAATAAACCTGCTAAATATATAGTCAAGAATACTGCTGTTCCCAAACAAATGATAAAATGAATTCATCCATACCAGGCCTGGCAGCTGGTCAAAATCAGTGACCCTCAGATACAAATCAGTCTCTGTAAGACAGAGGATGACGGTCATTAAGAAGGACAGAAAGACCCTTCAAGGACCCTGCTGGGGCCAGAGAGGAATTGGCAGTCAATGGCAACTCAAACTCAATATTTAAAAATGACCACAGCCCCCTAAGCACACTGGTTAGTTACCCTCATGAACCCTCCTCCCTACTACTGGACTAATACATGTGCAAGAGGCAAAGAGCAATCTGAGGGAGTTGTTTCTATCTGGAGGATAAATGTGCTTTATGATGAGGGCCCAACGGAACATCTGCCAGAACTCTAGCCCCTTTGCATGCATTGGTCACTGGGCTATATGGATAAGTCACTACCTGCATGAAAGGTGTTAGGAATCCAGAGGGTAAAATTGGGAAAGAAAAGCAGAAGCTGTTGGCAGAAAGAGCAAAGGTCATATTATTTGAAAAAAAAATCAATAATGGGAATCCACTTATTCAATCAACAAATATTTACTTGTTCAACAAATGTTTGAGCTCCCGGTATGTACCAGGCACAGGGCCTGGTGCTGAAGGAAATGGTGAACATGACAGTACCTGTCCTTAAAGAATAGACATTCAGTCTAGGGCAGATTCATGGTGAAAAAGGGCATTTGGATGTTTTGATTGTGAAGATTTGAGGGTAAACATATTTACATCTAGTTTTTTAATATAGAGACTCCAGGTGCTTTAAATGAAGGAAACAGAGGATGTTTTAAGGATACTTGCCCACTGATGGCAGAACGATGGTTTTAAGAACACTTGCCACTAATAACAAGTGTGAGCTTGGGTGTACCATGGAGCAGCTTCTATTTGAATATTTGACCCTTTTAAAAAGCTGTTTTATTTTACAAAATGCATTTCATAAACTTAAAATTCACCTCTACTTATTTGGGACTATTACAGACTCTTGGGACTATATTATTCTGGCATGTGATTTCATACAGGTTGCAGAAACTGTTAATATCTCCTGTGTAGACTAACCAACCGGTTGTTATATGTCTCTAAAAAGACACTCACCCTCTTACTTTAGGACAGCAATCTACATTACTAAACAGGATACTCTACAACCCAGCCTCAAAGATTTGAATTTGTATCCCAACACCAAAATCTGGTGTTGCTCCAAAGGACCATGAGAAGTTTTTAATGTATATATGTACCAACTTGAATGTTCAAAGAAGTGATCTCTCCCCAAATACTCTATGCGCCAAAATTTCCTCCTTTTACCCCTAAGAGCCACTGTAAATAAATTCATTCTGTTAATTTTAGAGTAGTCCTTTTGTCCTCCCACCCAGTTATAATGGTTCATAAATGTTGAGGTTCATTCTCAAAGAGTTGAAATTCATACTGAAGACAATTTACAAATATCAGAATAGATCTTTATTTATTTTTTCTTTTTACATGATATAAGTGTAAAATACAAGACCATCTGTTTTAGAAATGGGTATATGCAACTCTGGGGCTCTAGCTTGAAGTAACAAGTTTCATCTGACATGACAATTCACTCTATCAGTACTGGCTGTGTGGAGTGTTGTGCTGAGAAGGTGGTTTAAGTGCAGGTAAAAGATCACTATTCCTGATTAGGGAAGTCTATCATCAGTGCAGCAGTATGAAGCAGCTGTAGTTCTGTCAATATTTACTGATCCAGAGCCCAGGTCTGTCATTTACTGACTGCATGAACTTTGGTGATTCACTTCACCTCTCAAAATACACTTTCTCATATCTAAAATGAGGAGGCAAACTAAATCAGGTCATGGCCCATGACTAGAGGAGGCCTCAGGTTCACATAGGGACCAGGATTGAAATAAAGATTTCTTTGGCTTCCTAGAATTTCTTAAAGTTTCTTCAGGGTCAGAAAACTTTCACTTTTAACAAAGAACTTGAGTGGTATTGATTCTCCACCAGATTTGACAACGACTGGGTTAGATGAGCTATGAAATTGTGTTCAGCTCTAAAATTATTTTCCTATTAAAGTCTAGAAACAATAGCAAACTGAGTTAGGTAGGTGGTCTTATGAAATACCTCCAGTGGAGAAATTCCTAAAGAATTCCAAAGAAGGCAGCAAGAGTTGCAAATAGGAGTGAAGACCCAAGCAACTCCCCCTGCCTGATCCTTTGTTTAATGACATGACAGTAGTTTCTGCTTGTCTTTTGGCTCCACAGAGTCAGAATATGCCTCCGATTTGTTGATGACCATTAATCCCACCACATCTCCTATGTTTGAAGCTGAAAGGGAACAAAGAACTGAAAACTGTTATCCTCAGAAGCTCTTTTACATAGAAGAAATAACATAACAAGGGAACGTTAAGTAAGATGCCAAAGTAGAAGATTCACCTTGATTACCTCATTTAAGATTTAGCAATCAGATAAAAAATAAAGAATTTTTGGTAAGATTTAGTGATGAGACTAATGAGGATACGAAAAACGCTGAAGGGAGCACTTCTATCCCATTTAATAATAGCAGGAAGATTCTGACAATCTCCATTAGCAATTCCTTTATTAAGATAACTTAATTTCTTGATTAAACATGCATTTCTAAATCATATTGACGTTTTAAGAGAGAAACAAATAATGGTGCCAATTCTCTTGGGCACCGGGAAAAAAATTCCTTTTTCTTTCTACCACTACCAATACCAATAGCATATTTTGCTTCTTCCTTTCATGGTACACAGAAAGAACCTCAAAATTCAGAAAATGCCTGACTCTAGATAACTGCAGTTCGTCTGCTTACAAAAACTGGTGTAGACACCAATTTTAGATGGTGAAATAGTTTTCTCTGTTGACTAGCTCTGGCCCACTGTCTGTTTTTGTAAATAAAGTTTTGTATAGAACACAGCCATACTCCATCATTTAATGGTGCCCATGGCTGCTTTCCTGTTACAATTGCAGAGTTGAGTATTCGTGGTAGACACTGTATGGCCCACAGGCCAAAGTATTTACTATCTAGTCCCTTACAGAAAACATTTGCCAACCACTGGACTACAAATTTCATAATCTAGTCAGCACTTTCTGCAAAAAGGAGAATTCCACGAATGCAGCAGCTGGCAGATGATGAATGTGCTACAAATAAGGATGGAAGGTAAACAAAAGACACCCCCAGAAGATGTGTGAGAATGTCTTGTGCCAGATAGGTTCCTCAAAGCCCCTGGCTCTATTAAGAGCTCTGAATATCTGAAAAATTCTTCCTCTGCTCATAAAAAGCAGCTCCTTGACTTTAAACAAAAGTTGTAATGTATTTATGACTTCAAATGAAGTTCTGTTTCCTCCCTTTCCCTACTCTCATCCCCCCACCCCTTGCCACACATACACATTGCCCCCTGCTAAGTTTGCTTCACAGGAAGGGACTATATAGTAAAACCTTGAAAGATTAGCAGCCATCAGTGAGTCAGAACTTCATTTTTTATTTCCTAAATCATCTCCTTTTAGACACAGTGCCATAAAAGAGCATCTGGGATACTCTGAATGAGAAATTTCAAAAAATTCACTTTACAAGAAGGTTTGAAATCACAAGCTCACTTAGTTTATTTTTAAAAATTAATTTTAGTCCTTAATTTTTCCTATTGGCCTCAATGACATTGCCATTAAAAAAATGAAATTTGAAATCTACTTATATATACTATATAGTCTACTTATATATGAAGTTGCTGCTCTAATTCAAAAACAAAAAACAAACTCCCCCCCAAAAAGGCAATTATACTAAAGGGTAGAATTGTGCTCTAAAGTCCAGCCGTGTGGCCTCTTATGGAAGTGTAATGAGTTAAAGATGAAATTCTTTTTCTAGTTTTCATACATCTTGCAAAGATCCTGCCCAGTAAAATGGTAATTGAAATCTCTTTTACAATAAATATTATAATTTTTAATCCTAATATTGTAAGCTATAAAATGTCTTCCATTTCCCTAGCATATGTTTTTTGTCCTGTTTCTCAGTCCAAGAGACAGAAGATAAAATAAACACCTTAATGAACAAAATACCAATCCTCTTGAGACTCTGTGCCTATCTTATGGACATAACATGGACCAGGGATTTTGAGGATTGTCCCCAGAGAGCAAAAACCTGCCTCACTTCTCAATCCAGTGTGGTCTGCAGAAGTATTCAGTCTGCTTTGTTGCTAAATTGCTGCAAGCTCCCAGCAACTTGCAATTTGCAATTTTAAGTGTATTTGTGAAGTGTAAGTGGGTTAATTTTCCCCTTTTGAGCTGATAGTAAAGCACTCCAAGATGGCTGTGAAGTTAGGGTGGAGTCCTTTCAGACTCTGGGAGGCTGATCACGAAAATATGGCTCTCTGTTGGTCTTTCTTGTTAATTGCAAAAACATGAGGAGGAACTCCTGTTAAGGAATCATATTAGAAACAAGCTATTTTGAATATTTCTCCCTCATGATTACAGACATGTTATGAAGAGAACTGAGACCTCGGAGGAAAGGGCTTTCAGGCATTGGATGTTTAAGTGGTTACTTGTCTCCAACTTGCCTGGTCAGTGTGTGCACTTTTCAAATGACCATTTATTTCTTTTGTCAATGCAAACATCCTGACTGTTATACATTCCAGTGAAGGAGAAATTCTACAGAGATCTGGATAAACTCATCACAGCTGTTCCACCATCTGACAACCTGATGGTCATGGGGGACCTCAATGCACATGTTGGCAGTAGTGCCAAAATGAAGAAAATTATTGAACCACAGAGGATTAGTTTCTTCCTGCACTATGAGCAGACCAAGCAAAAACTTGTAATCACAGACAGAAGCTTCAATCAAAAAAGTTAGAAGAAAAATATCGTGGATACACTACAAGTCACAAATAATGGCATCTCATCCATTCTGCCATTGTTTTACAGAAGAAGGCTGAGGGGTTAAAAATCTGAATGGGTCTAAGACCATTATTTAATATGCTTCAAATTGTAAGAACATAGGGTGGTTGTGGATTACCATGAGATTGATATTTAAATAAACTCAACTCAGAAAATAATGATACCTATAAGGAATTTTTTATAAGGAATTTTTTAAGAGTAATAGAGCAATCATCATAGAATAGAAGACTCCCTATGGCAAACTCAACATAAATCATTTTATGCCATAATTTGCTTAGAGATATACCAAACTTCAAACTGTGGTGTTTTCCATTCTACAACATTGCTTTTAATGGTTTCCCAACTCTGAAATATTGTAATTCTGGTCATTCCATGGAATCCCTAACTCCTTACCCACACAAAATACATCTGCTGGAATCTTGACAACTTTTAAAGCTCAACTCAAGTGTCACTCATTCTTTCAAACTTGCCCATCCCACACTCATTGAAATGATCTTTTTTTCCTCAAAAGCTTGTAGCATATTCTTGGCAAATGTTAGGGACTTAAAAATACACAATATAGGTAACTCTGTGTATGTATTAATTGACCTATTGCCTTTTTTAGTAGAGAAAATGTAATATATTCATTTTTGTTTCCAACAAGTCTTTTATATAGTAAGTTCTTAAGAGTTATTCAATCAAACATCTATTAGCTTGGATCTGAAACTGGTTTGGAAATCATATTATGCTTTTGAGATTCCCCAAGGACTATCTTCTCCAACCTCAATTTGATTACCTACTTTTTTAGATATTTAGAGGACCAGTGACCAGAGTATCTGTCTAGCAGTTTTCAAAGATTCAGCTTTGAGTTGTCAAGAAAAAGTGTTGGCTATATAGAGTCTCCATAGTAAAAGCTGGTGGTGAATTCATGTCATGCCTCTTTTCAAACATTGGCTTTTTGAAATATCATAAATTACCTCTCTTATAATTTCTGTCAAGACACAATTATTTTTATGATGTGAAATGAATATTTAATAATACTCTCCTTGATTTGCTTGTTCTTATTGTCCACTTTTCCCAATAATCTTTTTTTTCTAGGAGAGGGTCATGTCTACCAATTAAAATTGAAGTATTTAATCCTCTAATAACAGTCAAGTCAATTGTAATATAGGAAATTACTTCATAAAAATGGAAAAACCAAAGCCTAAGATAAGTTTCTGACAACACAATGATAGTAAAGTAAGTGAAATGGTATTGCATGAAATGAAATAAGGAGTTCTTGTTTATGCATAAATAGTATTTATTTTTTTCTTCCTCGATACATTTTGTTATGTCATGACATAATAAATTCTAAAAGTCAACTTTCTGATTGAGAGTTTTTTTGAAAATTAAGTTACTTAAAAAATGAAAGAAAAGGGAAAAACTTTATTTAGCACTATTTCTGGCACAGGTCATGCTCAAAGTACAATTCAAACACATCAGGCTTTTCTACAAAACACTGAAATGAGGAGTTCTGTGACATAACATGGGTTTCTAGCCTAGGCTTACAATGTAAATGGCTAGCAAACTCTTCTCAAAGTTGCTCCCTTACTCACAATACATTCCTCCCATGGAGGGTTCTTTACAATTCATTTACAAAGGCGATATAAAGTATTTTGACTTAACTAGAGATATGTTTTTTGTGTAAAGTGTGCTTGCACTAAGCCATCTTTGGGGCAGGTCAAAGTCAGGTGCTTAAAAAAAGGAATTAAATTTCCAAATCATTAAAACATGCTTCCTCCATTTATTCTTTCTTCTGTGCTT
This sequence comes from Vulpes lagopus, assembly GCF_018345385.1. Lineage (NCBI taxonomy): Eukaryota > Metazoa > Chordata > Mammalia > Carnivora > Canidae > Vulpes > Vulpes lagopus. The sequence continues at coordinate 22,736,377 of NC_054832.1, forward strand.
GTTTGAGACAATAAGGGAAGATGTGTTTGCTTTCTAATGTTTCATATGATATTTAAGGGAACATAGCTTTCTCTCTTCCAAAGGTAGGCATGGCTTGGATGACTGCTAAAATAAACAGTACATTATGTGGCAGGGTCGTGGCATGCTTTTTTTCTGGGTGCCAAGATTTCAAAGGATAACTTTAGTTTTACCTCTAAAGACTCTGGGATCTTGACTTTATTAAACTCTGAATATTGTATTTTGCTCCGTGAGGTTAACATGATTAGTGATTGGACCAGAGGGAAAAAGGCATGACTGCCTTTGGGAAACTCCTAAGTTGCAAGACAGATTTTTTTCACTGGATTAGTAAGGTTTTTCTTCTCAAGCAAAAGGTATAAAGAATCTTTGGGGGAGTGTGGGTTATTCTCCAGAGAGAAGGGAGCAGTCATCCCTGGTGAGGCTTTCTGCTCAAGAACGGCATCCCCACACCACATCTTGCTCCCATTACTGCTCTCTTCAACTTATGCTGACAGCCAAAGTTCAGGGGTTGCTTTGTTTCCCTTGTAGTTGATGTTAGTTCAACATTTGACTCTAAAGGTGGAGCAAGCACAGAAATTAGTGCACAAGAATAGGAGAAGAACCCTGGCGGCCAAGAATAACATATGTTTTACACTTGGGGCAAGTACATAAATTAAAATTGGAAAAAGTGGGCAAAAGTGAGATAATTGGCTAATATAAATACCTGTCAAACCTGACTTTCTCACAGAGATTCTGAGTTGAGAAACAAATAAAATCGCTCACCACCCCCAATGCACATGCTATGTCTTTAAGAAAACCTCAGGGTCCTTTTACGAGTTTTGGCTCAAGGAATCTGGCATATAAGTGAGAAGGAATTAAGGACAAGGTTTCCTTAACTATTTTAAGCCAAAAACTTGTGTCTAAGAAGAACTCCAAAAAAGTAATCTCTACTTATTTGGATCTAACTATAGCCGTTGATGAGAGCCTAAAAAGCATAAAGAATTGCCTTTCCTTCTTTTAAGGGCCCACAGTTGAATGTGCTACTTGGATTTGATGGATCAGTTTGAGGAGTCTACAACAGTAAAGGATGGTAAGATTGTGATTACTTGAGGAGGTCAAGTTCACTTTATGATTGATGCTTAGGAACAGAACTGAAATAATTAGATGTGGGAAGCAGAAGTTCGATAAATCTGTATTCGGGTGTTGAGAATGGGTCAAAAGTCTCGCTCTGATCTTATCTTCATCAGCATACTTTGAAAACTTTTTGTACTGAATTCTTCAGTGTTGTTGGAAGGCCTGCTTGATCTGTACTTCATTTAGATGGTATAATACATGCAGGATTAAGGGCTAAGCTTCTTTTCTAATTAGTCATAGAAAATATGTATTGGTAAAGGAAAATTATTTCTCCATTAGATAAGAACTTTTTTTTTTTTAAGGAAATTTTCTTTTTAGATTAAATGAATGGGACTCATGAGACTGCATGGTTATAGATTTCAAAAAAGCAGAGATAAGTAAACTGCTCTACATAAAGGGGAACAGAAATGTGATGGTGAAGGTAAGCATTTTGAGAAGAAAATACCATTGGGGAGAAGAAAGGCCAAAGAATATGGCAGTGACTGGGCCCTACAAAAAAGTAAAATAAAATCTTACACCCAAAACTAATATTATGCTGTATGTTAACTAACTGGAATTTAAATAAAAATTTAAAAAAATAAAAAAAAAATAAAGCGATCAGTGAGAAATTCCCAGAATCACTGGAATTTAACCCATTTAACAGGGATGCACAAGGGAACATCTTAACTTTCTGTAATAACTGGGATACATCATGTCCCTACCACAAATCCCTATGTGAATGCAGCCTGAGTTACTTCAACGGGTACAGGAAATAGGAACTCTGGGTCTCATTAGTCCCCAGGATTTCTTTGAAAGTGTTTTATTTTCCTATTGCATATGAGATATGAGTTTTAAGTGAATGTTATGTAAAGCTTAAGGTACTGGGGTAATCTCAGTTGATATTTGGGTTGTTTGATGTAGGATGTTTCTATGTTTCTCCCTTAGTTGTCATGGGACCATTTAAGAGATCTCAGTCATGATGGATATAAGGTACATACCATTTGGTCATTATGGAATCCATATTTAAGTAGCATAAGAGCTCATTAAAATAAATGGGGCTAATACAATAATCAGAGGATTTATTTTAATTATCTTCATGCAATTGTTCATTAACCACAGTTTGGTACTGAGATAATAAACTAAACTTTGGATATCTTTCATATATTCCACCTTATCCCCAAGAATATGCTTTCATAAATGTTTTCATGTTATTTTAAAATTATTTCCAATGCTATAACAATTCGGGGCTGTCAAAGTAAATAAATAAACTAAAAAATTAAAGCAGAATGTGTCAGCAATTTCAGCAAACTCTCAGGAATGTCTTTTTCTCCCTGGGGGACAAAATATCCTGTGACAATGTGCCTGTGTATCCACAGAACTTCATAAGGATATTTCCAAGACAACACTACCTAGAACTACCTGGCTTCCTTCATGTTCCCTCTATGAGAAGACTTTCAAAGGAGTTCTAGGAAAAGCCTTATCCTGACAATGCTGTCCTTAGTAACAGCCTCAGAGACTGTAAGGACCTTGTCTTATGAGAAACTTGGAGAAAATTTGGTCTGATTTAAATCAGCCAAGAACAGTATAAAATAGAAAATTAAGTCACATTCAGAGAATTGGGGTATTAGAGACATTTTTTTGAAATCTTCATTTATTTTCAATCCATCCTTCCTCAAATTAGCTCCTGTCTAATAGCCACAAATGAGGCAAAGAATATCTTTAACCTAATACAAACCAGCTATTTTACATCTTTTTAGAATATCATGGTTAAGCAGGTGGAATTGTTATTTTCTTACAGTGTGCATAATTGAATTTCAGCCTGAATAGAAGTACTAAATCGAGTATTTTATGCTATTCCAGAATAGAACTTACCTAAGAAATTATGACTGCAGCAAAAACTAAAATTCTTTTGAGGGTAAAATCCTTGAAATCCTACCCCAAGGAAGACAAGTTTTTGGCAGGTTTCAACCTTTTGAATAGATGCAGGTCCAACATTTAGAAAATCTTATTGAAAATATGGCTAAATTCAAAATACAATATCTCTGTTACTTTTAATTTAGATTTATAGCTTAATTTCCACTTAGGTCCATAGTTGTATATAACAATAAGTTTCTAAAAATTCCAGAGATGTTTCTTTAACTGAAAAAGTCAGAAAACAGCTACATGCACAACTCTTCTCAATATTTTGTCTTAATTATGATATAATGATGAATTAATCTTAGTTGATTCACTTGAGATCTTTTCTGAGGTAACATAATCCAGCAATAAAAAAATAAATCCCGATTGTGCAAAAATAACTACATTTAGGTTCATCTTTGCCATATTAATTGCAATATTAAACAGAACAACATATATTTTCTAAGGGATGACATACATAAAAATGAAAATGTGTCTTAGGCATTTAATTTGAAAACAGGTTATTTCCAAATCAGAGCCAGCATGAATATTTTTTTAGGATTTAGGAGATGATCTAAGGTTTGACTTGTCATGGTCCTTTGTGTTCATTATCAATTAAACACAGTCTTAAGGCAGAATTTTTTTCATAACAATGATCATAATTAGAATTAATTTTTTACATAACTAGTTAGGAATTAATTTGTTTAATGATAACCCCCAAAGCTGTAAGATCTATGAGAAAAAATCATAAGTAGGAAGTACCTGACTGGCTCAGTCAATAGGGCATGTGACTCTTGATCTTGGGGTTGTGAGTTGGAGCTCCACATTGGGTGTACAGATTACTTAAAAATAAAATGTTAAAAAAACCCACCATAAATATATGTTGAATGAATGAATGAATGAATGATTGCTTGAATAAGCATTTATTCTTGTATTTTTAAGTTTTTCAAAATGAGAGGTAAGAATATCCTATTTAGAAGACTTACTAGATATTTTGCTATTTATTAATTTAGTAAAAGAAACTAAAGCCTGAAGAAAGCAATTTAAATTCCAAAGATGAAGTTGGGGTGACTAGGTGGCTCAGTAAGTTAAGCATTTGCCTTTGGGGTTGAGCCTTGAATCGGGTGCCCTGCTCTATGGAGAACCTGCTTCTCCCTGCTTCTCCCTCTGCCTGTCCCCCTGCTTGTGCCCTCTTTCTCTGTCTCTTTCACTATTTCAAATAAATAAATAAAATCTTTAAAAAAAAATAAAGATGAAGTTAAATTCAGGTTTTTTTGTTGCTACAAACATAAAATTTAAAAAGTTTTTGTCCATTTATTTGATAATTTCTTATTCATCAAAACTAAGGCATTCTTTCAGGTAGCCCATGAACCATTCATGGTTTCCCAATATTCCCTACTGCACAGTATTCTGAACCTCACTGGTTGTTCAGTGAGTAGTATCTATTATACATGAAACACTCCTCAGCGGTAACTACCAAATTACTTTAAATTATTTTCCTTGCCAAAAAAAGATATCTTAGTGTACACATTATAAAGTACGTTTCTTGTAAAGCATGCAATTAATATTTAATTCCTAGAAATTATCATCAATTACAAAGCGATTTCTTTACACAGTATTTGTTTTGCTAAATACAGTAATGACTTTGAATTGGATTACTGTACTTTGCTTTCAAAAACTAAGTACTTTTACAAATGACTTGTGAAGGTGCCACTTTTTTTGCAACTGGCAAAAATAATTAGTCATGTAAAAAAGAATCTATTTTTCCTCTTAGAGGTTATATTTCAGACAAAGGGAGTTTCAAGTAACATAATTCATAGAATTATAAAAATTTAAAATTTTGCAATAATTTTGTGAAAATTACTTTTAACCATACATTTTAACTACTTTCTAGAACTTGTTTATAAATTCTCTAATACATATTTTTTTTTGCTATAGAAGCAAAATAAGTTTTAATATTTATATAATCATTGCAAATATGATATGTTCTCCATAAACACCTTATCTTCTGAAATTTTTCAAGGCCAATACTGCATTTTGACATGCAAGTCACAGAAATACTAAATTCATTTTTATTTTATTTTGTCAAACATTGTATCACAACTACAAAAAACAAAGGCTTTGGATGAAGAAAGAGGGTAGTTTTGTACCTGAGTAACATCATTACATCCTGTAGCAAATTTTATCATTTTGTTTAGTAATTACCTTTAAATCTATAATATATGTTTATGTTGCTGCATTGTCTACTAAAAATAGTTGCAGTGAAAACTCAATCCACAGTAACATTGTTTTGATAATTAGAACTTTACAGCCACAGGAAATACTTTAAAAAGTAAAAGTACATTTAAATTGAAAAGTACATCAATGAAATATTTTATTAAATTGCTTAAAATTTTCTCTAAGGAAATTGGAATGGAAATATGAATTCAGGAAAAAAGAACAATGTAAAATATTTGACTGTTAAAAAGAGAGATTTTTAATGTGACATCTAAAAATGCGTAACAGTGGGGATCCAGTGGTCATAGTATTTAGGTTATATGGGTTATCTTTTAAAGTATGGCATAGCCAGTTTAATTTGAGGTGTCAATATTATGACATTTTGGAAACTGACTTTTGCAACTATTTAAACTGAAGATGAATAAATTTAGTGGCCAATTTAAAAATTTGTGGAAAGAGTTCTATTTAATATATTTAAAATATGTAAATATTTCCCCATTTAGTAGATAGAGCTAAATCCCCTCTGTCCCCATTGAAAATGGACTCAACTTAAGCATAGAAAGGGAAAAATAACATGTTACAATAGAGAAACCTGGCAAACACTATCTCAACCAATTGGTGAACATTAACACTAGCAATATGGTAATAAGGATATCATGATTTGATATGATGAGGAGGGCATCTCACACTTATGATCTTCTTTCTAAAACTCCATAAACCCAAGCTAATCATGAGAAAAAAAATTAATTAGAATTTTACAGAATACTTGGCCAGTATTCCTCAATACTATCAAGGTCATGAAAAGTTTAGAAATGACTGAGAAACTGTCACAGACCAAAGGAAACTGGGGAGATATGACAACTAGATGCAGTCTGGAAGCCTGGATGGTATCCTGGCACAAAAAGAGGGCATTAATGGAAAAACAGGTGAAATGCAGATACAGTTTGAGGCATAGGTTTTAAAAGTGTGTAAGAATATCAAAGGGATTAAAAATTATTTGCAGGGGGCACAGTGGAAGAAAGTTTAAAGATAATTGACTACATTAAAAAATCTGACAGGTATACAAGTAGGTATGAGAGGTTTTTTTTTTAAACTCAAACGTGGCTTTTAATAGAAACACTTTGGAAATAGCTTAAGTACCTACCAATATTATAATGAATAAATAAATTTTCGTAAATTGGATAATGAGTACTACACATCAGTTAACAAGAATGAAATAGAAATTGCATCATTAACAGAATTAAATCTAAAAAATAAATTTGTCAAATAGTATGTGCAGTGTGATGCTATTTATTTAAAGTTAAAACATACCTAAAACAATACTATGATTTTTTTCTGTGTATACACCTATATTTAAGAAAAAAATACATGCATGGGAATATTACACATCTACTTCAAGTTAGTGGTTGAATTCTCATCAGGGAGGGAAGAGAATCCAATTAGTGAGAAATGTATAGAGGGTTCTAATTTTGTCTATAACATTTTGTTTGTTTTTAAATAATCTTAATCAAATATGGCAAATGTTGAAAATCTGTTACGATTATGACTTACATTATTCTGAGTAACTGCAGTTTTTGATACATAAAACTAAAGAAACAAATAGTAGTTCAAGTGAGCAGTCAAGGTTGGAGTCTAATAGAAAGTGACTAACCAGAGTAGGTACTAATTAGGAATATGTAGTACTTAAAACTTCAAGTAATGGGCTGGAGTAACCAAACTTATCATCCATCTGGTACCTGGCCCTTAGCAATGTCTAGATCAGGAGTAGAAATCCAATTGTATGGATGGTGGCAATGGACCTGGTGAGAAAGAATTTCATCCTAAGAGCATCCAGGGCACTCAGGATTCATACATACATACATAAGGACACAAAATCTAGCTGTTAGAACTGAGGTTCAATATCTGGACCAACGCAGCAGAAAACAGGAATTAAAACCAAGTTCCATTAAATTTGGCTAAGGAAATGCTTCCACAGTATTTTCCAAAGCAGATGTCATTGCTAACATGGCACTTGGGTCAAGTTACTTACCGTTTCATTGTCTTAGTTCTTCCATCTATAAAATGAAGACCTTTATAAAGTGGTCATGAATATCGGATGAATTATTATTTGTTAGGTGTTTAGAACAATGCCTGGTACCTAGTTAAGTGTGACATAAGTGCTTACAAAATAAAAATAAATATCATGTCTAATAGAAGTACTTCTTTTTAGCAACGTTGATGTATTCTACTCAAATAAATTAATTGTCTCATTTGGCAGGAACAACATGATCATATGCCAAAGCTTGAGTTGCCCTACACAGCCCTTTCTCTAAAAAATCCAGAATGTATCTCCTTTGTGTGTGTTGACAAGCACTAAAAAGTGAAAAGCTTTTCTTTCTCTTGTCTTTCATGGCAGCACTCATTGACCTACATGTTCTGGGTAAGCACTGTGTTAATAAAGACTGCAATAGAGAATGGTGAAAGTTCCAGAAGAGGCAGGTATGAGTCATTTGCATTTTACCCAGATATAAGCAACTCAGGTTTTACATAAAAATGAAACCACCTATTAATATAATACAGCAGTTTGGTTTTTTAAAAAATATATTTTTTCACCATGGACCATTTTGAAAAAGTAAACTGTCTATAAAAGTATCATGAATGTTATATGACACATGATCTGGCCAAAATACAAATGCTATTTTTTTCTAAAATTTAGAACAGTTCCTTTATTAGCATTATTGCCTAAAACATCATTAAAATAATTATTTCTCTTCCCTACATCAAACAGAAATCTGCATCAGCTCAGAAGATATTATGGTTTCTTAAGTGATCCTATTGTTCCATAATTGAGGATTTATACATACTTTCACAGTAAAATGCCTCTAGCCTTTAATGTACATACCATGTCAAAACTATGTAAAACCTGTCTCCTGAGATATTCACAGAACAATCAGATAATTTCAAATGCTGTTGAATGATGGTAGAGGGTTTGAATTCACTAATGTCGTTGAAGGAAATCTAATGAAATAATGTATTATTTAAAACATATCATAGTAGTTTCGTCTCTTTTTTTTAAATCACACTATTATGTAATGTGGATGCATATGCCACTGTTTGTCAATTATAATATTCACATATAGCAAAGCCCATAGCTGAGAGCATCAGGGAATGAGAATATTTGTTTCTGCAAGATTGCGCTAAGAAAGCCTACCTTGGATGGGAGTAAAATAGGTTTGTTACAGGAGTTACAGAAAAGAGCTGTATCTAAAATTTTGGAAAACCACTTTGCTCAACATAGTACATAGAGTTATTTAATTTTTGTTATTACGGTAAAGTGCTGAGCAGTAGATTAACTTACTAAATGATTGCTCTCATCTTGCTGTTGGGGAGAGAAAGAGAGAAAAAGAAGTCCTTGGTGTAAAGTCCTATTTTGATTATTTGCAATGATCAAATAATAGTTCTTATTCAGTAAGTTCTATTACTCATCACTTAATCTGCACTAATCACTGAATTGATTAACAAGTGACTCATCATCAAACCAACAATTACTTTAATCTGATTAACTTATTCTTTTCACCAAAAAAAACCTTTCATGAACATGATGAATACAACATCACAACACATGGAACATAGAATAAATATGCCTTTATACCCAGCCTGATGGTGAATGTGTATCAGGTTGAACCACATGAAATTGCTCTATGTGTAGGTCAAAAACAGTAAAATATCAGCAACATTAGTTGTTGGTTCAATCTGATATTTATGCGTTTTAAACAGAAATGATCAATTTTGCCTTCCAAATGTTTTCTTTTTTTTCTTCCAAATGTTTTAAAATATGTAGGTGTATCCTTGAAATAAGAAATTTGAGTTTTCATGAATAAAATAGAATGATTTATCAACAGAAGACACAATCTGATATGACCTTTCTAAAAGAAAGCCCATTACCCAAGAGAAAGGAAGGTTATAGTAAATCAAAGCAGTAGATTTTTCTTTCATTTTTATGACAATTGACCTATACTTGACTCAAATACCATGTATAATCTATGACTCTACAAGGTAAAAGGAAAATTAAACATAAAGGACCCCCAAAAGGCAAGAAAGATACTAAGAGTATGCAAAATAGAACTGGTATATTTCGTTTCTTATAGTAGCATTTATCACTTATTTCAGTAATGGAAATCCATTTTCCTTATATTATATACTTCAAGTGAGTCTAATGCTATACTCTCCCTATTCCCTGCTAGGGAAATGGTATGTCACCTGCGGTTGACCAACCAGGGTTCTCCCATAACTGTGACCCACAGGAATTGCATTGGAGATGCATTTGGTACAGACATTGGGTTAATTTGATGTATAGCCTTTTGAAAGAGAGTATCTCCTTTTGACTGGGATAGCAGGCTGTAGGTATAATGTTAGTCTGAATCTGGCGGTGGTGAGATTTTTCATGAGGAAATCACTTTGCCTGAGAGTAAAGCCACTAAGAAAAAGAGAGCCCAGAAAAAATGTAATGTTGGGGTGAGGTGGGGATAAAGTAGGGGCCAGATATGTGAGGTATTGGCTGAAAGGTGAGGCTGTATCAAGTGTCTCAAGCATTAAGACACTGAGGTTGGAAGGAAGGAAATAGAATCCTGAAATGCACCATGGACAATGATGCTGAGAAAACGCCTGGGTGGGGATCAGAGAAGAAGTTGACCTACATTATGATTTTTCTCAGACCAGCCCTGCTTATGCAGCTGACAGGCATTTGCCTGAAAAATATTTATAATCTGAGTAGTCGTGGCTTAGGCATGTTCTACAGGGAAGTAAGAGAAATAGAAAAGCCTGGGGTGTAGCTATCAGAAATGGACTGATCATTCTTAACTAAAGACTTGGACCTTTATTTCTACAGTTTCTTGGTCTTAATGGTTGAACTGGCCATGGCACATCTATCCTTTCAATATTTAGCTGAATTACATTTCAAATATGTAATATTGATAAGATTGGTATGGTCAATGCAGTGACCACGTCCTGGACTTAATATTTGAGATGGGGATATAAAAAAAATAAACATTAGGCATTATACAAAGTAACAGGAATTACAAATTGAAGCTGAGCACGAACATCAGGTAGAAAAAGACTTGGTTGTGAAATAGTTTCCACAATCATCTTCCAAAATTAGGCTCTGAAATTTTTCCATATGGTATGTCACAATATGGTGACAGTGTATGCCTAATGGTTAAAGTTTTAATGTTGGGATCAAGCTGACCTGTCAAGTGTCAGCTCAGGCTTTTGATATTTTGGCCAAGTTATTCAATCTTTCTGAATCTAATCCATGTCCAAAAAGTGAGTATAGTGATACAAACCTCATAGGGTTGTGTTGAGAATTGAATGAAAGAACAAATATAGAGTGCGTGGCACCTGGAAAGGACTCAATATTCTGTGGCTATGACTTTTACCACAGAATTAGAGAAACATGAAGAAAATACATGATATAATTTTTTCCTTTATACAATCCTATTTATACTATACTGTGGAAAGTTGTTTCAACATCTTTGGAGACCAATAGCCCATGATCATAAGTTAGAATTCAATTTTTCTGAATTCAGGAAATTCTTCTATATGTCAACCAACATTCTTACTAAAATCTAAACATTTAAGTATTATCTTTTCAGAGGAAAAAAACTGGTTATTTTCAGTTGGATAATTTTAAGCATTGTTACCATTTTTCTCTCTCTTTTCAGGTTAAGTAAGCAACCTTGATTTTTAAAATTGTTCTTTTAGCTGCTGTTTCTTTCTGTTTTGTTATTGTTGTTACAAAGTGTGTGATCATGAACCAAATTGTAATGATGCTTTTCTGTCCCCAAAAGCCTAGACAGTTGGCCTGTCACTTACTGAAGGTTACTGAAGTTGAGGGAATATACTCTAAGGGCATCTATAATGGTTTTGTGATTCTAATATAGTAGAAGTAGTAAATATATCCATTTACCCAATTTCTTCTGTTCAGAAGAAGCAGCCACCACAAAACCATAAACTGATTAATCAATTTCCCATCAGTGATAGTTTTGTGTTAGAAAGAAAAATTGGGGTGCATTAAAGAAAATAGCTAAGCAGAGAACATCAGATCAGGAAAAAAAATAGAAAGTCAAATTAGTATAAAAGGAAATCTTTAAGCTTTATACAATTGAACCACAATGCCATAATGCTCAATCAGAAATTGAGCTAAGCATACCCTTCAGACTACCAATGCCTGATTCAGCAACACTGAAAAATTTATTGATGGCTCTTCTTGGCTTTGGTTCTTCCTTCCCTGTGACAGAGATTCTATTAATGGAAATTGAACATAAGTTTTCTTGACTTTGTTTCTACAGATTTATTCCTATGTCAGCAGGTAAGAATGGCAACTTCTTTTGAATCAAAAACAGCATTAAGAAAATATTGCCCTTTCCATAGACTCTAATAAAATTAGTGTATTGCTACTTTAAAAATTCAATACCTAAGAAATGAGGCAGTCACTTCTCTCTGGTGAGCTAATAGGAATGATGATCTATGCATACTGTTGGTAATTAGAGCCTTGGAACGTGCTAAGATTATCTGGGAAGTGAGTGTAGATAGAGAAGTCCTAGGACAAAGCTGTGACCATTAACAGGTTGGTAAGGCAAGGAGGAATCAATAAGAAGATTGAGAGGGAACTGCTAGGGAGGCTGGAAAAGGACCAAGAGAGAATGGTGTCCCAGAAACTGAGGGAAGAACCCATTTCACAAAAGGGAAAATATAAAGACCGAAATATGGAGAAAATGGGGGTGTAAGAGATCTAAGATTTTTTATTATTATTACGGAGAGAGGCAGAGAGAGAAGCAGTTGCCCTGTGGGGAGCCCGATGCAGGACTCCATCCCAGGACCTCAGGATCATGACCTGAGCCGAAGGCAGATGCTCAATCACTGAGCCACCCAGGTGCCCCGAGAGATCTAAATCCTCAGTTTCAATACTAAGAAGTGAAAAGATACTACCTAAAGCAACAAGCTCAAGCAACAGTAGTTACATGATTTAGAGATAATGAAGTTAATGCCAAAAGAAATAGCTAAAGGTGCTGAAAATAGTTGCCTCTAGGGGGTGAGGAGGCTTAGGTAGGGGTTGCTGTTTTTATAAGCTGTGTGGAATTTGTGGACTCTCTGTTATGTGCCTACACAACTCGGATTTAAAAAATGTTAATTAGGGGATCCCTGGGTGGCTCAGGGGTTAGCACCTGCCTTTAGCCCAGGGCCTGATCCTGGAGTCCCAGGATCGAGTCCCACGTCAGGCTCCCTGCATGAAGCCTGCTTCTCCCTCTGCCTGTGTCTCTCTCTCTCTCTCTCTCTCTGTGCCTCTCATGAATAAATAAATACAACCTTTAAAAACTGTTAATTAAAAAAACAAAAAGAATCATGATCTAGCCAGTGTGTCTTCTGCTTTTGGTAAAGCCTGAGGAGGGCAAGTATGTCTGGAGATTTTTTTTTTACTCTGGAGAAATAGCACATGACTCTTCTCTGCCTTCTTCTGATAGCACTAGGAAGCACACTGAATGACAGCTAGGAGAGGGTCTTCTTTTCAAGTAACTTTGGCAAAGCATACGCTTAGCTCTTCATCACTCTAATTTCTCCATTCCAGAGCCTTACAAGTATGGGAAAAGTCTTCGGTTGTCTATCCTAGGATATTCTCATTCCTCCATTCTAGGCCTAATGTCCTGGATTCTTAAACTTTGGCAGGGTAAGAAAGGAGTTGTAAAGGTTATTAAATGTGAGACTCAGGCACACACAAAAAAATGCACAGATCTAATCACTTGAATTAGATGAAAAGGTGGAGACTGAGATTCAGAAACAAAGCAAAAGTCTCTCTTCCAAGATCAAGGCTGACCTGGTGGCAGGAGTGACTGAGGATGAGTTTGACAGTGTTGGAATGCTATTTCTTAATTCTGGCATGCCACAGGTTAAAAAAAAAAAAGGTCCACAGGTGAGTGGGATGAGAAAGTATATTTAAATCTCAAGATGTTAGTTAACTTCATATCCAGGGTGAGTTTGGCACTCACTCGGTAATGCTGGCCTCATCATTTCAGGATGGGCAAGACCAGAATCTAAGCCAGGATTAGAATAAAGCCAAAACTAGATCTCAGCTGCTTTGAGTTCATTATCTCATTTTCCGCATCAAGCAATCAAAGTCTCACTGGTAGGGCCCAGACCTGCTTGTGAATCACTGAGATAAAATGACTCGATACTCTTTTTGACATTGACAGCTGGTTCAAGTAACACGCCCATGTGTCAGAGCTTGGATTCTTCAGCCCTTCATTTGATCTGGAGACACCTGTCATTGGGGTTGTGATTGATTTCCCAGATTCCATTGGCCTTCCTGATTGATTCTTTATATCCCCATCTTACCATGCCATTCTTTGCTGTTTTAGAACCTAGGCCACCATTGTCATGGGTGCATTTTAGTTCTTGGTAAATGATAACCACCTTTGAAACTTTGAGGGGATACGTTTGCCGTAAATCACAATATGGCTCTGTCTTCCCTGAGCTACATGGAGTTGGGAAAATACTTCATAACTTCGCATTTCTTCTTGCATTTGTATTTGGGGGAGCAGTAATGCTATCAGTAATAGCATATCAGAATGAGTGTCTAAAAAACATGTGATGCCATAAAATATGATTCTACTTATCTGGACATTGCAGATTCAGTGCTGAGGCAAATAAAACTTTCTCATCCCTAACCAATGCCATAGTATAAGATCATAAAAGCAGTTTGTGCTAAAACCAGTTCAGTATCACGCACATTACTGAAGCAGAAGAGATAATACTGCCTTTCAGCAGTACTGTGAAAAATGGTATTTTGAATAGTGAAGGGATAATAAAAAGCCATTATTATTACAACTACCACTCACTATTGAAGAAAGGTTGCTGTGGTTATTAGACGTTTAAGAAGAGAAGTGTATATTATTTACATTAAAGTTTTAGTATGACCTTTCTGACAGTGAAGTTTGATGTGTGAAAATTTCCATGAATTATCAAATTATCTTTTTTTGTGTGTGTAGTAGTATCATGGCTAGACTAGTTGCCCATGGACTCTACTACCGTTCTGTAATGAATAAGGGAGTAGTAGCACCAGTTGGACCAGCATGGAATCTCTTCTCTGAGTTTTGGAGCTTAATTCTTATATTCTTCACACTTTATGTGGGGAAAACATAGGGTGATCGAGGAATACCCTTCATCTATAAAACAAATATCACAAAAACTGATAAAAGGAATAGGCATTATTAAGAAATTATACATGAAAACTTCCCAGGAGAATACCTGATACTCTCTGTAGCTCCATAAATGTATCTTTTATGTTTTTGTCTTTATATGAAGGCAATTTAATGCTACATTCAAGAGCATGGAATCTGGAAACGAATAGGTGTCAATTCCACTTCTTGCTCCCCCCTTACCATGTGCCTCTAACCAAGTTACATACTTTCCTTAAGTCCAAATCACCACAAACTTAAAATGGAAATAATAACCTCTGACTGATGGAGTTGTGAGTGGATTAAAATGAGGATATTTCTGTAAAGCACTTAGGGCACTACCTAGGATATTAAATGCTCATTAAGTGATGCCTACTTTATCATTATCCTCATTTTAAAAAAGATTCACTTTTCTGCAGGATTGTAAGTCAACTCTGATATGTCACTGTGAGAGCACATTTGTGGGGATAAGTTTTAGGTTGGGCACCACCAGGAATGAGTAGAGGTAAATTCAACTTTTTGTGTTTTCTACTTTTCAAAGCCACTTAAAAGTTACCCCCAAACAAAACATTCATAAAAGCATACATAAATGTTCCAGACACAGGTATGAAGTCTCATGATCTGGTTTCCAAACTCATTTTCATAGTAGTCTAAGTTTGAGATTCTGGGCAAGTTTCTTCATCTCTATGTACCTCAGACTCCTCAAATGTAAAATGGGGTAATATTAGTAACACTATAGGTTAATCAGAAGTGTTACATAAGATTGACTTTGAAAAGGACTTAACACAGTGCCTGGCACAGGGTTGTGTAAGCTGTTATAATTATTGGCTGACATGATTTCATTCTTGGGAGCTGCTATCTTGAAGAGGCTTTCAAAAAGTGTAATTGTTAGAGTTTTTAAAAAGATGATTAAAAATAGAACATTTTTCTCTCAAACTGCTACTGTCATAAAGCATGTTACATGTTTTTTTAGATCGTCACATTTTAAACTTATATTTCTATAATCCTTTCTTCTGTTGCATGTCACTTTACTTTTGACTCTCAGCAACTTAAAACTGAAACTCCGTCTCGATGTGAAGTTTACCCTCTAATCAAAGTGCCAGGGCTCTTCAAAAATCCTTTGTGTGTGAAGTTTAGAATCACAAAAGACTGGAGCCCTTTCTGCCTTTTAGATAGTAAGAGAGCATGCTACAAAAAATATTCTTTAAAAGACAATATTGAGATTTACATTATCAAAAATTCAAAGATGCTCTTTTCAAAAGCCAAAACCACCAAAGCCTCAGGCCAATTGAGACATGGTAAGATGCAGCCAGCAAAGCTGGCCAGGGTATTACTGTGGATGAGTTAGAGGAGGAATCACCCCCAAGCAATGGTAGCTCTCAGAAGGGGGCCTGCCCTTCACAATTTAAGCTCTTTGAAGCTGCATTTCCTCCAAGCAATGAGAAGTCTTTGTGGTGATGGGAAACATACATTTATAATTATAGAAGAACATAGTGTACACTAGACATGGTAGAAAAGAATGCAAGGGTTTGAAGGGAAGTCTTGATATACACACAACCTCACTCATGCAGCGTCTTTCCTAAAACATTGGATATTTCAGTTTGTCCCTAATTGAAATGGCCAGGAGGCAGCATTCCTGCATAGCCTATTCCCTTTCCAGCACCCCTCATTTGGCCCTGACCCAACCATGCCAGGATGGTACTATATAGTGTGCTCTTTGTAAACCCAATTGCTGAAATAAAATGTATAAAAGTCATGAAATGATTTTAAAATGACATAACTATATACTTATACAGCATTTGAGACAGTGAACAAAATGGAAATGATTGATGTCCATAATACTCTTTTAACTCCTCTAAGTAAAGTGTGAGCTGAGTAGCCCATTCTACCTGAATCATTACTTTTTTTCCCTTTTTAAAAATGTGTTTTTAAATTAGTTCCAGAGGTAGAATGTAGTGATTCATCAGTTGCATATCACACCCAGTGCTCATTACATCACATGCCCTCCTTAATACCCATCACCCAATTATCCATTCCCTGCACCCACCTCCCCTTTAGCAACCCTCAGTTTGTCTCTTATGGTTTGCCTCCCTCTCAATTTTCATCTTTTTATTTTTCCTTCTCTTCCCTTATGTTCATCTGTTTTGTTTCTTAATTCCACATAAGAGTGAAATTGTATGGTATTGACTTTCTCTGACTAAATGACAAGATTTCATTCTTTTGATGGGTAAGTAACATTCCTGTGTGTGTGTGTGTGTGTGTGTGTGTGTGTGTGTGTGTGTACCATATCTTCTTTATCAGTTCATCTATCGATGGACATCTGGGCTCCTTCCATAGTTTGGTAATTGTGGACATTACCGCTATAAACATTGGGGTGCATGAGCCCCTTCAAATCACTATGGTTGTATCTTCGGGTAAATAACTAGTGCAATTGCTGGGTCATAGAATAACTCTATTTTTTTAAAAGATTTTATTTATTTGTTCATGAGAGACACAAAGAGACAAAGACATAGGCAGAGGGAGAAGCGGGCTCCCTGGGGGGAGCCTGATATGGGACTTGATCCGAGCACCTTGGGATCATGCCCTGAGCTGAAGGCAGATGCTCAACCACTGAACCACCCAGGCATCCCAGAATAGCTCTATTTTTAACTTTTTGAGGAATCTCTGTACTGTTTTCCAGAGTGGCTTTTTACATACATGTAGAAATTAACACTAACATCTCTAGTTTATACATTCAAATATCCTAGGATATGGGTAAGAGAAAATCATGTTTGACTGATGGGAGAAAAAAAAGCAAAATAAGCAGAAGTATCAGAATAAATAATGCTAATAAATTTATTAAAACATTAGTTTTATATTTCTATATTCCTTTATGAATTATAAAAAATAATTTTATATTTTGAATACTCAGTGGAGAATATACAAAAAGATAAACTAAATAATAAAAAATGTAGGTAAATCTTCCACAGTAGACTTTAAACATCAGATCAATGGAGAAAAGAACACATAGTGAGAAGACCAAAGATGAAAAGAAAAAAGCCCCAGAAAGTTCTCAAAGAATTTTCTATTGGATGCCATGTTG
This sequence comes from Vulpes lagopus, assembly GCF_018345385.1. NCBI lineage: Eukaryota > Metazoa > Chordata > Mammalia > Carnivora > Canidae > Vulpes > Vulpes lagopus. The sequence goes on from NC_054832.1 coordinate 22,753,891, forward strand.
TAGATAAACTACTAGAGATATAATGTAAGCTGATAGCTTGAAACTATTCAGCAACAACAAAATTTTTTTTAATTTTTATTTATTTATGATAGGCACACACAGAGAGAGAGAGAGGCAGAGACAAAGGCAGAGGGAGAAGCAGGCTCCATGCACCGGGAGCCCGACGTGGGATTCGATCCCGGGTCTCCAGGATCGCGCCCTGGGCCAAAGGCAGGCACCAAACCGCTGCGCCACCCAGGGATCCCTATTCAGCAACAACAAAAGCAGAATCCTACAATTTTATTCTAATAATTGGTTATCATTACACAATATGGTATAAAAGGGAAAACATAGGTTTCGGAGTCAGAACTGAGAAGTGGATTATTATTCTTTTTAAAAAAAAAAAAGATTTTATTTATTTATTTATGAGAGAGAGAGAGAACGGCAGAGACACAGGCAGAGGGAGAAGCAGGCTCCATGCAGGAAGCCCGACATGGGACTCGATCCCAGGTCTCCAGGATCAGCCCTGGGCTGAAGGCAGCGCTAAACCACTGAGCCACCCAGGCTGCCCTGATTATTATTCAATAGTTGTATGAATTTTTGCAGCGACCAGACTCCTTGAGCTTTGTAAACTCCTATGTACATATTGAATATAAGAGCTACCACAAAGTATGTGAGAGGTTAAAATATGATGATCCACATAACAAGCCTAACTCAAGTACTGGAATATAATTGGCTCTTCAGTGTTATTTCTTTCTTCTCTCTCTCTCTCAAGCCATTTTTCTTCTAAAATTTTAGTATGCTCTAAAGAGAAAGGAGATTCCTTTCACTATGATAGCCAGTATAGGTTCATTTGAAAGGTCTTTTTTTTTTCAGCCATATGCTTCTTTATCTCTTCTTTTCATGAGTATATGTGCATTTGTATGTGTGGATATGTGCACACATGTGTAAAGTCAGTCACCTTTCTCTGTACTTGCTCTTGCTCGCCATAGGTAAGTTTGGGACAAAGCAGAGTCTATTTTATGCATAAATTGTTCTAAAGTTCAGTAGGTAACTCATTATTTAATCTTGGCTTAATAGCCTACTTAGGTCACGGGAGGTAGAACTTGAAGATAATGAAGCAAGTGATTCATTGAATTGACAACATTATTATATTCATATATTTCAATTTCATTATGATGAAGTAGATGGCACATTTGACTAGAAATCTTGACGAGATTCTCTCCTTGACAACACTACTGATTTGTCATATGACTATAAGCAGGGTGTGTCAATTTTTTTATCTTTAAAATAGAAATCACAGAATAGTTGCTTTCTTCCCCACAGCAATTTTTCAGCTATAAATTCTAATTATATTGTAAGTAATTTGGAGGCCCCTGATACCAATTCAAAATAACATTTTGAGCATTTCAAATTTACTCTGAAAACTACCAGTCTCTATGCACACTGGTTTCCTTTAATATGTTATTTTAGAAATATGGTGAACAAGTCTCTTAAAAAAAAAAAAGAAGAAGAAAAAGAAAAAGTAGTGCTGATAGATGGCCAAAAGCTTATGGAGGGTATAAAAGTAGCATTTTGAGGGGTTGATATGTTTTCATTTAATTATTCCTGAGCCTGGTTCCAGAAACCACTGAAAGGAAGTGGCAGTGTCACTTGGTGTTTGGAAGAATTGATAGCAAAAGTAGACACCAAAATAAACATCAGAAAAGCATCAGACCACTTTTCAGGTTGTTACCAAGGCTGGTGAGGAAAAACACAGAGCTAAATAGCTTACATTAGAAATAATGATTTCTCAGTTGTATTTAGTCTTTGATGATACAAATGTAGTCAGAACCCAGTTATTTATATAAGCAAATACATTGTACTCTTTGGGGAAAGATTAATTATAAAATAGTTATAGGGATCATGGACAGGAACTCCCTGGAAATGAGTCATAATGAGGGACCAAGGAAACAGACTTAACTGGAAGCCCTGTGAGGACAGAGGATTATCATTCTTCTTTTTATGGTGGTGCCCAGCAGGATGCCTGACCTATAATTGGAGAGCAGTGAAAATCTGTTGAATGAATAAGCGGACCCTTGATATGAAGGAGCTGGTGTTCCTACATAAATTACTATACTCATAAAGTGAAGGACATTAATTTACTCTAAAATAGGACATTAGATTTCACTCTAATATACTTATCCCAATTCTTATCACCAGACGAGATGACACATAAAAGCATGATTAATCAATTCAAACCTCTCCCTTCCTGTTAGGCCAATGGTCTTCCTTCCCAATACTAACCCATTGCCATCTGCATTGGTTGACTTCAGTTGTGCACTGTCCCTGACAATTGATTTTGTTTGCAGTTACTGCTCCCTCTCTCTAGAGGGAGAACATGTGGGCTTATGCTCTACCCATTTACTGCTTCAGTGAGGAGTCCAACTGAATGGAGAAGCTTGCTCTTATACAGCTCTCTCAGAAAAGTAATCAACAGTGACCACCATTTATTGAGCATTTGCTATATACCACACAGTCTTCTTAATGCTGTACACAAGTGACATTTTTAACCCTCAAATAACTCCATAAGTGAGGTAATATTTTTGTCTCATTTTAAAATAGAAAACAAAAATACAGAGGTCAAGTAGTTTGCTCAAAGTTGGTCAATTTCTAAAAGGCAGAACCAGAATTTGAACCAAAGTCCATCTGACATGAGGTCACTTCAATGTTTAAAATCAACTGTCTTTTCTTTGAGACTCTGTGACAGGCGCATCTCTCAGGACAATTAAATCCCCTTCATGTCAACAAGTCACAGCTTTTCTCTTATATCTAGCACCCTCTTGAACTACTGTCTTTCAATTTTTATTTTATTCAGGGCACCTTCATTATAATAAGAGCAAGCCTATTGAACTAATCAAGCTGAAAAAAAAAAAGCTAAATTTAAAGAGGGCACACTCTTTGCTGAGTCACGACTCGATTACTGCTCACTCTCCCATGAATGTCTCATATTCTCAACAGTCAAGTGTGGGATGGGTGGACTTACTCTCTGCCTCAGGCACAATTAGAAGCAAGAGCACAAATAGCACCAGGACTCTTCATTGACTTTCATCTCCCCCTTTCTGTGGATAATTGATTTTATTCTCAGACTGGCTCTCTCCATATTACAAGGAACATAACCACTGGGAAGAGGCTGCTTTTTTTTTTTTTTTCCTTTAGGTTCATTAGAAAAACCTTGAAATAACCCTAGCTATCTTCGTTTGGGCCTATGTCTGGCTCTACCAACACTTGGCCTAGATTCTCATCAGAACCACATGGAACTTTGGGAAAGAAACAGTTTCTTAAGGGAAGAGGGGGCTAAGCAGACAAATAATAGATCTTCAATCTAGTCTTATCAGGAAGTATGCTTAGGTAATAAAAATTTGTAGAATGAAGGGAAAAGAAAAGATATAAGGAAAATTCATTTTAAAGTGAATGAGAGAGATATACTCTTCTGCAGACCCTCCATTTAGGGGGGCAAGAGATACCTGGTGAAATATTTGCTGGCATCAAAGGAATCTTACAATACTCCTCTAACTCTCTTATCAAAATACTTCGCATTCTTAATGCATAGGAAGAAGAGAAAAAGGAGGAGAGGGAAGGAATAGAAGAGAGGGAGATAGAGGGGGAAAAATAGAAGAAAAATGACAGAAGAGGGTTAGAAAGAAAATCCCATTGTCATATAAATCCACTGAAATTTATCGGAAAGGAAAAAAAACAGGTATAGATGTATACAGATGGGGAATTTTAATCTATACCTGCTCTTGCAGATTAGATATTATATAATAATAGTTTTATTTTTTTAAGATTAAATTTCATGTCATCTGATAGTGTTTTGGGCTCTTCCTGGGAGTCAGTAATGACTGCTAAATTGGATTACCTACACCCCTTGCGTTCTCTCTTTGTTCTGTTTCATTAGCTGGCAAGCGATTGCAGAAACCCAGCCAGGAAACCACGATCTGTACAGGAGTTGTCCGTATATTCTATATTTACTCTGCTTATTCTTAAGTGTATGAAGTGTCACTTTGAGAAAATGATGTTTTCTGGAGTCCAAAGTTATCTGAACCTATATGAAGCTAAAAAAAGTCTTGGGTTGGGCTTATGGTTTGAGGTTTGAATGAAATCTTAGGTTATTCTTATTTTATCTGCACTAGCTTTCCATCAGTAATTATACTGTTTCTATATCTCTGTCTTCCAAAGCAGGACATTATCATGGGTTTGGATACCCTAAGAACAAACTAACCAAGTTTTCTGCCCATATGTCAAAATGAACCTGGGCTAAACATGTCTACAGGTTCACAACCCTTTAACTACATGTATATTTGGTTCACTTGGGTTAGTTTACATTTCTTAGTTTTAGCAGGCCATATTTATATACCATAAAAATACCAGTGAGATACCAGGATCTTTCAAACCCCAACATTATACAAATAGTTAATCATAGGATAAGATCACCAATGCATTTACTTCAAAATAGAGTATCTTCTGGATTCTTTCTTGGCGAATAAACTCAACATGTCAGTTAAAATCTGTTATACTCACAGCTCTTTCTAAGTGAGACAGCCCTGTCTGAGGGTACTACTAAAGGAGGAAATTTATGAGACTATATTTTTGCATTAGCTATTGCATCTGTACCTCTACCTGCCTCCCACAGCCATCAGGACAAAACTGGGTAACAGACCCAAGACAGCCAATCCATAGGCTAGCCATACACCTATAAATTGTCATGCTATGGAAGATAGATTTATTATCATCATCAATAGATTACTTTCTTGGGAACTTAAATTGGGTAATATAGAAATAATATAGAAATAATGAAGAAAATAATGAACTTAAATTGGGTAATACAGAAATAATGAATATTATTCCAAACTATGCTATGAGTCAAGTCAGGATCATGATAGTCCTTTAGGCATAGTAATAAAATAATGGTCCACAGTACTAACCATTTCCAATAAAGCAGCTACTTTCACTATTATTATCTCATTTCATTAAATTTAAATTAGTTACTACTTTCACTTTATCTTATAGTTCATGAAACTAAAATTTAATGAGATGGAATATATTACCTATCTAAACAGTTAACCATTTGCAAAGCTTACATTTAAATTCAGTTTTAAATAACTTTATAATCTATGATCCTTATTATTATGCTATAAGATGAAAATCTAGGAAGCAGAAACAATGAAGAAGCAGAAGTTAAGAAAAGATACAAAACAAAGGAAAAGTATGTCACTTGATATTGAGAGGAAAATGAATTTATAGGATAGAAAGCTGCTAGTTAAATGGTGGGTCACTATCTTAAAAGTTCAGATTTTACTGCTTCTATGGTTCCTAAAACTGAAATCCATATTCTATACACATGAAGAAGTGTCATCTATGGTTTCCCTATAGGGATGATGTTACATAAGATTCTATCCTTCAAATGTGCCTCCAAAGTATTTCTATGGAACACCCCCTCCATGCCTACCATCTTGAGCTACTTTCAGTAGCTCTCCTCAGAAAAGCTAATTCGAACAGAGGACTGCCACCTTAGCAAGGTCTCCTTATCCACTTATTCATGTATAAGTTCACTTACTCATGAGCAAATTAATAGCTATGTACATTAATATATAATCATAATAATTTCTCTTTTTAAGTAATAGAGGGGAAATATTCTCCTTTTCTGTAGAGAGGATTTGGAGATACTCCACTGTATTTGTGCAATTTATTCATTCAATTAGAACTGCTTCTCTATACATACGTTAGCGTATAAGAGACTGATGTCACTGAAAGGAATGTCCTTAAACACATAGGAATATTTCAAATATATTGCAAAGTATGTTAAATAGGAAACAGTATGAAATTAAGGAAGTAATAATATTTTGTGATCATATAGTAGAAAAGAGAGATTCTCATAGATCAGTATGTTGTGTTTTTACTGATCTTTGAAAGAATAACAGAATATGAAAGTTAAGGATGATGCAGCAAACTTTTCATAAAAATAATATTGATTTATTTTTGGTGCAAAAGTGTCTTTTGTTCTACTAGAAAATGATGACAATTCTTATAATTGTTTTTGTACTATGTGAATTTGGCAAAAAGGATTGCCAATCCTACTGTTAGTCTCCAGTTTTTATTTATTTAAAAAGCATTTTCTTGTAGGTAAAGTCCCAAGGTTCAGGAATCACTGGTATGAAAAATGATCATTCTTATGGGAAATTTTGGAGATTTAGAAAGAAATATGTGAACGAAGAGGAGAAAACAGCTTCCATTAGATTTAGTCTCTGAAAACAATTTTTAAAAATAGAAAAGTTAGAAGCTAGCAACGTTTCAATTTAAAAGTTTTTTAAAAAATATACGCAAACTTTGGGCTATGTATCTGTAATAAACTATGATTTTTTGAGGCTTACTCATTGCTGGTGGTATTTATATTTATCTATATCCCATGTGGATGAATAACCGTGATTGATAAGACAGTACCCATAAAGTAAACTTCTAGAAACATACTCATTAAAAAGACAGAGCTAATCTTACCACAGAATCTCATTGGCAGAATAGAGAAATATTGCAACTCACCCCAATAAAGTAAATAGTTCAACAAGATTTAAAAACGAGAATTCCTGAACCGTGGCAAGTAGAAGCCACTAAACATTTGATACATGTTTCAGCCAGGTTCTAGCCAAACCACCGAATTGTCGTGTCAAGTTATGCATCAACTAGAAGCTCAAAGAAAAGGAACTGATGCTAGAATCCAGGAGAGAACAGGAAAAGGTTTAGATTTCAAAAGTAGCCCAGTAAGCCTTGTGGTTCTTTCTCAGTGTGAAGAGCACTTTCTTCTGGTGCAAAAAGACACTTTTCTACCTCCTTTAAGAGATATTGGGTTTCAGTTATGTTCAGGTAGCTTGCTTTTTGCTCTGCTAATTGCCCATTCTTATTTATTTGCAATATAGATTAGCATTCTTGTCACACCTCCTATCCTTTGCCTCAGTTATCTTTTCATCTGAAGTTTCCTTCCACACTTCCTGTAACAGACAGAATGAAGAAAATGTCTGATCTTACTACAATGACTCTTAAAACACTATCTTTATTGAGGACCGAGGAACCACATGAAATAATTCAAAATTGCATTGGAAAGGCAATGCATTAAAAAAGGCAATCATTAAAAATAGATGCTTAACAAATAAAAGTCAAGACTGGCTTTCTTCTCAAGACAACTTAATAATTCAGTAGGATTAAATTGAAATTAAGACAATTCTGTTAGGGTAGACCTAAAACTTATCTTCTGCTATCCTTAAAACAGAGAACTCTACATGAATCTACATCTGGGGAAGGGGAAGAGAATTATAGAGTTAGTACTTAATTTTCAGAGAGAACAAATGTAAAACTGATTTACATTTTTTGTGTGCTGGCAAATGCCAAACCCGATTACCTCTTCTTCAAGCAAATGAGAAACACATCTTGTTAATTTTTTATTTATGATGATTTGACCATTAAAAAACTGGATTTTATTTAAATATTCTCTAATCTGGATGTTACTGAATCAGGTTAACATTTGCCTTCATTAGTCCAAAACAAGTTTTGCAAAACAAAAGCTTTAATTATTTAATTATTGACCAATATATCAATATCTTGAAGAGATATCTTGCACTTTTCTGGTCGTTGCAGCATTATTCAGAGTAACCAAGATATAGAAACAACCTAAGTGTCCATAAGTGGATGAATGGATTTTAAAAAGTGTGGTATATATGCAGTGAAATAGTTTTCATCCATTAAAAATAAAGAAATCCTGCCACTTGTGACAAGATGGATGAAACTGAAGGGCATTGTGCTAAGTGAAATAAGCCAGACAGAGAGAGAAGTAGATAGACACTGGTGGTACCACTTACAAATGAAATTTTTAAAAACAAATAAATAAACTAAACTCCTAGAAAAAGAGAGGAGAGTGTAGTTGCCAGGGGCTTAGAAGGCTGGGGGAAATGTGGAGAGGTTGGAGTAAGGGTGCACACTTTAAGTGATAAGATGAATAAGTTCTAATGATCTACAGTGTGGTCCCTATAGTTAATAAGTACTGTATTTTTAAAATTTGCTAAGAGAGTAGATCTTCATTGTTCTCACCAAAAAAAAAAAAAAAAAGGTAACTGTGAAGTGATAGATGTGTTTCCTTGACTATGGTCAACATTTCACAATTGATATGTATGTCAAATCATACTATGTGCTTTAAATATATACAATCTTATTTGTAAGTTATACCTCAATGAAATAATAAACACATAAATACATAAATAAATACGAAGCTTAAAATAGATTTTAAAAACACCTCTATATGTCTCAAAAATACATTTTGATGAATTTTACAGTATACCTAATCTTAATGAGATTCGTGCACTAAATATTATGATGAAGTAGTCTTCTAAAAGTTTACAATAAGAACTCCTCTTGTCTTTCTCTAGTCTGAACATCATTCCCTCACAAATTTTGGGGACCAAGACTATTTGATCTATTTAAAAAAATAAAAACTACAAGACTTGATGAAGTCAATATATGTACTATAGGAAAACTCAGAGAGGAGATCGGTCAATCCACTGTCCTGCTAATTATCCTAATAAAGGAATTGGGGGAATGTCTTTAGTGTCTATCCTATGAGGCATACAGAACTTTTATGAAAATTCTTTAAAATGTTTATGTGAGATAGCTTCTAGCAGAGATCCACTAAGGTAAAAGAACCTTTTACAACCCTGGAAATGGTTGGCTTTGAGGAAGACACTGAAAACCAGGTCTGATTCTTTAGACAAATTGGTTTCTTCTGACCTTGGAGTGTAGGGCCGGTTGACAAGGGACGACATGTTAAAAAACTGGATATATATATATATATATTTTTTTTAGTTATAGTGTCTGGAAAAACCTTGATCATATAGCATGGATAATGAAGGTCACATAAGAAAGGCCAGTATTTGAGCCCTGTCATTGTCTTCTGTCTTGTCTGAAAGTGAAGTCGTAACTCTGGTCCATCCTCCCACGGGATAGAAGCACCACTGTGACAGGAACCAGACAGCCAGTATATGCAAGTATAGCATTTGACCCTGTGCTTTATCGAGTTTCCTTTAGGAAACAATTTCTCTATTCAGTTTAACAGTCCATGTGATTATTAAAGGGGCAAGTTAGCTGCTACAGAGGCAAGTCCCTCTTTTAAAAATAAGAGCTAGCAAGTGAATACTAAAAAGGAAGTCTCCTTTTCAGGTGTCTAGAAAAGATAAATGGTTACTAGGAATATTTAAAGATAAGTTTACCTTACAATCAAATTGAAAAAGGAGAAGTAAGACAATACCAAAGAGGTAGAAAGATCTTATGTGTCTGACTTAGCTATATTATTTATGCATAGTAATTTTTTTGAATGGCTATACATTTATCTATCAATCACCTATTGATCTCATAAATCTAATGTAAATTTTGGTTTTGAAAACCTGTACTAAGCTTGAGAAATTAAGAGAAATTTCACTATTGATAGTTACAGGAAGAAAATGAACAGTGAGTGAGACGATGGGGGAAAACCAGTGAGGTAATGGGGGAAAACGAGGAAAATATCAACAACCTCATTCACCAAATTGTGTGAGCCATTTCCCTACCATCCCAGGTGCTGAGCACAATTTACATTTCTGAGCTCCACTCATGGGGTCATTTGCATAAACAGAGCCATGCCCGTCTGTCAACGTTTAGTAGGTGAGCTTCCCTACCCTCTCACCAATGCTCTGGCTTAATGCAGGTGATCCTGATGATCTTGGGTCTTGTGGAAGTTGATGGAACAAAAGTGCAAAAGGGATGAGAGGGTAGCCACTTGCTGATTAGGAACAGGGGTTTGGACTTTACACAAGCAATAAATGAGCTTCGGTAAGATTGGTTTCTTTGGAAGAGTACCTATCTCTACCATAATCAATATCTGACACTCTTTTACTTGAAATTAGAGTTGGATTGATACAGGATTGAAAGAGAACACCCAAAATAACTCCCCCCTAAATCAGAAAACATTCTGCCACCAGAATCCCCGCAATAGAAACATTTCTTGCCATCTGTGGTCCCTATTCTTATTTCTCGAAAGTTAGCACCCCTCAACACCATCCTCCATTTTCTACCACAACAATAGTTTTTTTCCTCTTGAAATGTCCAAATTTGGGATCCCTGGGTGGCGCAGCGGTTTGGCGCCTGCCTTTGGCCCAGGGCACGATCCTGGACACCCGGGATCGAATCCCACGTCAGGCTCCCAGTGCATGGAGCCTGCTTCTCCCTCTGCCTGTGTCTCTGCCTCTCTCTCTCTCTCTCTCTCTCTCTCTGTGTGACTATCATAAAAAAAAAAAAATGAAATGTCCAAATTTTTTTAATATTTTGTATTTTCACTAACAGCAGCATGTAATGTGTAGAGAAATTTGATGTTGATGTAGGCTTACCAACACTTTTTCTTTATTTTTGATTCCTTAATTTTTTTCTTCCTATAACTTTACTATATAATTTGATTCTCTTACTCTAGCAAACTTATAATGAAATTGTGAAAATAAAAAATGGATTTACTATTGTCTACTTATAACACATGGCATCAGCTAGAGCAAACTATCAGGCCATTAATGATACAAAAGTCTACAGTTAGGAAGATAGCTATCTAAATTGTGTTTTCTATCAACGTGTTGTTCTGCTTCCACAAAGGCTGTAAGGATAATCTGATTCTCGACTAGAGAAGGACTACATCCTATGAAATGATTACACACTAACAGCCTAATACAGGAATAGAAATTTTGGGATTAGATGATGGCCATGGGAAATCTCATGCATTTATAATTTAAACCAATAGGTCTCACTCTTGAATGTGGTGTCAAAATAGATAGAAGCAGTTTGATTTGACAATAGCCTATTTCCTAATCTTCTTTTCTTCATTTCTGGCAACATGTGTTCCTTATTCTCAGTCCAATCATTTCCCTTACCTCTCCCTTCTGATGAACCACTGTCCCAGGACAACAATTGCTCAAGGCTACCATCCTTTGGCCCATGACTTAAGTCACCTCACTTCCCTTTTCCCTCTTCCCAAGTGGTCCTCCCCATAAATATGTGTATTATCTCAGAGCCAGATGTTAGGGGGAAAACTGATATGGGAGAGGGTAAGGGTGGAACAGTGGTTCAGAATCTGTAGTTAGAGTCCAAATTTCTTCTTATTCCCTGGTGACATTTCGATTGGTCTTGAGCCTCAATGTATTCATCCATAAAATGGGGATAAAAATACCACATCACAGGGAAAGCACTTACCACGGTGACCAAACATAGTAATTTTCAATAAATACTAGTTATTGTTATTATCATTTTAAGGAGACTTTGTCTTATCAAAGACCCCCTTCAGTTTACTTTGTTATTTGAAATTTAATTTCAGAATCCAAATTAAGCTCATCTTGGTTAATTTTGTGGAATTGGGATACAGTGGAGTAAAGAGTCTCAATCACAACCGGAGAAATTTTAAAAGGCAAGAGGGTAGGAAAAGGAATAGGTCGTGCAGGTAATTACTGAAATTATATCTCTAAAATCTGCTCTTCTGTTACTGGAAGAGAAACTCCATGGAGATCAAGTAAGTGCTTCTCAATATTGTCATCACTCTGTGATTGGGAAAACTGGTCATGCCATGATCCCTCCTTGAGCAGGTTAATATCTACTCACACCTCAGCATTTAGCTTAAAGTAATTTCATTTAGCAAGCCTGAGTGACCTCTTAAAACCAGGTTAACTGCCCCTCCTGCTGTGATCCTTCCTTGATGCAGTCCTAAAGCAAATCACACTTTATTGTAATTGTTCTTAGTCTCAAGCTCCTGACTGTAAGGTTCTTGAGAACAGGGCTTTCGTTCGACATTGTATTCTTTGTTGTCTAGTGCATTTGTTAGCTCAAAGGAGACATTTAAAATATTGATGAATGACTATATAAAACATCAAGAAATTGATAAGAGCAGACCACTGAGGGGGAAATGTATAGGAGAATAGGTTAAAATAAAAGGGAAAAATAAATTTAAAATATATTGGGCCAGAGATGGGAAGACTACAAGGGAACATCATCTTCCATCTTTAAACTTTGGAAGGCTGTAAATTCATTATCTTATGTTAAGTCAATTATTAGAGAGTAGCTGACTACTTCTTATAGGTTCTGAGGATAAGGGGTAGAGAAACAAGATCTCTGATCTCACAGAGGTCAAAACAAAGTGGAAAAAATACAGATATTAACAAATAATAACAATGCAATGTGGTTAGTGCCACACAATGAAGAGGGCATTCAGCTAACTCAAGGTTCATGGGTTCCAGAAAGAGTTCTCAGGCAGCATAATGCCTGAGTTAAACCTGAAAGGTGAACAGAAAGAGAAGAAAAGAACTAGACAGAGATAACCTCTGGTAAACATGTTTCATTTTGCTCATGGGTCTCCCAAGCCAACATAAACCGGCTGCATAAGGAAAAGGAATGCCTAGCTCACAGAACCAAAGCATCTGGTGGAGACTTCAGTAATGCTTAGGTCAAGGGGCTCAAATATTGTCTTCAGATATCTCTCTTTCTCTCTCTCTCTCTCTCTTGATCTATCTATCTATCTCTATCTCTGTCTCTCTTCTTGGCTTTTTGCTTTGTTGACATTCCCTTTTTTATTTTTATTTAATGGGCCATGGCAGCCACTAGCAGCTGCAGATACCTCCTTTCGATTACCACCTCACAAATCCTAGTAGAATCACAAAACTCTGCCTTCCTTTTAGCACCAACAAAGCCCTAGAATCTGCTCACATTGGTCTGGCTCATGATGTGCCCATTTCCTAACAAGTGAGTATAGCCAAAGAACTGAGCTGCTCTGCCTGGATGTTTGAATCATTTGTTCACCTCTGGAATCCAGGGTGAGGTCAAACCCATCAGTTCATGTGACCTGAAAAATGGGGAGTTAGTATCAATGGCAAAATGTACGGAGGAGATAATGCTAGAAAAAGACAGGGATGGACATCAGACCAGCAAAAACCAGGTGTTCATTAAATATATACACACAAAAAAATATACACCAGTGAACCTTAATGACATGTCTTCCATATGTCTATCTTCCCTAACAAACTTATTACTAAATAATTTAATATTATTCCTTTACACATATCTTCATATGTTATACACACTCATATAAATAAATGCAAACAAAATGGCAAATCACAAATTAAGAAACACGATAAAAGTTTAATAGTAACACCAAAAGGCTACCTGTATAATACCATAAATTATATCATTAAACTTTTGGGGTTTGGTACAATCCATAGTAGCCCAAATGCTTTATACTTTGATTATTCACTACCTTCGTTACTGTGGGCTCCCTCATGAGTGGCCTACAACTATGATTATCAAGTGTGATGGGCAGGGCTATCCTCTAAATGACTGTGTGTGTTTATTTGGTAGGGATCACTATATTTTGTTTAAACTGGAAAAGATCTTAATGACCATATTGTTTATCTTCATATCCTACAAATAAGAAATTAAGTCCAGAGAAGTTTAATACCATGCAAAATTTTCTGATTTGATGATGAGTCAGTTTCCTTAAATAAAACACCAAACGGCACTTCTCATAGAAAGGTAATTCCAAACCAGGCCATCTTCCCTATCACTTATCGCACATAAAAAAGCAGAAAAATATAATGAAGACAGGTGCCCGTCTTTCTGCCATTATGGAAACCCTCTGTTTTAAACACCTAAACATGCTATAACACACACACACACACACACACACACACACGTAATTTCCATTATTTTAAAGCAAGAAGAGACCTTATTTTTTATTTTCATCATGAATTGGAAAAAGCTGTGGTCATTTTAGAGATTCTAATGAGTAGCAATTTATGGGTAAGCTTGACCATGTTGGAAAATAAAGACCAGCAACCTGATTTTTGTTCCTGCAAATTCTTCACAAAATGTGACAAGCTTTTCATGGGGTATAGCTCTACACATGTTTTAAGTACTGGGAGAAATAAGTGAAAATTACAATTTAACATCCAGGGGTGCCTGGGTGGTTCAGTCAGTGTCTGCCTTTGGCTCAGGTCATGATCCCAGGGTCCTGGGATGAAGCCCACATCAAGCTCCCTGTTCAGCGGGGAGCCTGCTTCTCCCTTTCCCTCTGCCTCTGCTCCTCCTCTACTTGTGGTCACTCTCTCTTGTCAAATAAATACAATAAAATCTTTTTTAAAAATAAAATAATAAAATAAAATGTAACATCCAGTTTGTGTGCTTCAAATACTAATCAGATCATTCCACATGACAACTCAAATAAGATTCTACAGAGTTGAGCCCTGCCGATCACACTTGATAATGATAGTTGTAGGCCATGACAGACAGACAGAGCTACCGTTGTCTGTGTGTTCTTAGTAGAGAGAAGATGCAGCATGGTGATTTACATAATTTACATTTATTGTAACAGAAAGTGTGAAAGTAAAGTGTAAAAAAATGAAAAATCATTGTTGTATTATATAAATGGAAAACAATAGAAGGAATATCAGTAAAAAATCAAAATATAAACCAAGTATATGTTCTATTGCGTTGTCAACAATACATATGAAAGTTTTGCTATTTAACATGAATTTTACACCACTAATATTTTACTATAAAAAATTTAGTAATACCTTTTCTTTTTCTTCTGAAGATAATTTTGAGCTCAAGAAACAATGAGCTAAAATATCAGATAGGCATCCCCTATAGACAATAGTTCTAAAACTGAAATGAAATCTCAGATCTTTTTATTTTTTCAAAAGCTTTGAATTCTTGAATTCCTGGATTATAGTCCATCCTACAAATATTCCTCCCTCTTTCTGGAGTTGTTTTAATGTTCATGTTTGACATAAATGGTAGGTGTACTTTGATGTAATAAATCATCTATATTTTGATTCTTGGTGTTACTTCTCCCGCTCAGGAATGAGGTATTATGCTTTGCGATGTGGCTTTAAGAGATCCTTCCTCTTCAGTCACTTTTTGACTTGACTTTACCATGATATCAAAAGAAAAAAAAATCCCTGTAGGCATTCACAGTTATATTTCACTCTAATTACAGAATTCTTCAGCAGCATACTCTGAAACTTTAACTTTCCGAAATGGATGTTTTTGGGGTAGATTAAGGTGACAGCTATAACGCTGGGTAGGACTTTGAAGTGTTTAAAAATTCCTCCCCACAAGATAAGCCTGAAGCTGAATTTCAGCCAAGAGTCTGTAATTGCCTGAAAGTGTGATGTTTTCCATTTGTTTCTTCAAAGTTTTTTCCACTTAATCCACAGAGGCAGTGTTTTCCTATTCCAAGCCTCATCTTTTCCACAACGTTTTCCTACCAGAAAGAGATTTTAGAGGATCTGTCTCAGAGAAGGCAAATATGTTATGATGAGGGGATCAGCCAGCCAGTCAGTATCTGATCAGCTATTAGATGTATTTATAGTGCTTTTAGAGAAATATGATTGCTGCAAGTTAGCCATCCCCAGACAAGATGAACCCCCACAACCCTATTAGGAAACAATACAAGCTTCATTTATTTTTAAAAGCCAGATTGGAAGTAATGAAACAAAGGATAATCGCAGATATGTCAAAAGGTCAGTTGAAAGTCAGTTATAGTTTATAATAATGATTTTTTAAAACAACTTTTTTAAGATATATTTTTCATATTATACAAATCACTCATTTCAAGTGTATAAGTTTTAGTAAGTTTGCTGAATGGTACAACCATCACCATAAATCAGTTTTAGAACATTTTCATCCCCTCATGAAGATCCCTCGTGAACATTTACAGTTAATCCCCACTCCCACCCCCAGGCAGCCACTAATCTACTTTCTGTATCCAGAAACTTGCTTTTTCTGGACATGTCTTATAAATGGAATCATAAACTATGTAATCTCTTCCAACCAGCTTCTTTCATTTAGTAGTGTTTTTGAGATTCATCCATGATGCAGCATCTATCATTATTTGTTTTCTTTTATTGATGAATAGTATTCCACTGTGTGGAATGATCTTTAATGGAAGTGGTTTTAAAACTATGTTTTTCATGGTGCTTTAGAAGCTGTAAATGCTGATGTATGAAATAAGTTTTGTTTCCCCAAACAATCAGTTAGCATAGGAGATCCTATGACTAAAAGGGGCTTGAAAATCATTAACCTATGGGATGCTGCATAGTTCATTCATGCAATAATTCATCAAATATTTATTGAGGTCCTATAATATACCAGATACTATGCTGCCCACTGTGAAGATAGTAGGGAATAAGGGAGGCATCATTTCTGTGCTTATGGCCGCCCATAATGATCCTTTAGGGGAGATGGGCTTTAAACAAATAATTAAACAAATATGTTTTGGCTAAAATTGAGATAAATGCTACTATATTAAAGTGCAGGGTGCTGTAAGAATGAGTAATGGAGGCATCCAGCCTAGTCTGAGACTCAAGAAAGATTTCCCTGCAGAAGTTGTATTTAAGCTGAGATTTGAAGGACAAAATATTTGGACAGGTTTACTAAAAATAAGGAAAAGAGATTTCTGCTCAAAGAACAGACTTGGGAAGGATTAATGCATTCCAGGAACTGAAGGGATGCCAAGGTGGCAAAAGTGTGGTGCTGAGATAAAGAGGGATGGGCATGATGCAGGAGGGGGCTAGGGAGGTAACAGAGGTCAGGCTAGAAGACTTAGGCTGTAAAATTGTAGAATTTTATCTTGAGGGTAAAGGATGCCATTGCAGTGTTCGAAGCAAGAGAGTGGTATAGTTAAATTTGTGTTTCTGAAAAAACAAAAACACATTACTCTGTTGTATGAAGAATACATATTCAAACAACCACAATTTTGTAACAAATTGGGGCAATGAGCTCACTATTAAGGGGTTTCACATGTAATTTGTACCCTGATAACCAAGTATCCCCATTTCCTAGAACTGTGCCTGCTATTTAATAGGAGCTCTTCTGGGTATTTTTCCAAAAGTATTAAAATCAGGATCTCAAAAAAATACCTGCATTCCAATATTCATTGTAGCATATTGACAGTTGCATAGATTTGGAAACTACCTATATGTCTATCAGTGAACCAATACATAAGGAAAATGTGGCACATACATGCAACAGAATATTATTCAGCCTTAAAAAAAGAAATCTGGCCATGTGTGACAATATGGATGGTCAAGAGGATAATTCTAACTGAAATAAACCAATCACAGAAGGACAAATACTCTATGATTCTTCTTATATGATATATATGACTCAGACTCATAGAAACAGAGAGTAGAGTGATGGTTGCCAGAGACTGGAGGAGGGGAAATAGGGAACTGCTATTCAGTGGGTACAAAGTTTCAGTTATTCAGGCTGGATTACTGCTAACAATCTATTGTTGTACAACGTTGTGCCTATAGCTAACAATACTGTATTGTACACTTAAAATTTTGCCAAGAGGGTAGATCTCATGTTAAAAAAATAATTGTTGAACAAATGAATAAATGTTAATAAGCAGCATCCCTGAATTTAGCAATAGCTTACTTTTCTTATAAATTAGAAGGGATTCTTGATTACCTCAATAATGAACTTATTTTCATCATTTGCCTGCTAATATGTTTTATTGAGTGGGAGAAGAATGAGTGAAGTGAGAGCTAGCATGCCAAAAATAATGAATAACCTTGAGTTTTGAGCAGGGAATACATCCTTCATCCATCACTCATAACAGCAAGGGAAATGGTGAGGATTTTGAGCTAACTTGGTAAATCTAACATCACATAGGATAATGCTAACTTCAATTAGAAGAGCAAACCTATTCTAACCCAAATCAATCAAAGCAAACCAACAAACAGACCATTGATTATTTGAGGAAAAGTAGAGAGAATCAAATAGACTTTTCTGGGTGTCAAAGTGATTCTGGGTTTCTGATTTTTGCTTCTAGTAAAACTGTGTGGAGGAATGTTATTACATCACGGCTGCTCAACACCTGCTGAGTGATGTCTTCCTTCATCAACCTTGAAATTGGTTCTTTCATCTCCAAACTCTGCAAAGTGTAAAAACATTTCCCTCTGCTCTAGACTATCTGGTTGTTAGAAACAGATTCAGAAACCTATCGTTGACATATTTACCAGGAATACTAGTTACACTGCTTTCTCAAAGCAGAGAACTAACAGCTTGGAATGGCAAACTTAAGACAACCTTTATTATTAGCGCCAGTTTTAGAATATTTTAGAAGTCTTTGCTTTGAAACATTCATGAACTATTTTAGAATGTATTGTGTGAAAAATCTTGGCTACCTACTTGCCTCCATTCATCAAAAACTTAGAATGGGTTTATACCAGGCATGAAATGTCCCTTTGGATTTTTACTAATAGATAAATGATGCTAATAAACATTCAGACAAACCAAGAAAAAAATGGTGGGACATTTATTAGACTCACTTCTAAGAACCTGTTAAAAATAAATGGAATCATTTAATGATTGAACGTACTTGTTTACATTTCAAAGCTGATTAACTTAAATTTAATCTTTGTTTTCTTTCATTAGATGCTGTGGAAGTTCTCTGTCATTACTTTAATTAGATGCATTAATAAGGTTTTAAGACACCTCTGCACAGAACTATATGCAAATTCAGGAGAATGAACTTGAATCCAGTAAGGTAAAAGTCCTATGTCTAATGTGTTAACTGAAATCCGGTTACATTTTTTTGTCTTTATGTTCTTTTTAACATATGTATGCAAGTATTTACTAGAATCAATAAGAAATCTTAATCCATTTTAGTTCTTATTTGGATCTCAGAGTGTACTGAGGCTCCCAGGAGAAACTCGAGATCTTTATCTGTATTTCATATAATGAACCTAAGCACTGTGGTGCTGAGAATAAAGACAAAAAATTAAGCAAGCACGGATTTGCTCCTACAGGAAAAAAAAAAGAAGACTGCATACATACCCATAACACAAATTCCTTTTTAAGTAGATATTCATGTCTTATTTACCTCAAAGGGACATAAAAGAAAACTCAAAGTTCATTTTAGAATCAGCTGTCTTTTAGAACCAGATGATTACTTAGAAACTCTTGAATCCTAAGCCATAGTTTGCCCATCTGAGATTTGGAGGGGTGGTGGATTCTTTGGCTTAAAATTTAAGAGTGGTGTAAAAACTTTGCACAGCTAGGTTTGCTGTCTGAATTACCTTGTATTTGACAAATTGCTAATGCAAGAATTCATGTGTTTATATGTAGAAATAAGAGATAAGTGAAAAGCATTTTAGTATTCAGTGTTTTAAGGCTTGTCTTGAGCCTTTAAAAAATATCTAACTTTGATTTTATTACTGACAATTTTACATGCATTCATGTAATCTTCTT
Source organism: Vulpes lagopus (assembly GCF_018345385.1). Classification (NCBI taxonomy): domain Eukaryota; kingdom Metazoa; phylum Chordata; class Mammalia; order Carnivora; family Canidae; genus Vulpes; species Vulpes lagopus. Next base: position 22,773,205 of record NC_054832.1, read on the forward strand.
TCATTTGGGAGTCAGCTTTTTCTTACACACCTGCCTAACAGACCTTGAACATTAAACGAAGATTTATAAATATGTAATTGGTAGCATATATCAGCATGAACTATAAGGTTCTTTCTTAAAAAGCATTATATAATAAATGACTCCTATTAAAATGGTCTAATTAGTTTTAAGTATTTAACCAGCATTAACAGAGAGATTCAAAACCCAGCCTACCTAGACTGCATATTAGCTGATAATGACTTAGGAGTAATCAGCTCTCCCTGATGGCTTCACAAGGAAGAGAGGAAATAAAAATAAAACAGTTTTAGAGCCAGGTAACTAATTATATGCAGATTATTTGTAAACAGTTTTTCTCCTTTGAACAAAAGAAATAAGCTTAGCTGAACTGAACTGGAGCTCTCACTGCCAAACCCACAACAGAGCCATTTTCTTAGAAGAATAGTCCTATATTATGGATGTAGTGATGAGTAAGACACTAAGCTGGGCAGTGATCAAAAAAACAAACTGATATTTGCTCTAGCTAATTTGAATGGCTGGGCTTTAGGGCAGCTGGGATGGAGTTTGTATCTTCTTCTTCTTCTTCTTCTTTTATTTATTTATTTATTTTGAAAAACAGAGGCCTTTGTCTGATTCCCAGTGAGAGGCTGGATTACAAACAAATGCATTCTTCTCCACCTCCTTTCCAGTAGCTACAGCTTTTCAAGGAAGTCTTTGCTTCTGTCATTCTTTCCTGATTTGAAGGGTTCTTGGAATCTATAATAAATGCAATTGGAGAATTTGTCTGAAAATTTTGTGCTGTTTCATTTCTTCATTGGCAAAGGTCTTCATTTCAATGTTATTTTTGGAGTAACATCAGGTCTGTGTTTGTTTTGAACCTAATTGTATACTATGAGTCTGCTTTGTTTCTCGTTATTATTATATTAATTTAAGTTCTATAGTAGTTACGAATGCCTATTGCATGTCAGGTATGGAGTTAGTACTTGACCCTGGTTCTCACTTATTTATTAAAATACCCCTATTAATTAGATATTATTATCCACAGTTTAGAGATAGGAAGACTCTGACTTGTTGAGGTTAAGAACTTATCCAAGCTAAACAGCTAGGAAGTGGGAAGGCAAAAATAGATTCCTATGTGCCTGACTCCTGTGAAATGTGCTCTTACTCATTCTGAAGGATTCTGAGTACAGTGAGGGATAGGTATATGAAGGTCAAAATGCAGAAGGCTAGTATTCCATGCGGTTATGTTTGTTAACCTTCCACTGTACCCAGAATCTGCACTGTAATCAACAATCATGTTTGCCTTCCTCAAAAATTTGGCTCATAGAGATGCTTTGCAGTGATTAAGGATTTGCTTATCCATATCCTGGTTCAAAAGTGATGTCAAAATTCAAAATTCCTACATAAGGAAAGCTTTAGAAATGCAGCTCTGCCAGAGGTCATCTTTAACATACAATTGACTCTGCTGAGTACTGAAAGGAGCAAAGTGCACTATGGTGGTCTAGAGCTGATAGAAGTCTTTTTTTTTTTTTTTGTAAGATTTTATTTATTTATTAATGAGAGAGAGAGAAAAGCAGAGAGAGAAGCAGGCTCCATGAAGGAAGCCCGATGTGGGACTCGATTTTGGGACTCCAGGATCATGCCCTGGGCCGAAGGCAGGTGCTAAACCGCTGAGCCACCCAGGGATCCCTGATAGAAGTCTTGTAGGCACATATGCCTGACTTTGAATTCCAGTTCTATTGTACTGAATAATGGCATAACTCAGATTCAGATTGCTCAGTCTGGAAAATTTTGGTGAAAATTAAATTAGAAAGAATGTACGTATAATCACCATGGGGTGTTTATTGTCTTCCATTGACTCTATTTCTCTTCATGATTCTTCTCCCATCTCAGTCTTTCCTCTTTATATTCTCTTTCTTTCTTGTTCCCTCCACTCTCAATGCCATTGAGTTTTCCCTTCTCATCATTGATTTGATATGGGGTGAAAGTAGGAAGAATGGTTTCTAAATCATCTGGAAGTAATTCTATCCTGCAACTATCCATTTAGCTACTTATGATGTTCACATCACATAACCTATCTTCAAATTTTCATCTCTGGTTTTTAAAAATAATGGACATCTGAAAAATGGCCACTAAGGGGAAATCCATTGAAAATGGATTCCACATTTCAGGGTAAATATTGCATTTCATTGTTTATGTTGACCAAAAAAAAAGTCACTTTTTTACCCAACAAAATTGCATGAGAGCAATTTTCACTGTGTGAATTTTGTAGAATGATCATAATGAGAGTTAATTTTGCTAAAATGTTCTATGGCCTCATTAATTTTTCCATGGCATTCCTTGAGTACTAGTGGTATTCTTTAGAATTATCTAGCATGTAACCAGCCTTTTTGATGTTCTCTCTCAATTAGTAATGGGTAGGGATGAATCCAAGTTTTGTGGGACTCTAAGAAAGAGAATACAATATTATGAAAATGAAATGTTAAAAAGTGAGCACTTACTTAGAATGAGAAAGGAATTACAATAAATTACAAGTGAGTAAACTCTGACAAATATCCAGATAAAAATCCAGATAAAAACTCTGATAAAAATCCAGAAAACATGATACAAACCAGAAAAATAACAAAATATATTTGTTAATTAACTGCTTGATGTAAATCTATAATAATTTTTCCTACGTTTTTGGCTGCCTTTTAATTTAGATTGCCTCTTTATTTGACAATGATTTTATGTTTTCTGTAGTGAATAGAAGTATATTTGAGCCTTTCTTCTAGCATTATTTACTATTTTCTGTAACTGATAGTTTAGAAGATTTTGTTTCAGCTCCACTACTTGATATTGCTAATGTCAAATACCTCTTAGGGTATATGTTGAATTTTGGAAAAACCTCTATCAAGGTTTTGTTTGTTTATTTGTTTTCATATAGAAGGTGTAAGATTTGGAGTAATTCTCCATAGACCAGCTCTGGTTCCAGCCAATTATATTCATTTGGGACTGTTTGCCCTGTGTTATCAAATATTTTAGCATGACTCTGAAATGTGCATTTTATGTGAAATTTCCTCACTTTGAGGTGTTTATGATGAATTTAGGTTTTTAAGAAACACTACATGGATAAACAAAATTTGTTGGTCTACACAAAGGAAAATGAAGGCATTACATTTTAATTTAATTTTTATTTTGTATTTATTTATTTTTAAGATTTTATTTATTATTATTTATTTGAGAGAGAAAGAGAGCATGAATGGTAGAGGGGTGCAGAGGGAGAGGGAGAAGCAGACTCTCTGCCCAGTAGGGAATACTGGGTGGTGGGGCTGAGGGCAGGGGGGCTTGATCCTACAACCCATGAAATTAAGACTTGAGCCAAGAGCAGATGCTCAACCGACTAAGCCACCAAGACACACCTACTTATTTTAGTTTTTATTTTATTCTTGGTGTTTTTAGTTCTGTTCTTTCATACTAACAATTTTTTAAAAGAAATATATATCACTTTGTACCAACATGTAATTTTATGATGCTCGCATTGTCATTTTATATATTTCTAAGGCTCATCTATTGATGCCAAAATAAAATAAAGAGGGACTGAGGAGGGGTGAAATGTTGCTGTGTAAGTTGGAACATGGCCCATATATATTTACCCACAGGTTAGGACACAGCTGGAGAAGATCCAGAGTGAAGCTGTATAAAATGTGTGGGAAGAGGGGATCCCTGGGTAGCTCAGCGGTTTAGTGCCTGCCTTTGGCCCAGGTCGTGATCCTGGAGTCCTGGGATCAAGTCTCACATCGGGCTCCCTGCATGGAGCCTGCTTCCCCCTCTGCCTGTGTCTCTGCCTCTCTCTCTCTCTCTCTCTCTCTCTCTGTGTCTATCATGAATAAATAAATAAATAAATCTTAAAAAAAAAATGTGTGGGAAGAACTGGGGTCCTGTTTGCCAGTGTGTAATAACTATACCAAATTTCCACACAAATTTATGAAAAAATATTCTTATCGAACAAAAAGGAATGCCTTTAATGTGGTAAAGAGTATCTACTGGGTCACCCAGCTGGCTTAGTTGGTGGAGAATGTAACTCTTGGTCTCAGGGTTGTAAGTTCGAGCACTGTGTTGGGTGTAGAGATTATTTAAAAATAAAATCTTTAAAATAAAAAGGAGTATCTACAAAAAAATTAACACCAAATCTCATACCGAAGAGTAAAACACTAAAAGCTTCTCCCTGAGACTATTAAGAGAATAAGGATATTTTCCATTAAAATTATATGATGGACTTTCAGGTGGCAGGCCCATTCAATTCCTTTTCCGTCATCCCAGTTTTTCCTCTGTTTTTTTCTGAGGCTGCTAAAGGGATATATTGACTATAACTCTCCATCTTAGGGTTCCAAAAATGTTTTCATTTGGAAAACAAAACAAAACCCTTCTCAATCTAAAATGCAAAAATCTTCAAAACTACTGCCATTGATATAATGTATGCCTATTCACTTGGGACTAAATTCTCCAGTTGTTTCTTTCTTTTTCCTTTTTTTTCCTGAATCTTTTCTTCTTTTCCTAAATGTTTCTTTAATTTTAATAATAAAATGTTCCATTAAGGCCCCACACAATTCAATAAACAAAATTTAAAAGCTATATTTTATATTTTAAAATTACCTTTAAGGGATCCCTGGGTGGCGCAGCGGTTTAGCGCCTGCCTTTAGCCCAGGGCGCGATCCTGGAGACCCAGGATCGAATCCCACGTGGGGCTCCCGGTGCATGGAGCCTGCTTCTCCCTCTGCCTATGTCTTTGCCTCTCTCTCTCTCTGTCTCTGTGACTATGATAAATAAATAAAAATTTAAAAAAACTGTTTTAAAAAAATAAAATTACCTTTAAAAATAATGTTTACTTATTATTATTACATGTAGTCCATTCACTGCAATTTCCATCTCTCTCTCTCTTTCTCTCTCTCTCCCTCCCTCCCTCTCCCTCTCTCTGTCTTTTGGCTTTAATAAAGCATGAAGAATGTATAAGTGAGAAATGAAATGTCTTCATTCCCTGCAGTACTAGTTATCTCCTGCCACATAACAAATTACCAAAAAATGTAGTGGCTAAAAACAACAAACATTTATTAGCTCATAGTTTCTGTGGATCAGGAATTCAGAAGCAGCTTAGCTGGGTGGTTCTCAGGAGAGTACAGTCAGGGTGTTGGCCTGAACTGCAGTCATCTAAGACTTGACTACAGTTAAAGGACCTGCTCCTAGGATCAATCCACGTTGCTGTTGGCAGGAGACCTCAGTTCCTTGGGGCTGTTGGTTGGAGATCTCTCTTCAACACATGGCAGCTGGGATCCCCCAGAGCTACCCATACAAGAAAGAGGCCGAAATGAAAAGCAAGCAAAAAGCCATAGTGCTACTTATGACCTACACTTAGAAGTGGCATGCATCATTGCTGCTGTATTCCATGGTCACACAGACCAACCTGGTATGATTTAGAAGGGAACTACATAAGAAGATGAATACCAGGCTGGCTACTGCACCTGACAAAGGGAATTCCTTTCATATTTCATCTTAAAGGCTCATTTTATCTGGGAAGCAGTTGGTGAAAACTAAAATAGATGAACCCAAAAAGTCTGTTACAATTTAAATCATAGTCAGTTAGCTATTTTCATAAATCTTTAACAGTGATTTTCCAATTGGCAAAATAGGGCAATACTTACATTTAAATATATGTCTAAGTGTACGTTGCCAATTAAAAAAAATTTTAACGTGGAAAGATTTGATATTAGATTCCCAGTAACTTCTTTTTGCATTGACATTAAAAGAAAAATGGATGAAAGGTTTATATTCTTTCAGAATAAGTGAAATCTGCAGTGAATGGTGTGCAAAATTTTGTCACATTGCAATCCAAATGAAACAAACGAAATCCAGACTTATTTTGAGTGAGTTAAATCAACCTGAGCCTATAGCCCGGCTACTGACTCCACCATAATTAAGTGCTAATCGCATGGGTGTGCTGTTTTGTGAGGCAGTAAACCAGTTTCCTGAGTGGATAAACAAGGAGTTTGAAAGCCTGGGGAACTTAACCTATCAAGGAACTGCAATTTTCTTGTAGAAAAAGAGCAGACCTACCTGTTTTTGCTATTAGAATAAGAGTGAGAATTCCTAAAAAGTGAAGGAATGGGTCATTTTCAAAATTGGCCTAGGAGTGGGGGCATTGGTGAATACAGAAAAGTGTTTCATATACCTATGGTCTCTATGTTGAATATCTTTTGAAGAATTTAACAATAAATATATTTGTCCACTTGTCAAATGCTTTCTACCTGTAAAACATCTTTTATGCAAGCACTTAAACTCACAAGCGTTAGAGCTGAAATGAGCTACAGATTTTGTCCAATCTACTACCAGTCCCCCATCCCACTCCTACCAAGAATTTTACAGATGACCAAAACAAGATACTGAGAGGTTAAGTACCTTGTCCAAACCATATATCCATATAGAAGAGTGATTAAAATTCAGATTCTGTGCTCCAATTGGCTTGAAATTGAATTCTAGTTACATGCACATTATTTGACTCTGGGAGATTTAATCTCTGTGCAGTTCAATTTGTTTATCAATAAGTCAATCATCCGTACCACATTCAATTCCACAAATCTGAGGTGGGTAATGGGGATAGACTACAATCAAGGAGTTTTTGTCTATGAAGGAAATAAAGGAGAGTGCTATGGGAATATGGACCCTAAATCCAGTTTGTCATAAATCATCACATATGAATTTTGTATGGCATTGGGAAGATGAAGAGGAAGACAGTAGGTCTAGGTGGACAGCATAGCATGGGCAAAGATCTAGAGATTACAGTGAACACGGTATTGCAAGTAATGGCAACAATGAATGAGGCTGAAATATAGATGGTAAACTGGGGAATTGTAAGGGCTAACTGTGAAAGTTAATGTAAAGGGTTTAGCATAGTGCCTAACTTATGATAAACACTTGGTAAATGATAGTTGCTGTCACTAGTTTTAACATTGTTATTATTAAACATTAAAACTATGACTGGAAAGCCAAATTCATAGTTGAACTTACCCTTGATTTCCAATGTCTTTTTTTTTTCTCTATTGAGGTAATTTACTGTAGTAGTTTTTCCAATGATAAATATCTATTCCTTCCTTGCTTTTTAATAGGATCTGTTCTTTCTGGGCATCAGGAATTTGGTAAAGAGAAAAGCAGACAAGGCCCTAGCTTTTTCAGAGCTTCCATTATAATGGAAAGAAATGGATGAAAGAAACAAGGAAATGAGTAAATTACATAATTTTCATTGGAAAGTGCTGTGAAGAGAATAGAACTAGAGGGATAATGAGAATGGTTGTGACAGTGAAGGGGAATTTGAGGGGGCCATGCTACTTTATTTGAAGGTAATCAGAAAGGATTGTACAAGAAGATGGCATTTGAGTTGAGACCTGATGATGAGACAAAGCTAGCCAGGCAGAAACCCAAGAGAAGAGCTGTTCAGGCAGAGGCCCAGGTTGGACCAGCCAGACTTGAGGAAAGAAGACCTCGCCTGAAATGAGGGGGTGGGGGATGGTAAGAAATTAGGAGTCAGAGAGATATAGGATTTGGAGGATAAGACGGGATCCTCTGTGGTAGTTATTGGGTTTTATTTTATGTATGTTGGAGAGCTTAGGTTGGACGCATGATATAATCTGATTTATTCTTTACAATAGAGCTTCTCAATTATGGTACTATGTGCATTTCAGGCTAGATAATTCTTTGTTGTGGAGGCCTAGCATATGGACCTATAGGATCTTTACAGCATCCCTGGCCTCTACCCACCTAATGCCAATAACAGCAGCCAAGTTGTGTAAATCAAAATTGTCTCTAGACGTTGCTGATTATCCCAAGACAGGCAAAATTTCTCCCAGTAGAGAACTACTGTCTTAAAATGATATCTTTGGTCACTGTGTGGAAAATGGCTGGGGGATGGAGTGGAGGGCAAGATGTAAATAAAGACTATAAGGCTATTATAGAAATTCAGGCAAGAAAAAAGTGACTTGATGGTGGAGTAGTAGAGACTGTAAAAGGAAAGGAAATTCAGGATATATTTTAGATGTACTTTGGATAGCTAGAAAGTATTTTGGAGGACAAACCAACACAACTGGGTGCAGTGACACATCAACCATGCATCTTGATTTGTCTGAGAGAGACCTGGCTTATCCCTATTTTCTGGTATAATTCTTAAAGTGTCCCTTTCCAGTTTCAAAGGTGTCCTCGTTTTGGACAGTAAGTGACATGCTTTCCTAGTGATAGTTGGTTGACAGTCCTGAGATATCTACTTGTATTTTTCATATTGTCCATATAAGGGTCTTAAATTTTCAGTCTTCTTTCCTCTGATGAGATAAAGGGAACAGAAGATGTAAATATTTACATAGAATATGAACTGGAGTAATTCAGAGGAGGTAGAGAGAAAATACATACTCTAGTCAATCACTTGCAGTATGTTAAACACGAATTTGTAGTTTAAATTTGATTCATTTCTGGGATTTTCATAGATAGTACCTGGAGAAAAGAGAATGAAGTACATGTGATAGTAATGTATATATTTGGTCATTACATTTAACATGTCTAAGAAGGGTGGTTTGATTTGGTTCCAGAAGTCATGTAAAATACGCATATACTTAAGATATTTTAACAAAATGTGAACTTGCAAAATATTTTTTAAAAATTTATCAATTAAGTAGATGTGTAATTTTCTTAATTTTTCTGTCTAATGATGAATTATTTGTTGGAGCTCCATGTTTCTTTTAATAAGGTCAAGGATGTGCTAATCCTCATGTGGAACGAGAAGGACACTTTGCCAGTAGTATTTTTAAAATAATGCATTTTTTTGGGGGGGGGGCACAAGAAAAAGAGGAAGAGAAAGGAAGGCCAAGAGAAAGAAAATGAACATCTCAGCACACATTCATCTCCATTAGTAGGAACAAATGAATGAACAAACAAGAAAATATATATGTCCAAGGGACTGTGTGTAAGAAGTACATCATATCCAGGACAGAATGTTACCACAATGTTTAGAAACACTTTTGTGTTTTCATTTCTGTTTTTGTTTTTTCCACTATTGTGTTTTAAAGTACTATATGTGAATAAAGGTCTCTAATTTCATCTGCACTTTAGTCTTACGGAGTTTCTGTTATCATCCTCATTTTTCAGACAAAAAACACTCAAAACTCAGAAAGATAACATGACTCCTGACGAAATTCCCATCCAGGTGCCTTTAGCTTCAAAGCCCTTCTTCCTTCCATTTTACCTCCTTGTGTCATGATATTATAGAGGAGAGCTCTGTTTTTATTGGGAAACTAATGTTCATAGCAATGAAATGATCTGCTCAAGGTCTAAAGACAATTGGTGAAGTAAGGGCTTGAATGGAAGCCATCTAATTTTTTTATCTATACAATAGTATTCAGATATTGAGAGTATTAAAATTCAATGAGTTACTCAAGCACTTTCAACAGCCTAGCATGGTTTATCAATGATTCATTTTTCTCAGTCTCGATAAATTAAGAAAAATATTTTCATACAAACCAAAGGAAGAGGAATAATGCTCAACTCCATAGCAGAGATACTGAAAAAGTGCCTATATGCAAATAGTATATGTTCTGTACCTTGAAATACAAGTTGAAGATTTATAGAAAACTTACTATGTTGCCTCCACAATTAGTAATCTGGAGAGTGGTTTTAACTGTATGGTGACTAGACATATGGACTTTGGAATCTGAATAGCCTGAGGTTAAATCCTGGTTTTCCTCTTAGAACTTTCTAACTCCATAATTTTTTAACTTCCAAACTCCATAACTGAGTTTACGTATGTGCAAAATAAGTATAAGATGATATTTATATCAAAGGATTATATTGAGGACTAAATAAGATTTTTAATAATAAGAACTCACTGAATATTAGCCAAAACTATTTACTAAGTGTTTCAACAAAAGTCTACTTGACTACCTGACTTGTCAGTGCCTTTTGATGTTGAAAGTTCTTTTTTAGAGATAACAACTTATTTCTGGGTCTTCCCACTTACTTTTATGGATAAGTGAAACAATTGCCGTGTACACTTTTGAAATAATCTATACACAAATCTTCCTTTCTCCCTTTAGAGTCACAGGTATCTGGGGATCTCAGAGAACCTTTAAAAAAATCTATTGTTATTCTTTTATTTATCAGCAAGTAGCCTATGAAGTATAAAGTGTAAGGACTTGCCCAAAGTCACACATAGCACGGCAGAGCTGATGTAGGAACCTGGTTCTTGGCTCATTGTTCTCCTTTGTCTCTCAACATTACCACCTTACCCCTGTGTAATGTGTCCAGCTTATTTATGTCTCTGTTTTAACTTTTGGTTTCAGCAATATGCAATAGAGCAGATACAGCTGTTTTTATTACTGTGGTGGGTAGAGTTAAAAGGTAACTCAAACTTTAGAATTATCATTTTTTTATTTTGACTAGCCAGCCTTTCCCAAGTTACCTTTAAATATGTCAGGAAGCTAAATATATATCGATAGTAGGTTTGCCTAAGGGAGATTTAGTTCATTCTAATTGGCCGAACACTTTCAATTTATTCCCACTAAACAGGCCTTTGATATGGAGAGATTTATAGCTCCTCTTTTTTCTATCTAGGAGATAAATACAGTCTGAGATCAGAAGGGACTTCTTGTAAACCCAAGAAGGTTTCCAGATTGATGAGTTTTTATTTGTCCTAGCTTGTACTGGGCTTTAGCCCTGACCTATTCAGTGTATTTCAAATATATTTTATTTTATTTTATTTTTACATCTTTCTGTAGGCGACTGACCTGTGTCTCTGTTTGTTTCTTCACTCATTTGTGTTAACTGCGTATTGTTTAAACCAAAGGATTAAGTGGGGAGTCTGTATTGCTTAATAAATTTGCCAGAAACTGGGTAAGCCAGCTTGCCTCTGTTCACGGAAAGCATGAGTGTTTTTCAATTCATTCTGGGAAAACTTATGAACCCATACAAAAGAACTACTTGCTGTCTTGGACTCTGGATACCACAAAGGACTATTCAATTAGAACTTCCATTCAATCATAACTAAAAACAGTGTTGGGTGAGAATATGCTCATTTGCAAATGGGTACTTGGGTAATAGTCTCTTGATAATCCCCTTCTTGATCAGTTCTGTATGTGCCCCATTTTTAAATTTCTTTCTTTATTATTTTGTTTTATTCATAATGTCTAATTATAATTTGGTCCCACACTAACAGAGATCTTTTGAAGAATCCCTTTGCTCCCCAAGGGTCTTGACCAACACCCATTTCATGTTCAATGTTGCATCTCCATAACTGTTTCTTCATGTCTCTCCATCTTCCCTTAAATGATGTGGCCTGGAAAAAGACTCCAAATAATTAATTAGTACCCGCTCCCTACCTCAAATACTTCAGTTCTAACTGATGTGTATTTATATGATGACAAGCCTAGCCACAAACACTCACCTCTATCTCTACACCTCCACCCCTACTCAGTATAAATTAGCATATTCTCTACCATGGCCCATGAGAGCCCAACTAAACATGTTATTCATCCATCCAACAAAACAAGAGTACCTTTGCTCTGTATATAGTATACATGCAAAGATGAGCAAAACATGATCCATCCAGTGTAGGAGACACATAGGTTACTCAGGATGGAGATAAAGTTCTAGGGATCTGATAGACCCTAGACATTTGTGACATACATCATCAATGTAGTTGATTTATATGTATCAGCTACTTCTTTGCTAAATGTCATTCCTACTCAATTCTGAGTGTCTGCTGGGTGAAATGCAGAGAGTGATTCCTGTTGTGATCTCTGACCAAAATGCTAACACAAACCAGATTGCTAAAGATTTCTACATTTACCCTGGGGAAATCATATCATTAGAAATTTTTGTAAGTTTGCCAAGCATTTTGCAAATGATACTTACTAATCTTTGTATGAAGTGAACTCCAATCAATATAAAAGAGGAGAAATATTTCAAGAACTATTAAAACAACTGTGGGCACAAACCTTCACTTGGTGAGAACTAGGAAACTATAGTAATGAGAAATTTAATGTGCTATCTTATTTTCTCATTTATTTTTTGTTTAGTTTCTTGACAAATATGAGTTTGAGTGTTCTAGGGAAAATGATCTAAGGTAGAACTTTACAAACTGTTCCTGGAGACTGAATAGGGCTCAAGGATTTACTAATAAACAAGTAAAACTAATGAGCTCTAGATGTTTTGTGAAATTGAGAGTTGTTTTTACATGCTAAGTTTTATATGAAAATTTAAATTATTGTTTCTGATTCTAATTATTTATTCTCATTATTTAAAGTATTATTACTTCAACCAGTTAAAAATAAATTTTTCCAAGTGACATCAACAACCATGATTGTCAATTGTTAAGAAATTAAGAGTTCAAATGTTGTAATGATTAGGCATAGACTGTATTAAATCTATTTTACAATAACCAAGATTCTTTTTAAAGAGAGAACAATGTTGCTATGATGCTTCAAATCTTCATTCATTGCTCTTTTTTGCCCTAGCATATACCTTATTTAAAAAATAAATTTACTACAATTCTTCAAAATCCCTATTCCAAGATGTTTTAATAAGTTTATACTAACAAAGACTAAAGAAAGACTAAGGTGAAATATTTAGGGACATATTTTTAGAAAGAGGTCTTTCTAGCAAAGTTTTCTCTCTTATTTCATTTCTTCCAATTTAGTTCTTACCCAAAGCAAGATGAATATCTTTTAGAAATATTAAGATTGGGAAATGAGGCAATATTCTCATAATTTCTTATACTTATGTCCTTTATGTGGTCTAGCCAAAGACATGTACTTGTTAGGGATCCAATGACTACAAAAGATTCGTTATATCACATCTTAAAACAATAATATTTAGATAATTCATATTTTTCAACATCTTTCAGAATAGTAGGTTTTTAAATGATATAATAGTTTACTGGAACTGATGAGGAACAGAAGACTGAAATATGGATTAAATCCTCTAAGCTACTTTCTGAGTTTTTTAATACTGAAAAAAAATTGCTAATTGCTTCTAAATCCTGAAATATTAACGAACATTTGTAGTTAATTTTGTATATTTTACCTAGAGTGAATAGGAATTTGAAAGTTATTTTATTTTTGTCAATATAATGACTGCAAAAATACTTTCTGAACATGCTAGAAATCAGTACATTTACTGATGATTCTCAGTAGCAAATGATGGTAACCTGACTTAATCCAACTTAGGCATAAAAATTTATTGGTTCATTTGATCAGAATGCAGACAGGGCCTATCTAGGTCTTAGGGACAATTAGGTCCATGGCAAAAATTTTTCCCTATTTTAGACTATTATTTTTGAAAAGTAGGGCAGGAAATGTTTAATATCAATTATAGTGATTTTCCAGGTGAATACATATTTCAAAACAGATCAAACACCAGTTAGTTTACTATACTTTGATTATATCTCAATACATTTGTTTAAAAAAAGAAAAGGAAAGAAAATTTGAGACCTTCCCAAACTTACATTCCCCAATTTTGCCCTCCAAAGGGAGTAAGACCTGCTCCTTTGGTCAAAATCTGAAGTTCTCTAGCTGGTCCAGCTGAAGAATCATGGCTAGCTCAATACCATGACCAGGGAGCTGAGGCCATTCCAATTCTAAACCACATGGTGGAAAAAAATTAATCCTTTATCCCCACCCCACCCCCCAAAAAAAGAAAGAAAGAAAGAAAGAAAGAAAGAAAGAAAGAAAGAAAGAAAAGAAGTACCATTATGACTAGAAAAGAATATATGTGCCCTATATTTGAATCTACAATTTTCATGGGCAAAATATGCAAGTAAATATCAAGTCAGCTAGCAACATTAAAGAGATTTTGCTTAGAGGAATTTTAGCGAAAGTTCTATCTTAAGCTTTTTTTTTTTTTTTTTTTTTTTTTTTTTATTTATGATAGTCACAGAGAGAGAGAGAGAGAGGCAGAGACACAGGCAGAGGGAGAAGCAGGCTCCATGCACCGGGAGCCCGACGTGGGATTCGATCCCGGTTCTCCAGGATCGCGCCCTGGGCCAAAGGCAGGCGCTAAACCGCTGCGCCACCCAGGGATCCCTTAAGCTTTTTTAATATCAAAGTTTTTAATTAAAAATTATGGTCAGATTTTTTAAATATTAGGAAGGTTTTTCAGTGAAAAACTGTCCTTCATTTTCTTAGGGCAAGGCATGTTGTAGGGAGGAAGGTAGTTGGGCAGGAGAAGCATAACATTAACTACAAAAATATATTATTCTCAAGATTCAGATTTAAAAATTAGTTAATTGTCATTCTTAATATTGCTGCTTAAGCAATAGACAGGCTTTGCTGGGAAATTAAGGAATGCAAAGTGGCAGAAAACATAGACACAAAGTGTTTCCATTTTTTTCTTGACCTGATAAGTAGCAACAAAATACAATGAACACTCTAAGTTTGGTGAGGGGGCAATGCTTTTCAACTTTTTTCCATTGTCCTTTCCTTAGGAGAGCTTTGAGTCATTAGCTGGTAAATGCAAAGGGAGAAAGGGAAAAAAAATAATAAAGGAGAACTAATGTTTTTTGATCTATTATGAGAGAACTTTAAGAGTTTATGGATAGTCATCCTATTTAATGCTGACTACCTTGAGTCTAATTATCTCCATTTTACAAACAGAAGCTAAGACTTAAAGAGCTACCCATATTTAATCAACATAGTAGATGCTAAATTTCTCAAACTTCAAACCCCATATTCTCTATCTGACACTGAACTGTTTTCCACTTACAATAAGGAAACAAAAGAACAGCATTTATTCTTATTTAATTCTGCAATTCAGTATGGGAAGCCAACTGGAGAAGTCCTATTGTCCTTTACTCATCCTGCCATCTGTCCCCCTTCCTCTTTTATTTCCTCTTTCTCTAAGAGCCAGTCTGCTGACTGACATTGTGTGAAGTGGGACTCCTAGATTCTCTTTCTCATGGAACTCCAAAATCACTGATTGCAAAGGGATTTTTTGGATTACTAAAATTCCAATGTTGTAAGGTAAAAAGAAGTATTTAGTGAGTTTCTGCTCTCTACATGAATATCGTTGAATGTTTTATCTATATGATCACATTTCCTCTGCACAACTATTGAGATAACTATTATTATCCTCATTCTATATAAGAAACCCAAGGCCTCAAGAATTTATGTGCTCCTGAATTGAAGGCTTCAAATTCAGATCAAAACCAAAGTTTAAACTTGTTCCCTTTAATAAACAGAGATTAATTGAGAGTATTCCATATATGAAGGATTGTATTATCAGATTGTTGGATGTAAAATCTACTCTTAGAGATTCAATTTAATAAATATAAGGTAAGGTTCTGACTTATGGCAGGGTAGATCTTCGGTTAAAAAGAGGACTAAGACAATCCTTACTATTCAGGAGCTCATAATCTCTTGTAAAAGACACATTGAGACTGATTTGAATATACCAGAGGGTAACACAGTCTTCATGGAAGAGAGACATAAACAAATTAACACCAAACTGTTTAATCCTGAGAAATGCTTTTCTTCTTATAAAAGTACGTATGTGTATATCCACTTTCCATTCTGTTTTGATTTTTAAGCTCCTACTAAATAAAGCTTCTCTCTGAATGAGGGCCCAAGTTTAGCACATATCTTGGTATTACTCATTTCAAGAGTGATTTCAAGAAAGATTTCCAGATAAAACCCTTATAAAATATTTTGCAACTTTTCTATGATTCAAATCTTTTTCCTAAATGTTTTGTCAATTAGAGAGACCTCTGGTTTCATAGCACTAATGTTTCTCCAGTATTGTATTAACTTACATACTTTTCTATAATTTTAAACAAAAGCAAAGTCTTTTGACTTTGTTTATGAAAGTAAAACAAAACAAAAATACATAGGTTTCAAACAAACAATGTAACCAGAAATGTCAGCTCTATGAGATTTGTGACAAATCTGGTTAGGACCTTTTAAGAATTGTGCAATTGGTTTCAGAATGGAAAAAAAAAAAATTCGTTAATACAAACTGGCAAAACTGTTTTTTATGATCTCCCCTGTTCCAACATGAAAATCAGCTATAAGCAAAGCTGAGCTGGGAAACATGGTCCCCATGTAGATTTCCTTGACACTCAAAATACCTCTTTGGCAGCTTAATTCCACAATTAGAGATTTACTCCTATGGCTTAAGATTTCTAAACTTATTAGAATGTAAATATACCAGAGAAAATAATATCTTGAACTTGGCCAGTTCAGTATTTACTAAAGCTAAATATATGCCTACCCTTTGATACTACAATTGCTTTAGTAGATGTACAAGCAGTAGAAATATTTTCATATGCTCACAGAACTAAAATGTTCTGACAACTCTATCTGTAATAGCACTAAATGAAAACTACTTAAATGTTTATCAATAGAGTAGTGGATAAATAAATTGTGGTTTATTCCACAATGGAAAATACAGCAATGAGAATGATGAACCGCAACTATTACATGATATGGGTGAGTCTCACAAACGTAATGTTGAAGGAAGAAGCTAGATATGAAAAGATATGTATATGGTTTCATATGTATGAATTTCAAAAAGAGTTGGAAGTCCTCACTGATATTAGAAGTCAGAAAAATGGTTACTCTTTGTAGAGGTGGGATAATGCCTCAAAGCAAGGGAGTCACTTCTAGAGGCAGGTAACATCCTATTTCTTGATCTGAGTTTTCATTGTGTATACATGGCCAATTTGAGAAAAAACATTGAGTCCTACTTTTTTTATTTGTGTACATCGTGCATGTATATTATATCTCAATAAAAATATAAAAAATATAAATATAACTTTAAAAAACAACAAAACTTTACCAGTCGCTGTAACTTAATACCAACGAGCTGAACATTTCTTAGAAATTTTACGAACGTGAATACCACAGTCAGAACACCTGGATACAAGAGCAGAATGCAGTACAAGGGAAAGTTGATCCAGAAAGAGAAGGTTATGGGATGCTAGATGTATATAGGCATATAATTGAAAAGAGAAAATGGAGCCAATGATTCTCCAAAAGGGTTTGGTTCACTGTGACTCAGATTCGATTGCTTAGAGGAAGGCAATTTATTTCAATGTAGACACCCATTAACATATCAACATGCTTTCTCTCTCTCTCTCTTTCTCTCTCTCTCTCTCCTTCTCTGTGTGTGTGTGTGTGTGTATGTGAAAGAGAAAGATCATTGCTCTGACTAGGTGAAAACTTCCTTACTTCTAGTTCTTTAAATATTCTGTAGGCACTGCATTAAAATTGTCATTTTGCTGCTTTTGGTGCAGGTGATCTTTCTAAACATAACACTTTCCAGTACCATAATTAATGTCTTGATTTCCAATAACTTCACATAAAGCCCAAAGTGCCCTTATATAATTCTCACATGACTAACATAAAAAACAAAACAAAGAAGCCACAAGTTTTTCAATCTCCATGCTTTAGTGAAGGTAGGACATATCCAAGCCTTGGATCATTCCATGGGCAAAAATTCCCCCCAAGTTTGGACTATTTCAAAACACAAGCAGGAAATAAATGTTTAGTAGCATGACTATAGTGACAATTCTGATTTAATTTTAATTCTTTTTATATTTGTTGTTTCTGCTGTGTGTTTATGTGCGCAACTTGCCCTAGGTTAGTTGATTCAACCCTTCCATGGGCAGGAGACATTTGGTAGAAGCAATGTCCCATTTAGCCTGTACAATGATAAATACAGTTCTTTGATCCTCTAATCATCAAAGATTTCTATTGCCTCAACTCAACCAATTCTAGCTGAAGAGGAGCAGAAAGACCTAGCCAGCTGTTTTTTTCACTTAATACAAATATATTTTCCATGTCACTAAATAGCCTTAGAACTATTTTTAATGAGTAGATTTTATTCCATCTTCCAGATTTGCCTTACTTTATTTAGCTGAACCTCTACTGTTGGATACTGAGATCCTTTTCATTTTTACTTCCACGAAAATATCTACATAGGTATTTTTTTGCAGACATTCATAGCTATTTCCTTAGGGTAAATTTTTAGAAGTCATATTACTGAATTAAGAGAGATACACATCTTAAGGCATTGAATATGCACTATTAATTTGATTGGAATCATTTTTATCATTCTTCAAGTTTTCCAAAAGGATTAATTTGGCTTAAAAGAACACCATCAGTCATAATTGAATTCTCAAGTCCTTCTCCATATTGAATAGGAAAAAAGTTAACAAAAACTTTTTTAAAGATGTAGATTGTGACATGGGAGCACCTGGGTGGTACAGTCAGTTAGGCCTCCAACTCTTGTTTTGGGCTCAGGTCATGATCTTAGGGTCATGGGATCAAGCCCTGCATAGGGCTCCGGGCTCAGCCCAAAATCTGCTTGAGATTCTCTTCTCCCTCTGCTCCTCTACATCCCCCAACTCCTCATGCTTTCTCTCTCTCTCTTTCCTAAATAAATAAATAAATAAATAAATAAATAAATAAATCTTTTTTTTTTTTTGAAAAAAGATATAGACTGTGACAATGAAGCATATTATAAAGTAAAAGTTCTAAATCCTTAAAGTCAAAATAGTGGTTCACCTAGGTGGATTCATAAATGGTTGAACCACTGCATTCGATGAATGCTGCTTGATAATAGTCAAAATCAGTCTGTAAGTAGTCTATAGTGGCATGTGGCAGGAGGCTGTATTCAGTTCTGACTAGTCTAGTAGTTTTAATGATATAGTTAAGAGCTTGTGTGTTTGCAGATTGTTTCCATATTTAGTTGACATTGTTTTGGGACAGAAACAAACTTTTGGAAGATAAAATTCTAAGGAAACTCAACAAACTAGAATGGTAGAAAAACTTAACATGACATTTAATTGTCATAAATTTGCACATTGAGAAAGAATAGGAATATATCAGCATTTATGAAAATTAATAGGGGGTTTCATTTTACCAAAGCTGCACAAGAGGTCATTGTTAGATAGATAATAAAGTTATTATGATACAAGATTTTATTACTAGATATATATTCCCTACAGTGAGGGAGGTGAGACAATAAGTCCAAGTACCTCATACCAAGAATGTTGATAGACTAGTATTTATCTTAGCATGAGTCTCTAGTTTTATTGGGTGATGAAATCTCTGTGCAGAAAGAGTGATAGAAAATAAGAAGAGAGGCGAGGCAGGGCAAGAGGGAAAGCTTACAGAGCTGTCCAGTGCCTTATAAGAAAAAACAGTCAGTTGTTCAATCATGTGGGATGTCATCAGCAAGATACATAGAGCAATTAGTAGGGGAGAGAAAAGTAAATTTATCTGTGGGTGCTTTCCCATCTCTTGTCTCTATTGGGTTAAAGTTTGTCCAAAAAAGCCTTTAAATATCCTGTATTTCCAACTTGGATTTACAAGCCCTCTGAGTGCCACAGAGGAAGCCAGGAACTCCATTGATTTGGTTGCTTTGGCCTTTAGTTCTGGAACTGCTGGAACCCCTACTGTAGTGGAAGATACAATGAAACCCCTGTTGAAGCCTAGATCTTGGGGGAAAGAGAGAGAGTTGGAAATCTTAGGAGATAAGATGACAGTGATAATGATGGGGCTCTCCATTCATCAAATCCCCAAGGCCCAGAAAATAGGCTATGAAAAGTAAAAATGGAAAGGCCTATGAAGTGGTTCTAATATAATCCACTACTTTATATGATTCACTACTTGAGCCATTCAGATGCATTTTCATTCTTTGATATATAAATACACATATAACATATCCCACATAAGAACGATATGCTGCTCTCAGTTCATACCAGGAAGTAGTGACTAGGGGCAATGTCCCAAAAAAGACTTAAGAAAGACTAGCCAACCAAACCACTACCCCTCATGGTTATAGCTGCACCTGGGACTCTAATATTTCTTGTCACTCCCCTTTTATTACCCTTGCTGGATTTCCTCATCCTCAACCGATATTTTGCTGTTCTAATTGCTTATCAGGTGGAATGGCCCAAATCTTCATTTTTCAGGGGGCTTCAATTGCTCATTCACAGCTGTCATTGGGCATGGGAATAAGGGCTCCCCTAGTGAATATTCTGGGTTCTAGACAACATTTTTCTGCCCCTACTGTGAAATAACAAACCTATTATTTCATGATAATTAGAATTGATTATCCCAAGCAACAGAATCTCCTTTGTCCACTGATTCATTGGTATGGGGTATAAGAAATAGTAGTAATAGTAATTGGTAGTCTCGACTTCTAAATCAATGGAACTTTTACTGTTTTACCTTTGTAGAAGTATCTTCCCTAGGAACTTGCCTCCTAACTATAGGAATGGAATGCACCAGTTGCACAAGTAGGTCTCTGAGAGTGATAGGGACAGGAGTTATTATCTCTTATTTTCACCACTTGGTTCCTGTGCCCATATACTTTGTTTATTTGGACATAGCACCACGTATGGGTAGTCATACATGGCATCTTGAGGCTAAGACAGGCAAGGGGCAGCTTCTTCTCATCTCCTGCCTGTTGGGCATCCATGGGATGCCCATTCTTAACACTTCCGGGTTTCATTAATTACCAAGCTCTTCTGGGCCTTCTGGGGGAGCCAAAGTTTCCATGGGTCCAGTAGGATTGGACCTGGACCTTGGAACTAAGGAGAATTAGTGTGTGGTTTATGAGGACTTTGGTAGTACTAAGGTTATTAAACTCAAGACCAGAATACTTAACTACCTTCACATATTTAAGAAAGTCAGTCAGAAACGTGACAGCTGTTCACTGAAGGATTTTATAGAAGAATTTCAATAGTACCTTGAAACTTATGAGACTATGATCCTTAGAATAGTAAAGCTCTATTTATTATGTAATTTTTCAACAGTTTCAAACAACCTAGAAAACTTAATGCACAGAATATCTTTGGATGATATCCACAGTCAGTTAAATTCATTCTTGTTAAATGAGATTGGATATTTGATTTTTTTTCCTTTTGGGGACATAGAAGAAAACAGACTATGAGCAAAATGTGACTGAGACCATCAGTTTGACAAGTGATGAGTTATACTAGGCAACCACAGCATTAGTACCGGCAGTCTTGGAACATTCTGTATGGAAGTAACCGGCAACCATAACTTTCACACTATGACCTGAAAGCACCGCGATAAAAGCAAATTTATGTTTGATATACTCTGCTTCCATGTGATAATGAATATTGCAGTATATTGTAGAAAAGTCTTTTCAGCATATTAGTTAAGATGAAATTATTTTGTGGAAAGACTAATTCAACTAAGCAATTATTTATAGAGCACTTACTTTGAATGAGTCCCTCTTGTCATATGTGAAGTCAGAGATAGAAAGTTGCCTCAGGTGTACAACAAATATTTGTTAATTGACTGTGGACTTACTGATGGCATGGTCTACCTGATGGTAAAATTCTTTTAAAATAAAGACTTACAAGGTAAAAAAGGAAATTTTTTTGCTATATATGCTCTTAAAAGTGTCCTAAAACAGTTGTATGTATTTCTAAATGTATCTACCACTGTCTAATTTATCTAATTCTAACTCATTATACAAGAAAATAGTGCCACAAAAGAACAACTATTTTCTTATCTCTCATGGTTTCTGTGGCTCAGGGATTTGAACAGGGTAGTTTTTACAGTCATACATGGCTGGAATTAGAACAGCAGAGGGGAATGTGCTGAAGTACTTTGGGATTTGTCTTGGTATCTCTCTCCTCATGCAACTTCAGGACCTTCCATGTGGTCTTTTTGGATGTGCTCCTTTGGGCATCCTTACGGCATGGAAGCCTTAGGTAGTTAGGTATTTTACATTATTTTACAGGCTTCTGCGATAACTTAGCCTCAGAAGTCACATAGGGTGATTTCTGTCATAATCTATAGGTCACAATAGTCACAAAAGCATACCCAGTTGCAAGAACAGAGGGTTGATTCTACCTCTTGAAAGATGCATTAAAGTCACACTGTAAAAAGGGAATGTGAGATGGGAAATATTGTTGCAGCCACCTTTGGAAAATGCAATATATTACAACTACTTGAAAATATGAAAACTAAAAATTATCAGCTAAATCACAGGGATAATAATGGGCCCATGAGAGTGGGTTTGCATTGCTGCATTCCACAGAGAAACAATAACACTCCTTTAAAAATTGAAATAGTGCCATTAAAAAGTGACACTAACGAATGTAATCTACATATTAATTATTCTCATATAATTCCAGATATTAGGGATTAAAGAGGTAAGGAATAACTAAGACCTGACACTCTTTTACTTTTCCCTTTCTGTTCCCAACTAGAAAATCAAATAAAGTTCCTTTTGGAGAAAATGGCACTTAATCACATATTTTGTTCATGACAAGTGAATCTGAAAAGCAGCAAAGAACTCTTGGCAACTTTTCATATTATGTAGTCAGAGCAATGACAAGTGCCTCCAAAACGGGTGTCCTACTATACTATAAAATAAATTGTTCATGAACAAAGAATCTGCACAATACTATATCAGAAGGCTCTATGGGGTCCTCATAGTTGCCAGATTACAAATGCACGAAAGCAATCTCAGAGACTCCTTGGAGGGTACTTATATTTTTTTAGAAAGAAGATAAAGAATTGCTCAAACTAGGTTATCTGGAAGGAAGACAATAACAACCATTCTTGGGTTTAACTCTCTCAACAGATTCAGTCAACAGATCAAATCAGTATCTTGGTTTTAATAGATCATCCCTATCTTCATAACATACACAGCACTTATTTCTTCAGTTTCCCAAATTTGGCATTTCAACCTTTTGGCTATTGTAGATTCTTACGGAAACAATAGTTTAAAAAAAAAAGGCATTTTCATTTCATTAAACGGTATTATTTTTGTGTTCAGACAGTAACAGGTGTTTAGTGATGGAAAAAAAAAGGTTTCATTTTCTTTTTCATCTACAAATGAAAAGTATACTCTCCAGTTTGAGATCTTATCAGTTTCCCCCTTAGGATTAGAACATATATATAGCTTCATTTAAGAGGAAAAGATGCAAAAAAACATAAAAAAAATTAGACATGTTGACGGAATTATTTTAGGCTGCTTATTTCTGTAAGGAAGACAATGTTAACTATGTACAAATATTTTCTGAGGGGTATTTTTAAGAGCATAAGTTGTTATTTGGGGGCCATGTCTACCTGCTGTGTGGTGAGGTAGAACATAATTATTTTGAAATTTTGATTTTTGTTCCACCTCAATAAAGTGAATTTCAGCCTTAGTATGGACCGGTAAGCAAAAAATTAATTCCTAATGTAGATTCCTAAAATAAGCCACCGAAAATCCCAAGTGTCAAAGTGGGAGAATTATGACTTTGTAATGTAGCCATAGCATTAAGGAATGATTCCTAAGGCATTTTCAATCTGCAACACCTTTTTAAAAAATTAGGAAGAAAAATGACCTCGCTTCTAATTCGTTTTCCCAACACTGATGTATTTGACTTAGCAGTGTCTGGATCTAAATTAAGATTAGTCTCTAAAGTACCTTTTGGCGGAGGAAAACTATAATGATTTTATTACTCTTTTTTACATGAACCAGGAAGGGGAATTTTACAAGCATGAAAAAAGGTTCTTAAATAGAGTGGGTAATGGAGGAAAAAGAAGGAATGAAAAGGTAAAATCAAGATCTCTCTCTGGTTGCATTGTTCAGTTTCCCACCTCACAGATGGTAGTGAGGTGTTCGCTCCCTTGGTTGATCTCATTCTTCCATTATCAATCTGCAGGGTGCGCCTTCCACCGGTGTTAAGTCGGGGCTGTAAGATGGACTGTAGGGTAATGTGGGGAGGGCAAACCAAAGGGGCTAGTGGCTCAGCTGCCTGGGTGTCACTCCCACCGATGCCAGCAGGGGTTATGTATTCCCATGTAGGAAAATGTCTGTTCACAACAGGAGTGGATGCATTACTCACCCCTGTTAACCACCGTTTCGATTCAGTGAAAACGGAATGGATTCGTATGGGGTGTGTTTGTGTTCGCTTCAAAAAGGCATCCTTTAGAATGGGCCTTTAGAATGTTGTAAACCTAATTATGTTTTGGTTTACTTTTCCTATATGCTCAAGTAATACAGCTGGCTTTCAACATTCATTCTTCCTTTTCTGTGTCCTACCACCTAAACTTTAAAACAAAAACAAAAGACAGGCAAAGCCACTGTTCAACTTTTAGCTCATTTACTTTATTTTTTTAAGGCACGCAATATAGTTGAGTGATGTTAAGCTCCACAGATTGTAAATGGAACCCAAAGTACCTTGTTAAGACAAGATGTGTTTGCTGTCCTCTTAAACACTTCTTGTTGCTGGTCGTTTTTTCAAAATTATCTGGGTGTAAGTGATGTAGCCAGTGGTACCTGTGCCATGGAAATAGCTGTGACCTATATTTTTATGCGTCAGATTAATTTTTATTCTGCTTATGGCCCCGATATCTTCCACACACTCTTACTTCATTCTTTTAAAGCAGATCCTCTTGGCATAAAACAAAGCAACTTCTCTGCTAACATGGAAGCTGCAGATTTGTAAGCCTGCTGCAAAGATCTCTTACTTTTGAGCAAAAAAGGTTGGGGTGATTAACATAACGCTAACTCGGTTGGACCTCTTTCATGCTTCAGTTTCTATTCGTGCACTAGTCAATACGGCAGAAATTATACAGTCAGGGATTGTTTACTTTAAAGCTGCTTGCAAAATATCAGGAGACTTTTCAAAGCATTAGCAACCAATTTAAGAGAAAATGAGTGGTAGAGGGGTCAGGGGGAAATATTTACTTTGGAAGGTCAATTGAATATTTGAAGAGAGTAACAGGTTTGGCTTCTAGGGTCAATGTTAATGTATCTAGTTGTCTATTTGATCCTAAATAATTAAGCTGTAGAAGCAGGAGGTCGAAAAAGTTGTTGTAGATTAGATCCCCAGCAGGGACCATGCCTTAAAGTACTTTGAATCAAGAAAAAAAAAAAAAAAAAAGGCTGTGCGAAGTTTGTTGCAAGGGCAGGTCATAGCCTACTGTCCTGGATCTTTAGTCTGGGCAACTCCACAGAAATCAGGGCAGTTACATTCTCTTCTGTTAAGCCATGTGGGCAACATTTATCCTGTGATCTTGATTTTATCTGTTACTGCCACAGATGATATTGATTCTACAGATGCGATTGCTTTGTAGAAATGCATAACCTGGTGGCCTCTGGAAGTTGAATTATCACCAATGTTTGAGTTGCACACGCATTTCAACATGGTTGGCTCTCTTGAAATCGAAGTGCAACTCCTAGTTATGTTAGTTAATTGCAATTACTGTACTTGAATTATATCCATGATAAATGAGCACTGGCATCTATCAAATTAACATTTTTTTAAATAGAAAAATTTGTGTCCTTAAAGTGATTGTGTTATCTGCAAGCACATTTATGTTATAAAAATCAAGGGGATGCGAAGTGGAAAAGCGTTGTGCTTTTCCAGTGGTAATTTTACTGTGCTTATGGCAGGCATAATTCTCACAGATGGAC
Source organism: Vulpes lagopus (assembly GCF_018345385.1). Lineage (NCBI taxonomy): Eukaryota > Metazoa > Chordata > Mammalia > Carnivora > Canidae > Vulpes > Vulpes lagopus. The sequence goes on from NC_054832.1 coordinate 22,798,663, forward strand.
GACTTAGTTTTTCCTTTTACACATCACACTCAATGAATTGAGTGGTCACAAAATTAATAATGATAAAAATAAACAAAATGTTGCGCTTGTTATTTTATTATTAATTTAATTATGTGTTTTTAAGTGTACCAGATCCAAAATCTTTTCTGGAATTATCCAATTTAAAAGTCAACTGTCCAATTGGGAATCAAATAATTTTTCATCCTCTATCCTCTGATTAAAGCAAACTGAAACCAAAGGCTTATTTAGTATGCAGATCTGATTTTTAATATTAAAATCATATTTTCTTGGAGGAATTTTCATTGCTATGTCTATGCCCTGTACTCGTTCTTTTGCAAAAATTTAGGAAGAAATTTAACATTGTTTTCAGATACAAATCCTTCGTGATGAGTTTTGAAGGAAAAAATTCTGTTTTTTGTTCACTGGTATGTCTGCCCAAACTTTATATCCTGAAGCTCTATAACATATAGACAGGATTAATTTGCCAGATCTTGAGTACTTTTTGATTAGTAAAATCAAACTATGCAAAGTTCCTATTTGTGTTAATAAGTGGAATCATGGTGAGATCAGGGTGTATGGTTCATGTAAAAGAGGAAACAAAACGCTCCTGACCTCAATCAAATTCAGGTGAACAAAAAGAATTACATAGAGTTGAATTGAATGATCTTAAAATGCTTCATTTTTACCCCCTGGGGATTATTCTCTAAGGTGTTCCTTAGATGTTAATACTTTGAGTGTCATCCTCAGTTCAAAATATTTTAAATTTTGTAATAGTAGTTATTGTCATCATATAATACAGAAAAAAAAAAAAGAAGAAGAAGAATCACCAGCTAGCCTGGCTCTGGTATAATCATGATATAAAATATATTTTACATTTAATAAACGTAAATTATGTGTCGAAAGGTAAAGCAACCTATAATTAATAGTAACTTGGCTTGTGATAGCCAAAACACATCAAAGCAGTCTGTTTCTTATTGACTAATGTATGCGCTCTGGGCAATCCCTCCTCCCCTACCCCCCATCAGTTGGGATCTTTTAAGTCTAATAGTATAAAATGTCCATGGAAAGGTTTATTTTTCTTTTTAATAAAATGTCTGTTTGTCATTAAATTTCTTGGGTGCTGGATGATTATTGTAATGGGATTTTAACATACGAGAGAAGATGGGTGTGTGCGTGTGTGTGTGTGTGTGTGCATGCATGCACGTGCGTGTGACAGTTTCGCACCTTTCAATTGCCAGATGAACAAGGGCACAGATGCCTTTTATTATCAGCGATTAAAAAAAAACACACACTTCTCCTTGAAGGAAAATTTTGTATTTGTAAATGAAAATTATCCCCATGCACTCTTGCATTTGGCGCTCTTCATGCCAAATGGAGGGAAAAAAATAGATACATTTAAGGTATTAAGAAGAAATATATATTTATTACTTCTGAACATTCTCTCCTGTTAAATTGTCAGGATGGAGTGCTTCTTTAGCCTGAAATATTCCTGTTTGTTTTTAAAGCACTTTAGAATGATTTGCATTAAGACAGGGTATTGAAAGCTTCAAAAACTGGAAGAAAATTCTATCCCTCTAATAGGAAGCCATAAAATTTTTTTTTAATCCTTTGCCTTTAGAAAGCTTTGAAATGCTTTCTAAAAGAGATTGGAGAACCAGACTAGAATTTATTACCACCGTCTTTTTAAAAATGGAAGTCAAGCTGAAAGTGCTCATTTTATTGTTATTCTAGTTGTAGTTGCTGCTGCTGCTGCTGCTCTTTTAATAGAGTAGAATCTGACTGTACCTGGGCCGGTAGGAGACTTGCATTTCCTGAGTGTCCTCGTTACCTTTCAGAGCCATGATCTGATGAGCTATGCTGCAAGCGGGGTTTAGGAAGAGTTTCTCGGCTTGCATGTCTTCCCATTTTTAGAAACTGTGTCTAAAGGTTTGCATAATTAAAAGTTGGGCCAGAAATGCTCACAGATCCCAGATCCCTTCTTTGCTTCAATTCTGCCCAAGTAATTCATCTATTACAATTGTTCTTACTAGAACACAAAAACACTTCCCCTGATTTTTCTATCGATCTAGAGAGCTCTGTTTCATCTTTTACTTGTAATTTTTTATTTTGTATGTCTTTCTTAAGCTGTTATTTTTATGTTATTAACACTCATGGTAGATGTAAGGAAGATACATGTTGTGTATGTTAAAATCATCTGCATAATCCCTAACAGAGTCGTCACATTTGGTCACAGACCTATTTGATTTTTTTTTTCACAAATACTATTTTCTTCCAGATGATAATCTCTACACATGTCTGAATAATGCCTTACTGCTTAGTGAAGAACTTCAAACAGCATTAAGAGCAAGGCTTCATTTTCTGTGCATCATCGCAGGGCAAGGGATTATTGTAATCCCCATTTTATAGACGAACCATTTGAGGTTTAAGTAACTTGGCCAATGCCTGGGAGTAAGTTAGACACGAAGCCAGAGTAAAACTCACAATTTATGATTTTGATCTCAGATGAACTTCTCTGTCTTTCAGCAAGTGAACTTGTTTTCCAGTTTTCTAACATGAAAGAACTAGGTTATTTGGTGCGACTGCTATCTGTAAAAGGCGGAACTGAACTCATAGTGTTAGATCATTTCCTGACCCAGTTTTAATCCTCCTATAGCCACTGATATAATTAAAAGCTTCTCTTCCAGTGTGCACTTTGATTCTCTTATTAATCAAAAAACAGCTTAAGTTAGGCTTTTGCAAGGGCCAAATACCCATTGCCAAAAATTCTATCAGTAGAAGTGCTGAGTATATAGCTTTTTTTTTTTCTTGTTGTTTAATTAAACGTATGAATAATAATACCTGCATGGCCATTCTCCCTAAGGTAACACGTATAGTTTAGAATGCACCTAAGGTTTTTAAGTGACAGCTTAGGATTTCTATGCTAATTTCTAGACTGATAATGTAAATACATCATTGAGATCTTCAAATCACTATGCCAAAATCTGACTCTACTATACCTCACAAATTCATATTTAATAAATAACTTTGCCATATTTTAGTAATAGTAAGAATTTATAAGCCTGTGACATAAGATGTGATTTTCTTTTTCATAATGAGAAAAAACTCCATGTTACTGAAAGAGTTGAAGAGTTAGTTTGAGCTTTTCATTAAAAAAAAAGAAAGCTCTGAAATTTTATAGGAAAATAGTCTGGCATTTCTGATGTCAGTCACAATAGTTTCCAAATCGTAAAAAGGTTTTTTAAACAGAAGACAAATTAATTTTTTTAAAGTAAAATTAAGCTAGTTCTGGAAGAAATAAAATAGCTTTGTTTTAATCCACCTGAAAATTAAGATTAGGATTAAAATAAAATAAATACAAGCTCTCTCTTCTATGTTAGACCTGAGATGTGACACAGCTGACCTAAAGATTCTCATTTATAACTAATTGCTTGCAACCTTCTGAATAATTTTCCTTTCCATCTAAAACTTTCCATCGTTAATCTCGGGCCAATAGTAACTTTTTGTATTTTAAAAAATATTTAAGGAGAAATTACTAACACTATTTTGGTGATCTTTAAAGGGGAATTGACATATCCTCTTACATTTAAAATATTATCCAAATAATTCCAAAATACACCTTCAAAATGTCAAACTTACATAAAGTCTTTCATTCAACACAGAATTATTGCTCTTTGAAATTTTACATATATACCAAATACATTGAAGTGCTAGAAATGTTTTAATACATTGGTTATACAGTATTTCTATGAATCTATAATCTGTTGTTTTTAGAAACATACACTTAAATACTATACATTCCATATTCCATGGCAGAGGATGTTCCAAATCTAAAAGACAGCACTGCCTAAAGGTAATGTAATTGGAGAAAATCCTAATTGTGTTTCACCAACTTGATTTTCTCTGATTAAAAAGAAAAACTTTAAAGTTGGAGCAGTAAACATTAAAGGCAATTTTACATTGCTAGCTTTAAGCAAATAATGTGGAAATTAGAGTTGAAAAAAATCTTTAGTAATTCAGGCACATGTAATATTCTTTATGTTACTGTATAATAGCTAAATGAAAGACAGAAGGTAATAGTTGCTAATGTATTTGAGATTCAAATAAATAGCATAGTTGCTGTACTCATATTCACATTTTATGCAAAACTAGTTTGAAACAATGACTATGTCCTATTTAAATAAAGCTCAATTGAATACCTCGATCACTACATAGAAATAAGGAAGAAAAAATAATTAGTAACTAAAATGCAAGTTCCAAGGGGGAATACCTTTTAGAAGAAAGCCACAGAAGCACCTGACTTTAAAAATGGCAGGCAGTTTTCAGAACTGTTGAGTGACATTTGTAGCAGGTGGAGGTACAATTTTTATAATAGCACTTGCCTGTCAATAGTTTCATCACAAAGCTGGAAATTTAATGAAAAATTCAAAATAATTATTAAATAATTAAAATATTAGAATAATCTCTGTCACTCCAGTAGCCACCATTTTAATTACTGAAAATTATATCTTCCTTTACTGATTTCACTTCCCTCAGTTCTTTAGCATTTCCAAAAATTAGTAACATGTCTAATATGTTTCTGTGAAATGCTGAAACTAACAGTCAGATGGAAGTCATACAAACTTCTTTAAATATAAAAAAGACATCTCACAGGGCTCCTGGGTAGCTCAGTTGATTAAACATCTGCCTTCAGCTCAGGTCATAATCCAAGGGTCCTGGGATTGAGCCCCACATTGGGCTCCCTGCTTAGCAGGGAGCCTGCTTTTCTCTCTCCCTCTGTCTGCTGCTCCCCCTGTTTGTACTCTCTCTCTCTCTGTCAAGTAAATAAATAAAATCTTTTTAAAAAAAGTAGACACTTCACATGAATGCATGTGTTACAGATCCCTATATTAACGTTCTTAATTACAGGTACACAACAAAATAGTTCCATTTTTATAAAAATGGCCCTTTCCCTCTATCTAGTCTATATGACTCCAGTTTAAGATCTCCATTTGAATGCTTCATTTGAATGCAGCAAAAGGCAGAAAATAACATTCCCTTTATCATCATAATATAACCATTAAAAAGATGAAACAAGAGGTCTCCCTCCTAACTTATTTAGTCACATTTATCTAGAATATTTTCTAAACAGGAGAGTTTAAAATGTACTCTTCTCTACCTAAAAGCCCTTTTCATATTTAATATTTCTTCTGCAGACTAATGACTCTATTACTAGAAATCTGTAATCCCATGTTGGTTTCTCCTAAGCCAAAAATAAACCTTGGGAGTTTTGCCCATTAGCCTCTAGAGAACTTTACCTTGACTTATCTTCATGACTTCCCCCAGAGCCTTTCCCTTTCTCACGCGTGAACTTATTTTTATGCCCTCCCTTCTTACTGCTTCTTGTTCTTCTCACTTTAGCATTTTGGGCATTCCTATAAAGGATTTGTAAGTACAAAACATAGTTACTGGTCATGAGGGCCACGTATAAACGTATTCCCTTGAGTCCTTATTGAACATCTCCTAGGAAAATTTAAGTATATAAACAGCTTTGATATTTACATCCATGTTCCTGACCACAAACCAATTGTATAGGAAGAACTATGGCCATTTATCAGGTGAAGAAATTAGAATGTACATGTTGAAATTTATATGAGAATTATCAGTTTTATAGCCCTCACTCTGTAAAGCATTGCATTGGATGTGCTCTAGGTAAGATCATGTGGATTCATCACAATAACTTAAGTCTGCAGTTTTCCTGGAGCCCTCTCTTTCTTTCCCAACTCATATCCATCTGATCCCTCAGCAAACCTTGCCTTTTCTGCTTTCAAAATATATCCAGGGTATAGCTGTTGCTCACCATTTCCACTGCTACCAGCCTGGTCCAAGCTACCAGACTCCCTCACCTGGAGTACTGTGATGGCTTTCTAAGGGACCTCACAGCTTATAGTTTCCCCTCCATAGTCCATTCTAATCACAGCAGCCAGAGTGATCTTGTGAAAACACAGGTCAGATTATATCACTCATTTGCTCCCTGCCCTCTGTTGGCTGTTCATTTTACTCAGAATAAAAACTGCAATTATTTCTCTGCCTTGGTAGATCCCAGGATCATCATCCTTTGTGCTGGCCTTCTCGGATAACCCATGTCTTCTCTCAACTCAGTCACGGCTTCTGGTCTTCTCTCTTTTTTTTTTTTAATCGATCTTTCCTCATATGTCACCTTGACAAGGTGATGCCTATATTGAGTTCCCCCTCCTCCCAAAATGCAGTCATTTTCCCCACCCTGATTCTTCCCATAATTCTGAATGCTCTGGGTTTTTTCTCCATATCATGTAACACTATGTAACATAATATATATTTTGCTTACATTTTAATATATATTAATCATGACTGAGCTCCGCCTGTCCTAATAGAATGGAAACTACATAAAGGCAGGGATTTTTAAATTCTTTATAGATAAGAATGGTGCCTAAAACATGGAAGACTCTCAATAAATATCTGTTAAATGAATGAATAAATACCTGCATGAGGTAGGTAATATTATTACCTGATATTTTACATGTATTACCTAATATATTACATGTATTTTAGCAATAGGTTAAAGATGATGCTTAAAGTGGTCAAATCATTGTCTGAGGTCACAAAACTAGTTTAACTCCAGAGCTGTGCTGCTAAGTACTACTCTTTTCAGCCTATTAAACTGGAACACTAATTTTGAGACTGGTGCTTTTCCTACATTACCATGAGATCTCCTACATGGCATGTCTGTGAAAAAGCCAAGTCCAGATTAAAAAAATAAAGTAAGATAGCATTCTAGCTGTACTGAATATAATGGCTTGCAGAACATAGGCATGTAATGCATATTTAAAGGCATGAGATAAACTGAAAGATTAAGCATTATCAGATGAGTGCAATTTATTTTAAATATAAGAAGTATGGTGTTTATCAGCAAATGACTCCATTTCTTACTAGCTGGGTAACTTTGGAGAAATTTCTTTACTTCTCTGTGCTTCATTTTCCCTTTTATGAGTTGGAGATAGAGATAAGGGATAGATGAGGTTGTGTGTACTGCTTAAAATAATGCCTAGCACATAATAAGCGCTTGATGAGTTCCATCTTGCTAGTAGCATTATTATGGTTATTGCAGTTATTTTAGGCTTAATAAAACACAGACTTCTTACTGCTACAGCTCTACATGGTCTCACTTCTATCCAACACTCAACTTCATTTCTTCTCCTTTCTCCCCACATGCTCCAGCCGCCGTGCTTTCTTGTTCTTTCTTGCCCGGGTCATTCCCAACTTAAGGCCCATCATCTGGTTGTTTCTCCAAAAGAAAAAAAAAACAAAAACAAAAACACCATCACTGCCTTTTTCACTATTGAAGTCTCAACAAAAGATCCTCTGCTTAGTGAGGCTTTTGCAAATGACCCAGCACAAGAGACATCTCTCTCACCAGTCTTTCTGTATCAGTTTTGCTTTCTGATTTTTCTTTCCATGTTTAGTGTTTCTTAATTTCTTCCTTTTTTTAAATTGTCTGCCTGCCAATAGGAATAAAAAAATACAAGAGGACAATAACCTTATTTCTCTTCTTTACCACATCTCCTTATTACCTAAAGTAGTGCTTAGGAACATATATTCTCGGTACTCAGTAAATATTTGTGGAATTATTAAATGAGTAAACAAATAAATAAGCAAAAAACAAACAAACAAATAAATAAGGTAGCCTGGCTTAGATTAGGACTTTCAGATATAGTAGCACATGAAAATTCCTCTGATGAAGAGCAATCTAGGAGGTAAAAAAGAGGGTCTAAAGACAGGGACAACCCTTGGGCAAAATGGGCATTTTGCTTAACTTCAGGTACAAATATTGTATCAAACTCTTTAAATACAACTCTTGTATTTGCTTGTAGCATTAAAGTGCAGTATTCAAAATGGTACAATTGCAGAACATTTTGAGGCTTGGTTCCCATCTGTCTTGAAGGTTATTATTTTGGTACATGGCCCACGTTCCCAAGGCTCTTTTCTCTAATATACCCAGCATATCATTTGACCCCCTAATTACTGAAGAGAATCTGAATCCCCATGCTTTTGAAGTACCTACAGGTAATGTGAATCATTAGAAGCATATGTCATAAAAACTGAAGACATTTTTCAAATCACTTAAATTATAATAATTAATTTAATATGCTTCATATGTTTAAACTATATTTAGTTTCAAGCCATATGCTTTCTTACATGAAATGGAGTTCCAGATTTTTCTATTGCTTTTAAAAATACAGTATCCAGCGCATCAAGGGTTAACATGCCTACACTAGAGAAACATATCCTAGTATCTGAATTAAGTATTAAGAATGAATTTTGCTTTTCAAAACAGAAAAAACCCACTTTGAATAACACCATATCCCAAGTGAGTTACTTCTGCATTGGTGAATGCTTACTGCATCCAGGCAGTCTGAGTGTTCTGTTCAAAGACCTACGCAGACAATTCTAAGAATATTGGCGTCACAGTCTAAGATACTTTGCTGTTGCAAGTTCTTAGCTCTATTCTGCAGACTTCATTTTTTTCTTTCCTGAAGAATCTGTTTTTCAAAATACTTTTAAATGTAAGTTTTATTTTTTGTCCATAGATTTTTCTACTTTCTCCCTTATTCTTTCAGAAGCGAGTTAACTGTTCTAAAGTTTATCATTGCTTCTATTTTATGTTTTGCTTAGCTTACTTTTCAACTATTAGCATCACAAGGCTGTGTAACAGTTAAACCATGCCATCATGGCTTTAATGATGAATCTGATAAAAGGGAAAGATTGCCGACAATTTACATAGTGGCAAAAAAAGTATTTTATGACAAAAGTGTAACTCAGGGTGGAAATATTCAGCAACCAACCCTGTTTCCTCTTCTTAGACTTGAAATGATTTTTTTCTTTTAAGAATATTCAACCTGTGGCAAATTCTAAGAAGTAGATTCATTTTAATTTGTTCTCCCTACTGCTTTCAACATTTATTGGGTAACTGGTCTGATGATGGGATGAAGACTGTCACTTTGTGACAGACAAGTTAGAATTAGAAGCATTAATTATTAAAACTATTGTGTCAGTTCTTTGGCTTTCATAGACTTATATGTAGCAAAACAATGACATCATTTTAGGAAACAATTTTTGATAGAGATGGAATTTTTTTCACCTTGATTGAAGACTCCTAGCGAATATTATACTTAAGAGAAGAAGCCTCTTTGTTTCAATTTGTATAATTTAGGTTACTTCGCCAATGTTATAACCTGTTCCACTGTCTAGTGTCAAACAATTGTCCATAAAATCACCCTGATATTACTCTAGGGAGATAAGGGCAACCAGAATTTACCACCACCTACCTAGCTCAATTTTGAAAGGTTCTTATTCCAAATACACGTGAATACTTGTTTTGTTTTGTTTTATACAGACAAGTAGTTTTGCCACATGTGTAAATCCTGAGGAATCTAGTTGACAACATATGATATTCCCAATTCAATGTTTGTAAACTCAAATGAGTTGCAGAAAGAGTGATTTCCAGGGCAGTGTGTAATGCTGCTAACCAGCTGCATGGACAGGGCTGGCTATCTGCTTCTGGACTTGCTTTAGCTAATGTCCACTGGAACATGAGAAGAAACATAAATAATTTTTCTTTTTGCAAAGGACTACTTCATTACAAGCCAGCTGTAACCTTAATGATCAACAGCTGTAAGTACGCATTGGCCAAAAGCAGAGAATTAAGCATAAATGGAGATTTAGGAGATAGAAGAATTGACAGGTGTTAGAGAAAAATGCATCGTAGTTTACAGTAATAGAATAGAATATTCTGGTACAAAGCCTATAGGAAGAACATTCTTAGTATTGAAAAAAAAAAACCTACTAGTAATCAGTACTTCGGCATTAAGAATTGGTCCTTGGTTCTTAAGGTTATATTCACGCTTCTAACTCTCATGCAGTATTTTTTTTACACATGCTGTGCCAACTTGGTTGGCAACTGTCAATACATGAGCATAGATTTTTATTTTGTTATATGTACATTTTGGAAAAAAATTGCACTTATTACTCTGGAATTACTAAATATTTTTTGAAAAATATTTTATGAACGATTATTAAAGTTTTGTTTACCAATTAATCACACATTTTTCTACTCAGAAAATTAAAGTTAGAACTGTAGCTTTAAAAGCTCTGATTTTTCTTTTAAAAAAAGCCAAATTAATAATTTTATGGTATCCTTCAGGACATTGAAGAGATCTACCTCAGCAAATTTTGAATATTATAAACACTTTTATGACATTTAAAATTTTCCTGGGCATTTTTTCCACTGTACTGGTTGTTTAATTAAAGGAATTGGGTCCAGAATATCAAGTAATAAGAGAATTGTTTCTAAGAACTCTGCAAATTATTCTTTCTGATTTTTAAAACTGTGATCTATCCACAGGTTCTCCAATTCACTGGATATTTTAAAAGATACTTGTTTATAAGAATTTTCAATATGCAAATCTGTGCACTCTAAATTGTTGCTAGTCAGTAAATATTACTGGGGAGTTATTTTATGTATAGCCACTTCAGGTTCATGCAATAAGCAAAATCTGTTCTATAATTTCAAAATAGCTCTTTGAAAGCAATTATTTAGATGATAGCCTTGGGTATAGAGTATTAACATTTAGGGGGAGTTAGGAGGTAGGATGAAGGATAGCAGTGAAGGAGTCCTTGGTAATCAACTCGCTGTTCATGTTTATTCTCAGAACTGCCAGGTGATGATTTATATGTATATTTTCTTGTAAAACCACAATTCATTAACTTTCCTGAGACTTGTAGCTCTGGAAATTTAAGTTATATTAAAGCTGCAGCACCTGCTTGAACTTCTATAGGTTCTTTGCTGGTCTCTTGGTCTCTTTCTGCAGACCATCTGCCAGTAGAAATGCCAATGCTGCCTTCTGGCACTCTAGTGATGCCATGCTACCATTTTACAGCATATTGAAAACACAGTAAACACTCGAATCTCCAAAGATGCAATGTGAGCAGACTGCACGACTACTCTCTTTACACTGATGATGCCAATTATAGCATTCTACAAAGCTACCGCCTCCAAAAAATATCATTCTTCTCCTCCTCATTGGAATTATGTTCTTCTTTTATTGAAAACCTTTTTCACTTCACTTATTTTTGCTAACCAAATTTTACGATAAAATAAATGAAAGGAGGCACGCTGGACATATATTAACATACGTTAAAAGCATATCCATTTACCTCCCCCAATCCTTTCTTGTCTATATAACAAGCCTCATAATGTCTTCCTTGTTCTTGCTATTAAAAAAAAGTTTACAATTCATACTGCAAAATATTCTGGTAAAGCCTCTGGCAAATGCATACAGTAAATCAGCCCTGCCCTTGCCGGAGTTTTAATTTGCATGCCTGCGTCTCTGGAAACATTCCGGAGTCTTCTAAGAAAGCATTCCAGTGTCTGCCTCTGTAAGAGTCCATATGGCAAATGCCTCTGAGATCACAGAACTTTTCTTATTTAAGGCCAAACATATCCCCTTTATGTTTGGAGTTCTCAGTAGGAGCCTAACAGAGATTCTGGAAATTATAGGGAGAATAAAGGCCAAGTGGAGTCAAGAGAATGAAGGAAAGTATATTGGAAGACAAAAACCTGTATGTGCTGATTAAGCGACACTCACATAATGCATATCTTGGAACAAGGTACACTTCTTGCTCTTTACTTCAGGAAATGAGAATGGAGAGGGCATATATCAGATGATAGAGTTGATTAGGTTAGCAGTTCAATTAAAATGTTTAAATGTTCCCTCTGATACATACTGATTTTACATTTATTTTACTCAGGGGACACCTACCATGAATGTTATTGAAAATGAAAGAGCTTGTGATTTCAAGAGCATTTGATTTTTTGAAGGGGGCACTTATAAATGTCATGAGTGTGCAAACAAAACTTTTAAGTGTGTGCTCACCCACCCAGCCCTAAATGTGAAAGGCAGTCTTGACTCTGGAAAAATAAATCACAACATCACTTCTGTCTCTGAAATGCAAAATTACAACTTTGAAATCACATCTAGGACCTTGTGCTAACAATGAAGTAACTTAAAAGCAATAATGACAGGGAAGATATTTTAAGTGAGCCTTTTCCCCTAGAGACGTTGGTGGTATCCATTCATTCCACAAGCATTCACCGAATGCTTGTTCTGTGCTCTGCATCCCCCTATGTGCAGGGAGGGGAAGGGACAATTGCACCATAGTTCATCTCTTTAAGAAACCCACAGAGCAGTGGGGGAGACAGACATGTCATAGATGATTGTAAAACCACGACATGACAGAGCTGGCTTCAGAGTTAAATTTCTCTTCCCACCACCACCACTAACCTGATGGGGTCAAGGGTCTTGTAAAAAAATAACCATTGAACTGAGCCTTAAGGCTAAGAGTTAGCCTAAAATAAATTGGTCTGGTATTGGAATGGCAGAGAGACATCACGAGTACAGTTTGAAGTGGGGTAAGAAAGAGCCCGGAATGCTCTCTTAACCACACATAGTTCTGCACAGTGAAGATGTAAAGAGTGAGGAATTGAGTGGTGAAGGGTGATGTTTTAGAGGCGAGCAGGCACGGACCAGGTCATGCAGGCTCTTGAACGCTTCTTAAAGAGCTTAGATTTTTTATTATACGTCTGGGTATCTCAGACTTCATGATTTTTGTCACAGCGCTGTATCTCTATAAATACATTCTTTAAATTTATCCTTTTAACATCAATAAATTTACTTTGAAAAGAAACTTTATGTACGGTGGTTTCAGAATGACGGACTTAAAGGGGGGTGACTAAACGTGTGTTAGCTGACAGCAGAGAGGAGGACTGAAGTAGGATAGGGATAGGTGACATAAGCCTTGGAGGGAGCCCTGATGGTAGTAGTGACCCAGGATGGTGCAAAACCACACAACTGGCCCCTGGGGTCTGGCAGAAAGAGGAGCCTCAACTGCACAAGCTATAGGGATAATATTTTCTGGAGAAAACCAGTTTGAGGCAAAGGAAAAAGAGTCTTCTCTTTTTCCAACATTGGGAAGATACAGTAGAATCTGTTAAAAACAAATTAGGAATTCCAGAAGCAAAGAAGCAAGGGAGGATGATCTACCATGAGGCTTCTGAGAGAGGACATTTATGACAAGAGCAGGACTGGGAATTGGAGAGGATGGGAATCTGTGGGGAGTGGTGGTGTCATCCAGAGTCAGGAGAGCAACTGAACTCAAATGGTCAAATGTTTGCCCAGTTGCTTCGATGCCAGAACTGGAAGATCCATTGGAAGTTCAGCCTGGTATCAGACTAGATTTGTAATAGTAGTTTTTTTATTGCCCTTTATCAACCCTTTCCCAGAGTCCAAGCTATAAGGCAAATTAATTCTATTAGCAGGACTACAATATTAACTTGACTTCTCTGACCTTGTGCCTCAGTTTCTTCAGTAGAAAAATGGGCTTAATCATTCATAGAGTGGGATAATTATTAAATGAGATAATGTATATGAAGTCCCCCCTAATTTTCACTAGTGTGACATTGAACTTGAGTCATCTACATAGAATGGAATGTTTCATTCTATTTTTACTATTGTGTAAAAAGTTTTCGTGGAATCTCTCTATAGACAAATACTTAGGACATATATTATTCTTGGGTCATATACAGGATGCTTTAAAAACTGCAATAAAATTTTGTTTGATTCTAGGAACTTAAAATTACCTTTACTTTTGAAAGATCAAAATTGACGGGACAAGCTATCTTCATGAAAAATAATTTAGTCTAAGACACATGATAGGGTATTTTATAGCTCACATACACACCCATACCTATCTGGTGAGAACACCTATTTGGTATGTCAAATCTCTGTTTGCTACCACTGCAATATGACTACCATTTCACCTCTGGGGAAATACTCATTTTTTCGCTATTTGCATGGCTTCCTATACAAAGTCCCACCCAAGACTTGTTCTCATATTACTTATATATATGAAAGGAATGCTTTCCATCACTCAGAAATATAGTAAAGCTCTCAAATATTTTTCCATGATCCAGCTCTTAAAGACTTCTTAATGGGAACAAATATCGGAAAGCGAATGAATATTACAGATAGGCAGACAGGATGGAAATTAATGATGACTGATTCAAAGGGTAATATCAGGGGAGCTATGGGACCAAAAATTAGAAGAATGGATTCTCCAGGCTTCTCTGTTCTACACAGCCTATCCCAAGTTTCTTGGCCATCTTTATTCTTGTTATAAAATTATATGGCCAAAACTGGAGGGATGAGTAGAATAGAAAGCTTTTTCTCATTGTCATCCCTCAATGTCATCGGTCCTCTGAATGATCACCATGCTCTCTCTTAGCTACTGCCCTATTGATCAAGTCAAAGGAAGGTTATAGGAATCGGTGAACAGCACACTCAACCTATCTGTGTTTCATAAAATGCCATTAAGCCACCAGGTTTCCAGAAATTGCTTCTATGCAGAGTCTTTCTTTTCTCCGAGTTGGCACCTAAAAAAAATAGTGAAATGTATTGTCTTTGTTCCCATCCCTTTCTTTTCAGACTTCTGATATCAAATACTTTAAAGCCTTCCTAGGATTTTCTGCCAAGAGGAAAAGTGATCTGATGAATTAATTCACATTGAAATCATTGTGACTAAATGAGTTTATTCTCCCTGGGGTATATTTAAAGTGTTGTTTGAAACAAAAGAATGAATCACTAATAATAAAGCTTTAGAAAAGTTTTATTGAGAAGGAAATTTCAGCCATCCTTAATTTTCATTCTCTCTACCCATCCAGAATATCTATTTAATTTCCCATAGTCTGTTCCCACATAGTCTTTCACCTACATGTGGATGATCCTAAATGCAATATTAGGTTTATTTTTCCATTTCATTTGCTACTTGATTTATGTGAAAATTATACTTAAAAGCATTTTTTCTCATAGTTGCATCATGAGTTCAGTTATTTGCCAGTAGGCAAATTGTAACTACTCGCTTCAGCTTGATTGATCTTTACTTATTCCTTCTCTTAAATGCATTTCCTCCAATTGCCCCCTTAAATCTAACCCCATTTTACCCTCGAAAGCAATGAAAGGAAAATACAAACCAAAAAAGGAGAAAGAAAATCCTCCCTTGAACTTATTTGTATCTGGAAAATAGAACAGCAAAATGTGTTTATTTTAATCTGAATATTTAAGAAGTATTTGTTCCCCATTCATAAAATTTTATAAATACTTGATACTGAATATGAAATTATTATCATGGAGAGTTGTAGGCAGTACTCTTCATGAAAAAGAGAAAATAGATCATGGGATGGTTTTATCTCATAGGGAGAAATTATAAGAACTTTCAAAGGAGAAATATATCTCCATAATCTATTTGCCAAATTATAGCTACCATGTTGAAAAAAAAGTGGAAATGGCATCTTGCTTTGGTTGAAAATCAGCTGTATGCTTTTTAGCTAAATTCTGGGGAATGTACACACATGTACTAAAAAATAATCTTGTCAAATATCCCATCCTTTACAATGGTATTAAAGAGGCATTTCATGGGTTTTTAGTTCCTTAAATGCTTGCCTCATCAGAACCCTGGCTGCGTTATTTATAATGTTAATTTTAAATGAGTCCAAATTCATTTATTTCAGATTTTTCAAAGTTTATTTCTAAATGTTCATGGGATGCAGGGCAGGTGTATTTTGGGACAAGATGGCGTGCTAGCATCAGAATTCACATGGAAGAGAAATATACAGATATTTATAGGTTGCATCACAGTTCAATCAAATCATGATTTCTGAGAGTAGGAGTTTTAGAATCTACATCCTAATGTAATAACTGCCCCTGGGTGGTTTTCATACCTTTATCTTATTCCAATATAGGCCTAGATAGAATCTACCACTTCTCACAGCTACCTTCTGCTCCAAACCATCATCATCTCTTCCTGGATAATTGCCATGGTATCCCAACTTGTGTTCTTGGCCTCTTTTACTGAATTATCAAAACAGCAGCCAAAGTGACCCTGACATAACACAAATCAGATCATGTCACCCTTCCACTCAACACGTTCCAAGGGCTGCTCATCTTGCTCAGAATAATATCCTAAAGTCCACGCAGGACCAGTGAGAGGCTCAGCACACTCTGGCCCTTTATTAACTCACTGACCAAGTCTCTTATTTCCCTCCTCCACTGATGAATCAGCTATAGCCTTGCTGGCATCCTTGCCTCTTTGGTTTCTCCTCTCTTCAGAGTATTTGAATTGTCTGTTCTTTCTGCTGGGAGCACCACCGTCCAATAGCACTTTCTGCAGTGATGGAAATGTGCTGTTCAATATAGTATTCACACAAGGCTAGTGGCCAGTGTATTTGGACAGTACAAGAGTTGTTTTCCCTTAGATAGCCACACTACTCATTTCTCTCTCCCCTCAGGGGTCTATAATGTCACCGGACCTAGAATTCGAGCACCCACCCTTTTTAGTATATTCTATCCCCTTTCATGATGGATTTTTTTTCTTAGCATTTATCACTACTTACTATACTGTATGTTTATTAATTATCTATTTACAGCCTGTTTGCCTCTATCATGTAAAGCTCCACAAGAGCAAGGAATTATTTTCTTGTTTTATATTGTTTTTGTTTTGTTTTGTTTTCATTCACTCTTGCTTCCCTAAGAACTTAGAACAGTGTCTGGCACAGAGTAGGTTTCCCAAAAATATTTGTTAAATGAATGAGTAAATGACTATTAATTAATACCTTGTAAAACAGTCATTATGGCATTTGTGTTGGTGGTGGTATCGGGAGAAATGATAGAATAAATCAATGTCTCTAAAATTCCTTACTCTTCTGAGTTTTGAAATACTGAAACCCAAGGAGGAACTAGTATAATTCCATGCACTAAGTATTCCTTATATTGTAAGTTACTGCACAGGTCTATGCAACATCAGTGTGGTAATTTTGCTCTAGTTGAAAGTGCACACTTTCTTTTTTCTCCAACTATTTATTTGCCAGTAAAAGCAAAACAAAGTAAAACAAAATGAAAAACAAAGCAAAACAAAAACGAACTTTCAGGTTGGACCAAAAAGAAATTCCCATTACTAAAAACAAAGAAACACACAAATACAAAGAAAGTACTCCATGATCACTTACTGTCTAAAAATATCAGACTTCCTCCCTCAGCTGCAGCTACCCAGAAGTTTATTATCCAATGTTATGTTCCCTTATGTTGGGCAATATCACAAGTTAGAAATCAAATTGACAAAAGCATACTTCTCTGATAAAAATGCATAGAATTTTACTATATCCAATAAAAGCCCTGAATAACTTCCAAAAAGCCTGAAATAATATATAAATTAAAATTTCAAAATAAATCCTCTGGCATTGACAGTCTTAGCCCTCGGATGTTGTTTCTAGGAGGAATGGAAGAGCACCAGTGACAAACTACAAATTTCATCTGACTCTCGAAGTTCTCTTGCTAAGGAAATATTAGGGCCAGAGCTTAAATTTGATTTTATTTCACTGACTATTGAATACAGTACCTTTTTCCTTGTTGGTCTTGGGAGAAGTGCTCAAAAAATGTACTGAATGTGCCTGTAATTGTAATAGGATGTGGGCAACTGTTATGTCTGCACTTGTAACCACTCTCATCCTACCCCCCACCCCAACCAAGAAAAAATAAGAAGTCTGAGACACACCATCAAGCTATTTTACCACGATTACCTATAGGTTAAGCACTACCCTCTGAAGCAGATGGTCAATTGCCAGTCTAATAGAAGGGATTGTTATCCTTCCTCTCATCCACTGAACATGCTTTTGATACTCCTCATGCCAGCAAATTGCTACAGGTTCAAATAGTGCCCTATGTATCATAGAGAAACTGAATAATTGAGGCTGTCATACAGCCTCTCTTTTTCCATCTTTTCCCTTTGTTATAGGAAAATTGTTCTACTTTCATATAATTAACATTCAAGAACACCGCACAAGGGAGTATGATGATGGGATCTTACGACTCCATCAAAATTAAAATCATACCAATATGTAAGATAAATAATTAGCAGTAAATGTAGTTTCCAGAGTAGATAATGTCTATTTTCACCACTTAGCATACTCCGGCATGAAGCAGAATCCTTTTTGTGAGCCAAACAAAACAAAACAAGTTAACTTGGATTTATTTTAAACTGTCACAAATGTGCACTGCCCATCATCGTCCTATCACAGTGCTATTTCATCTTGGAACTTATCTTAGGGAAATCTGTACTTACGAAGAGTGGAGAATGCTTGAGGATACGATGTCATTTATTGAAGCTTAAATATTTTCAGATGAAACAGCCAGGTGTAATGAGGTGGAATAAGCATAGAACAAGAAAGTAGAGTTCAAGTTCAGCTCTGCCACTTACTATGTCATCTAGGGCAAGTTTGAATTCAGGTTTCTCACTGTCCTCCTTTGGATGGTTAATTTAAAGATTAAATGTAAAGTAGATAATATATCTGGTACATTGTGGATGCTAATAACTGATGGATATCATTATTATCATTATTAAATTGTTCAAGCAGCAGAGTTACAAGTAAACAATATTTAAAAGAATGAATTCATAGGGAACACAAAGGGGACCCACATCAAAGTGTGAACAGCAGTTGTATTTACCTGATAGAGAAGCCTTTTTCCTAGTTTTAACATTTTCCTGCATTTTCTTTAATGAACTTACTTTCACTGTTAATGAAAACAGTTGTTTTAGTTTTCCTACTGAAAATTCCTCCCATGCTTATCAATATGCTCCAGGAGGAAAAGAAAATCCAAATCATATACCGATTTATATAAAATGTAGAAGCACTTTTTAAGCATTTTATGTGAGAGAAATGTCCAGTTTAGGTTCCTAGTATAATTCTCCCCTTAACATTTTTTTAAGTCCCTGTGAATCTGAAGAAAAACTAGCTCTGACTTATAAATTAACATTTTAAAAGAAGCATTTGATGAAGAAATGTTCTAAACTGTTTATAAACTTTCCTTCTTTGAAATGACAAGTTCCTTTTTACCAAGACTGAACAAACTTCTATCCTGAAAACCACAAGATTTGAATCGAAATGCTGGGCAAACCATTCTTCTATTCTAGTTCCTGCCTCAAATCGTAGCGAGTTAAATTTTTTCACAAACGGCAAACTCCCTTTTCAGTGCAACCGTATAGATTCACACACCTGGAAAACTTCCAGCCAGGATTTAAGATCACTTCATTTTTCTAACATTTAGGATTCAAGAATCATCATTTTTTTAGTGGGAAACTTTCCATAGTGTACATATGATTTCTTAAAATGCATATTGTCTTAGAACATAGTGGTCCGAGGGAAACTTTCTGCCGAGATTTCTTCTGGCTCTTTTTTGCCGTATTTCCCTATTCATTTCTCCACCCAAACTCCTTTCTCTTTCACCTTTCTCTTTTCCCTTAGTTTTGTTGGTTGGGTCTTTTTTTGTTTGCTTGTTCTCTTGTTTTCCTTCCTGGAAGAAGCTGCAGTGTTTGAGTTTGAAAGATAAATTGAAAAATGGAAAAAATGGAAGAAAGAAACACAGGAAAGGGGAAAAGAGGGAACAAAGGAAAAAGAGGGAAGAAATCCATAAGAAAAACTTTTCCTCGTTCTTTCTGCTCATGATTATCTCAGCCTTCAATGGCTGGCCAGCACAGAATCACATGTGCCCTAGAAAGCCTTCCTACAAAGATTCAGTGAAAATTTTCCAGGAGGTGAGGAAAACTGACTGCTCTTTTTTCCCCCACACACAGCAAAAAGATGAACAGGCCTTCTTCATGTGTAAATCTCCTCAACCCCACCATGAATATGAAGTCGTGCTCTTCTGTCAAAAGATACCCCCCACCCCACACCACCTCATTCCTGTCTCTGTGCCATTCAGCAAACGACAGTCTTGTTTTGCCAATTTTTCAACCTTTGCGTCATACAACTAAGACACCACTAAGAAGCACTCTTCACCCTGTCCCAGAAAGTGGCAAATAACTCATTAAGCCACAGAAGGGGGTGTACTTTCCCTTCACTACCCTATTTGTTATATCTTTCCTTAGGAGAGAAATCTAAATGTCCCTAGTCACCTTGCGTCTTCTACGAAATGGAAAGAGCTTTGCTAATATTCTCCACAGAACCCTCTGATTTCATTCACGACGTGACATAAGGGCCCGGAGTTGTACTTTTCAGTCATTAATCCTCCCCCAACATGGAGCGGTCATAAAGGTGGTTACTCACCAGCTCTCGCTGGTGAACAGACAGAGAGGAGTAGAAAGGAAAGTTGGCAGGGTCTGTGACAACCGATAGCCACAGCTGGGAATAAAGACCCCGCTCTTCTGACTATGGGGGAAACATTTCCCCCGTGTCAACACACAGCCCACGGGGCAGAGGTAATTTTACCATTTTATGACCTACTGTACTTGGCATCTGTTCTGGCACTGGCGACTGCGTCTATTTTGGGGATCAGTTGTGCATTCCCAGATTGCCATTTCCCTCTGCCTTTCACTCTGTTAAATATTCTACAGTATATTATCACTTCATTTTACTTCAGTTATTTCCTCTGACAGTGGTGTGGGGCAGTCTGGACTCAGAGTCACTTCCTCTCTCAAACTCAATCTGTCTAAATGTCAAAAAGGAAAGAAAAAAAAAAAAGTCGAACTCTTTACAATCCCAGCAATCTGGCATTTCTGAGGAAATATTTGATAGGTGTTGCATTTCTGAAGCTCTGTTTGCTGGAGGCAGGGGGCAGGGAGGGGAGACACATGGGGTTGAAAATACTGTTCCACTCATGTTTAGCTTTTTCTGAAAAGTAATATTTTGTTCTTAAAAGCTCCAGTCACAAAAGCAGAGGCTATGTTGACATAAAGATTTGTTTGTTTGTTTGTTTATTTAGAACAGTAGTTCTCTCCCAACCTGTACTCACTGAGTAACAATCTGAGACACCTGCCAACAAATGTGGGCAAGTGACTTGGTCAACAATTTGATGGCACTCAGGAAGCCCAGAGATTTTCTATGATTGCTTCCCCCTCTTCCCTCTCCCCTCCCTTGGCTGTCTCTTTCCTTTCCTTCCACCCCTCCCCTCTCTTTCCAGGCTAAAAGATAGTCAAATCTAATGGCCAAAAAAGGACAAATTTCAGAAAAGGCCATGTTGGAGGTTTTGCGACTTACCTTTCAGAAAGAGCGGTGGCATTGGATATTTACAAGCTTTTTCAGATCAAACTAATGAAAGGCTATCAGGAGTAAAATTAGAGATGACTTCATAGTTGATCAGAATTCAGTGATAACACAATACTCTGTGGAGAAATTTTCTGAGGTTAATTAAATGTTTTACCTAAAAGTACTTCTATTGAGTAACATCCAAGAATGCTCCTACACTTGGGAGCAGCCGTAGATCTACCAATAATGCTGAATAACACGCCACACAGAAACAGGATGTGTCTGTTGCACCACAGATTTCATAACTTTTAGAAGTCAGGGTAGCTTTTATTCCTTTAATTGTTTCAGAAAAATAAGGAGGGGTGAGGGTAAGTATAGTTTGAAAGCACGCACAGTGTGAAGGGGAAGGATGACAAGGGATATAATGGTGGTCAAGAGCCCAGAACACATATCAGGCACAAAGCTAGGTTTTCCATAGACAGTAATTCATTCAATTGTCAGGCCATCTCTAGGAGATGTTTTTCCCCCTCCATTTAAAAAATGGAGAAACTGAGGCTTAGCCAAAAACAACAATTTGCCTAAGATTACAACACTAATAAGTAGAAGAGCCAGGATTTTTTTTTCCTTATTACTAAACCCCATGCACTTTCTATAACTGAACTGGGATCCCATATTCGAGTTGATCAGGCTTTCTCTTCTCCCTCTTCCTCCTCCTCATGCTCTTCCTCCTCCTCCTCCTTCTTTCTTTAGAGGCTTGCCTGCTCTCTAAGATTTGCAGCAGATTGTCAACTTTCAGAATAATTGCCCACTCATCTGGCTACAATGCATGCAAGGCAAAAGGAAAATTTTTTCTGGATTAGGAAAATCATCACTAATTTCATTTTCTATATCCCAAGGACAAAGGCATGTTGGCAAAAAAATTTGGTAGTCTAATAAATATTTTCAATTCATTTATAAGTTGAAAAAATATTGTGAAATATTTTAAAACTTTAAGCTATTTTGGATTTAAGGACATTATCAACACTATAGTTGTTTATTTTTAAGCATTGGAAAAGAAAGAGGCTATGTGAAAATATCAGCCAAAATTATATATTAGGTGTCAGAAGATTACAAAATAAAATGATTTTTTTTTCTGTATTTAAAAAAAGAATCTGTTGTCTTGAAAATACACAGAATTTCCGGAGTTCAGTTCATGAGAGGTACGAACCTGGTTTTTAATAAGTCATTCAAATATGTTTTTTAATTGATAAAATTCTGACAGGATTTCATATTTTTCAAGTTTGGCAGAGTTTTGATCAGAATTCAGGGTCTCTTCCTACCCTTCCAACATGGAGTTAGTTCCTAGAATTACCAATAATTCCATTATCTTTTTGAAAGAAACGGTTGTCTGACACTCTCTGGTTCTCCTGCTTCCTTAGCAGGAACAATCCTTTTCCCTTAGATTCACATGACAGAGGCTGGATATTCGAGCCTGAATTTTGGTTTTCTCATCCATCCCTCTTCCTCAATGGCATGCCTATATTCTGGATGCTTTCTCTTTTATTGGAGGCATTCTGTGTCTACATGTTCACAAGACCATATTTTAGTGGGCTTCCCCGGTGGCTCAGCAGTTTAGTGCCACCTTCAGCCCAGGGTGTGATCCTGGAGACCTGGAATCGAGTTCCACGTCAGGCTCCCTGCATGGAGCCTGTTTCTGCCTCTGCCTGCTTCTCCCTCTGCTTGTGTCTCTGCCTCTTTCCCTCTCCATGTCTCTCATGAATGAATAAATATTTTTTTTTTTTAAAAAAGACCATATTTTAGCTTAGGAATGGCAGAGGCAGATGATCATAGGGAGATGACCCTTGTATACCATACTCTGTGACAAAAAATATTTCTTAAGATCAATAACAGAAACATTTAGTCCAGTTTGGCCATAACATGAAGTCAACATATACACACACAGACATACATACAATTTTAGGTATCACGCACAAGTCATATATTTACATGCATATTTTACAGCTACAACATCTTATTGTTAAGGCAAATCTATTTAGGAATCAAATAGTGAGCTTTTTTAGGGAATATATGTACTCTGAAGATACATGGCTCTGTGTCAAATGTCAAAGAGAATTACGTTTTCCTAAAGTCACTTATAGGAACAATAAAGTTGCTATATCAAACCATCATCAAAGAAGATGCGTCCCTCATCTATATGCCACTCAGTCAAAAATTAGTAGAGAATTCTTTGTTTCTAATTGCATCTCAGGAATTTGCACACAAACCAGAGGGGCAGGGGCACACCATTTCCATTTTAAACATTTATTTTTTTCAATTTGCACATTGAAATGAGAAGACAGGATGCCTAGAAATTTGTGTTCCTGGTATAACTCTGGTAGATACTATTCCAGTGATATTTTTCCATTATATTTTATTACTAGCAGTTACTCAGAATTCTCTAGAAAAGCCACATCGGATTCATCAAGTAGCCTCCAGCAAGGAGAAGGAGAAAAAAGCCGTGGTTTTCTATCAGATTCATAGAAAATGGCTCCTTTCAGGGAAGAACGAACCTTGAAGTATTTGCCAAGAATGTAAAATTCCTGGTATATCTAGAGTTCAAGCATCTTCTTGGTGATTCTTGTGTAGGGGAAGAATTTGAAGTAGAGAGTGAAAGGATTTTTTTTTTTAATAGTATATATTTCAAGGGAGCTACACTGAGAAACTGCACAGCCACAATGATCTACAGCAGGTCACATAGTGTTACACCTGGAGGTTGCGCCTGACCTCAGGTGTTCCCAAAACCCAGATTCTATGATTTGGAAACGCAATCAAATTGAGTTTCATTCACCTCAGTTATTTGCCAGTATCTGCTGGCTGCCACAAACTGTGCTGGGTGCTAGGACTACGGGAATGAGTGTCTGCTGTCACAAAGCACACTCCAGTGCAAGAAAAAGCAGTTAAACAAAATGTTCTGATTGGAAGAGATAAGTAATAGAAGAGCATGTCCTGAAAGCACTCAGTCCAGTAGGGTTCAAGGGAATTGTCCGAAGACACTTTCTGAAAGCATGACACCCCTACTTAACGTTCTAGGATGAATAAAGAAGTGAAGGGTGTTCCAGAGGCACTTGGGTGGCTCAGTCATTTAGGCATCTGCCTTCAACTGAAGTCTTGGTCTCGGGGTCCTGGGATGAAAGAAGGCATCAGGTTCCAGGGAGTCTGCTTTCTCCCTCTCCCCCTACCCCTCCCTGCCTGCCTGTGTGTACATGTACACTCTCTTTCAAATAAATAATTAGCATCTTAAAAAAACAAAACAAAACAAGAAGAAATGAAGGGTGTTCCAAGCCTAATCAGAAGGAAAACTCAGAAAACCTCAAGTAGTTTATGAGCACAGGGGTGTTGGCAATTTGCTAGGAAAAAGGTGAGAGTTGGTCCTAGTAGACAGGGGTCAGATCTGTCCCTCGAATACTCCAGTCTTTGGATTTTATCCTCAAAGCTTTGAAGGTCTGTTGAAGAATTTTAAGTAAGGCAGTGGCATGGTCAGATCTCTTTTCTTCCTCAGATGATGAAAGGCGGGGTGGAGAAGCTTGTAAGGTGGCACTAATTCTTCATGAGGGGGACATATTCATCTTCATATCCATTGTTCAGAGCAGAGTCACCAAGGAGGTGGAGACCCACACGTGGTTTTGTGTCAGGAGTATTTATTATCAGACAGAAAAAAAAAATTCTGCTCAGGAATTATTCATGGATGGCTGAAAGAATCACATGTACTTTACCTTCTCAGCTCAGATCGCTGTTCGGCCTCATTGATCATTTATCTTTGACTTTTTCTTTTCTTCCTTTTTTTTTTTTTTTTTTCCAACAAAGGCCAGTTCTACTTCCTTTGAGCCGTATATGACTCAGGACAAATATCTCATCTCTCATGACACCTGAGTAAATCCAAAAGTCAAAATGTTTTTTCAGGAAAAAAATTTTAATATAAGTTTCTTCTTAATTAAATGTATCATTTTTGTTAGCAGAACAAACATAATGTACTGACTCACCTTTATCTACTTCTTTTCCTGTTTGGGGAAGTGAAGGTGGGTATATCTTACTTCAAACGGCTTCAGGCAAAGTTGTTTCCATTTTTGGCAGTCCTACTGCCATTCCTTCGCTAGCATTTCTTTCTTATCATTGGTAGCCTAAGCAAGCCTTGGTTTCTGACAGAAATTAATATATGAAAATTTGTTTCATGTACACTTACTTTTCTAAAGCTGTGCAGTGGGCTGTGCTGGTTCTTAAAATGGAAGCCTCAATATATCATTTGCCAAAATAAATCAATGTTCTTATAATTCACTAGAAAACTCCGTATCTTTTTAAATTTGTAAATTAATCCACCAACTTGGAACAGAGAAGTGACCTTTCAACGTGCCCCTTTACTAAGAATATCGCTTCTTTAGTTATGTTTATTTTCTGTCCCAGAAAATGTATTTTTTTTAATTCTGAAGGGAACCCTGTAAAGACTTCGCTGACAGAGTCAGAACACTCTGAAAGGCCATTTAAGAAATTAATTGGGATGATGTGATTACATTTAAAGTTAGAAAGGTAGCTTCCAAAAGTCTGACGGTCTCAGTAATCCTACTTTCTAATTAGTTTTACACACCATTCTCATTTGCATGAGAATACAAAATATTGGTGGCATATTTGCTTCATACACCAAATATGATTTTTTTGTGAATCTTAGTTTTTTTTTCCCCTTGACCCTCTCTTGTGCCTCTATACTACCTTCCTCCTGTTTCTTTACTTCCTTCACTTCCCTATTGATTGTCTCTTCTCCTTTTCAATGAGTTTTTAATGTCATTGTCCAGTTAGTAAAAATAGCTAGAATGTATAAGACTCCATGCTAGCAACTTGGCACATATTATTTCATTAGATCCTCACGTAAACCCTGCAAGATGGTATTACATCTTCTTTTTTATTTATTTTTATTTTTTTATTATTTTTTTTTTTACAGAGAAAATGAAGAATAGTTGAGTGATTTCCCCATGGTAATAAAAAACAGGCAGTCTTATCTGAATCCAGAGCTGATGCACCCTGTCTTACAACCCTCAACCTCCCAAAGCATGATCATTTACGCTATCACATTTTTGTGATCAGGAAATTTTTGCTTATTCAGCATATCATATTTGAGCTCCTCTGTTTGATTCCTTAAAAACCTTTTCTAATGCCTTCCAGTTGAACTCAATAAACCATAATCGAGTATAGACTGTGTAGAAGGCTAAACATGGGCAAATTAATCTGCTATCACTCCCTGACCTCTTCACATCTGCTTGGTCCAGTCAATATCCTTGTTCTTCACTCATGCTATATCCTTTCTCACTCTCTCACATTTATTCTCCATATCTTCTCATGAATTTCCTTTCATGTTTTCAAATTATAGTCTTCTTTCAAGCCCTATTTCAAATTTCACTGCTTCAATGAGGCTTGCCTGATCTTTGGCGAATTGTTGGTGCCTCCTGGCTTAACCGTTGGTTATCTTCTTGTCTCTTACCTGTTCTTTTGATCCATCTCATCAGCAAGATTGTAGGCTGTATGGAACATAGAAACTTAGGTACTCTTTTCTTTTTTTTTTTTCTTTTTCCACTTCTTGCATAGCACCAAGTCTGCAGTAATTACTGAGTTAATCATCCTGTCTCTCCATTACCAGTAGGGAGAGAAAGCAATAGTGACCTGATGGAATCTGACTCATAGCCTAGAATTACTGGAGCCTTCCCTCCACATTGCTAAGTAGAGAGCCTTGTCCAGTATCATGAATCACAGAATATCATCAAATTAATTCTCCCCCTATGAGAAAATAAAACTTTTAAAATATTAAAAAGTATTATTAATCATACAAGGAGGCCTCATGAAACATGGGCCATGTCCTACCCGTAACATTGCCAGGCCTTGCATAAGCCAATACACATTGTCTTCACCTATAGAATGAAAATAATTATATCTAGCTATTAAATTTGATACATGGAGGGCCAAGAATTAAAATTCTTAAGACTTAAGTTACTTTAAAACAAACAAACAAAAATCTCTTGGAACCCTCATGGTAATACTGTTTTGAATCAGGCAGTTTTCTCTGTGAAATCTGCTAAGAAGATGGCTTCTGAGATAAAGAAAGCATGTGGCAGTTAAGATTCAAGTTCAACAAGTGATGAAGGAGTGCCCACCATGCAAAACTTGAGGGAATAAACCTTGAACAGGACAGTCTCCCTGTCTTCTAGAAGTGACAGTCCCAATGCCTCCTATTGACATTAGATATTTTGTGATGAGTTATGTTGGGGTAGGGAGTGCTGTGGTGCTTGAGAAACTGCCTGGGGGAGAGGAGTCTCCACATTTATTCCCACAACACAGATCTCACATAGCGGATTTGAGAAAAGTCTAAGAATATTAAACATTTTACAAAATAACTAACTGTACGACGGTGAGCCTACTCGCCTTGATGTATATGTTATTATTTCCCTCCCTGACCCCCACCCACTGAACACAGTGGAACTCTGGTGCTCATCAAGTGAAAAGTTTGCTCCTGGATCTACACCCCCCACTGGCAAAAAAATCAGGTTTCCAGGTAGGTCCGGGAGCACGATTTGCAGATTTTCTGATAATGCTATCAACTGAAATCTCAGTTCTAAGTACAGAATCAAACATCATTCCAATATCCTGCCAGATTATCTTTCATAGAATAAGAGAGACAGCACTCACATAATTAAGCCTCAGGTTAGAGCTAGATCATATTCACTGCCAGAAATTTCTGTGTAGGATCTGAGAAGACTGGCAAGATAAGCCCTTCCTCTCTGGGCAATAGAGCTCCCAATGTGCCCGTGAGGTTTCCCATGTTAAATGGCCACTAAAGACAGGCAAGATGTCCATCCCTTGTTTCCTGGCACAGTACATTAAACACAGGAGGTTTTCTTCTGGTTCTAGATTGTCAGAGAAATGAATTTAATTGACTGTAAAAGGGACCAGAAATAAGCCTTTTTGTGATTGAATTCTACCGTTTTTTGCCTGGTAAGAGGGATTACACCCTTTCATGTGGCTGCAAGTAGATGTTATGCTTGAGAAGAAGTTTCAGCCATTTCAAAACATGTCTTTTCTTTCCCAGTGACCCTTCTGCACTCTCCTGTTAAGATTCTGAAATAAGGAAGTTAACAGGCTCAGAGATCCCACTGTTTCCTATTTCTATTTCCAGTAATAGCTCTCAGGGCTACTTTGTCACCAAGACCCACAGAATTGAATGTGATTGCAGCAAAAGGTACTATGAGTAGAAAATGAATTCCTTATGTTGAAAAGAGAAAAATGTGTGGGTGCTTTAGGAATGGGGCTGTAGACAATGGTGGACTTTTCAACAGTGTATTACAAAGGGATGGCAAAACTGACAGATGATCAGGCAATTGACATCATTTTTGAAAATAAAAAAGCTGAGCTTTCCAATTTATTATGGCTTTCGTGCATTTTCCTTTTAAACTGCTGCTTATATTGCTTACAAAAAATTTACATGCAATCTATTTTGATGTGTTTTGTCAGCAAAATTTCATAAAGCAATATGAACTCCTATAAAGTCGACTTACCTTATAGTTTTCTTCCAGGAAGCAAAAGTCCTTGGCTCAAATCTTAACCAATGATTATTTTTTTTTTTAAAAGGTACCCAATTATCTATGGTTACTCAGTCAAAATCGAAATGGAGATGTCGTTTGAGATTTGGGGACCTTAGTGACCTAACGAATTCAGAGAAAATTTTTGGGAATTTGGAAAATTATCTATCAAAGTGCCCCCTATACTTTAATCCAGGGCATAAATCTAGTATACTTTGTTTCACCCTTCTGCCACAACCAAACTTTTCTGTTTCTTTTTTTTTTTTCATAACCAAACTTTTCAAAATTGGAGAGCATATTCAGTGGCATTGCATGCTACATAATGGTTAGGTTAGAAATTCAGCTTGTCCAGTCTAATAATTTCATGGAGAAAAATTATCAGTTAAAACCTCTTACATTAGTGAGATGTATAATAAAGTGTGTATCATTTGTATAAACAGCTTTATACAATACATATCCATATGTGTACTATAAAGTGCAGTATCTAAAAATGAATGTATTTTTATAATTGTGGTAAAATATACATAACCATTTTTAAATTTACCATTTTAACCATTTTTATTTTATTTTTAAAAATATTTTATTTATTTATTAATGAAAGACACAGAGAGAGAAAGAGAGATAAGCAGAGACACAGGCAGAGGGAGAAGCCGGCTCCATGCAGGGAACCTGACATGGGACTCAATCCCCGGTCTCCAGGATCATGCCCTGGGCTAAAGGCTGCGCTAAACCGCTGAGCCTCCCAGGCTGCCCCATTTTAACCATTTTTAAAGGTACAGTCTAATGGAATTAAGTATATTCACATTGCTGTGCAACCATCACCACCATCCATCTCAAGTTTTTCTCATCTTCTGAAACTGAAACTATGTACCCTTAGCAATAACCCTTACCCTTAAGCAGTAACTCCTCATATGCCCCACCTTTGGGCAACCACCATTCTACTTTCTGTTTCTGTGAATTTGATTATTCTAGATTCCTCTTATACTGGAATCAGACATTGTCTTATTGGGACTATCTTCCTTCACTTAGCAAATTTTCTCAAGTTTCATCCATGTTGTAGTATGGATCAGAATGTTTCCTTCTTAAGGCTAAATAATATTCTGCACCACATTTTATTTATCCATTCATCCATCAATGGCCCTTAGGATTGCTTCTACCTCTTGGCTGTTGTAAATCATGCTGCCATGAAACTGAGTATAAAATGTTTGTTGGAGTTCTTGTTTTCAATTCTTTTGCGTACAAATCCAGAAGTGAAATTTCTGGATCATATGTATTTCTATTTTTAATTTGCTACAGAACTACCATTCTATTTTCCATAGAGACTGCACCGTTTTAAATTCCCATCAGCAGTGCATGAGGGTTCCAATTTCTCCAGTCCTTGTCAACTCTTTTTTTTTCCCCTCTCTTTCTTTCCTCCCCTCACCCCAGCTCTTTGGTGAGGGGATGCATTTTTAATTACATCATATACCTCGGAAAGTTCCGTAGCAACGCACTCTGGGAAAATTCTGACTCAGGACAACTTGAGATCTATTGACACATGATAAAACAGCCAATGCTTTGACAGTATACCAGGTGTGGTCAATAGTACAGAACGCACAATGGGAAAAGAAGATATTTAGAAGAAGAAAGAGGCAGAAACCACTGGATTGCTCACTCAGGCAAATTTGCCAATCATTATATTAGTTTTCATGGGTAAGTTACAAATTTAGGAAGTGAATGACTCACTTGTCCATTCCCGATGGTTGTATCATAAAAAAAGATATTGCATGTGCTCATCTGCTTACCAGCGGTGAGCACCCAATCCTAATAGATTGTTGGGTAAATATGCTTCAAGGTTGTCAAGCCAGGCCGGCTTCTCACTGCTGGGCTGTGCAGAAACAGCCTCAGATTGTCTCCACAGAACAGGTCACGATGACCTCTAGTGTTCTGGCTCCACTTCTGAAATCCCTCCTCTAGCTATAGAAGTTCTGCCAACGCCTCTTGACACTAAAACCTACAACAGATTAGTCTGCCGCCACCGCTGTTGCTACTGGTGCTGCTGTGGTTTCCCCGCTGTGTCCTACTCACCTTTGTCTGGCCCCAACTTGTCCATTAACTTGTTTCTTCTGCCCACCCTGCCTATGCTTTCCTCATTTCAACACCCCCTACAGCGGTGCTTGCGATCCCTGCTGTCATCCGTCCCGAGCACGTGTGCAAGTCACGGGGACCTGTTGCAGCAGGCACCGTTGGGAGCTGGGCTGTGTTCCAGAAGGTGGTTGTAAGGGCTCCTTCTTCGTTTTTTAAGATTAAATGAGGCTCAGGGATGATGCTGATGAAATTGTTTAGAAAGGTGGATGTGGTGCCTCTGTAGTAGGTCTAGGTCCTACATTAGAAGGATTGGACGGACTTGCCTTTCAAGTCTGGGCGGATGCACATTTGCAGGGATGCCCCGAGGACTTTCTACTTTAAACGCATGCAGGGCAAATCCCATTTTGAAAACTCCAAGAGGTTGTTTATTTTGCCAACACTATGAAGGTTCTTCACTGATTCACAGACAGATTTTTTTTTTTTAACCACATGGAAGTCATACAAGTTTTTTCAGACTTCCCTCTGTTATATACTCGAAACACTGTCTATCATGCATCCCTTTGTTTATTCAACACACAGTTCTTGAGTGCTCCCAATGTACCAGGCACCGTGCTAAGGAATAGGAAAGAAAGCATCACGGTGAATAAGATTATGTTCTTTGGAGTCATATATGCTTACATAGTATCCCAGCTCTGCCACCCACTAATGGAACCCAGGGCAAATATCTTAACCCCATTAGTACTCATTTACCTCAGTTTTAAAATGGTGAAAGTGATAGTTCCATTCATAACATAGAATAACATAGCGAGGGTTATCTGGCATGTATGTATGTAAACTACTTAGCACAATGCGTGGTGCAGAGTAGTAATTTAATAAATGTTTGAAATTATACTACTGCTGTTATTCTTGCATTGAGAGGTGGGATATGAGTTTTTTATTTTCAAGTAATGCATCGGGTCCCATGGAGACAAGTATGGAATCAATTACAGGACAATATAAGTATATAAGGAGGATTGCGAGATAGAAACTCTGATCAGGGGGGAGGGCTAATTAATTCTGCCTGGAAGTAAGAAATATGGGAGACTCTGTGGTTGGCATAGCAAAGGAGGTTTTACTTGTGCTGGAACTTAGCAAACAAAAAAGATTTTGTAAATCTTTTAATGTTGTGATTTTTTTTTTTTTTTTTGTATTTGATGCGTTTCTCAACATATGACTTCAGCCTACGGTATCCTTTCTCCCTTCCATTCTAAAGCCTAAATTTTATCAGTGCTCTAATCCTTCAAGACTCCGTTCAAATGTCAAATCTTCCTTGATTCCTTCCCCAATGAGTGAATAAATTAGGCATTCCTTGAAGGTACAGTTGTATACTGGGGACTGAAAATAATTTTTCTTATAAAGAAATTTATTTTGGCAAGAGAATTACTGTAATGGAGTATAACCTGTATTAACATGAGTGCCATCAATCATTCTCTGAGATGAGTATGATAAACATTTCCATTTTTGATCCAATTAAAGCTAGTGGAGCTAGAAAAAACCATATGGACTCCTTTTCTTTTTTTTAAGTGATATAAATTTTCAAGGCGTAACTACCCAACTGATTCAGAGACAATAATATGCCAGTAGAGTTTGGATACAATCTGCTGATATAACATAAAGGTCTTAGAACAATAAACAAAACTCGTAATATAGGGAACTGATGGCATCAGGATAATTAGATCCATCAGTACGTTTAGTAACAACCAAATGAAAGAAAACCACAACCCAGCAAGCTAGAGGCATATTGCTGGTCCCTTTTTGCTAAGTATCCAACTAGATAATATTCAGTGATAGTGAAAATAATCAGTAAAGTTTACTACGTAAATAACCAAGGCAAATTATACCTATAATAATTCCAGAAAAATAAAACCCAGGAGGCAGTACACAACATCCACCCAAATTTCTATCTTTCACAAGGAATTGCCAAAGTCCTAGTACTGAAAATCCAAATACTGACTCCGACAGAGGCAGGATCATCATTCAGATATGAAATGATAAACATGTGCCATAAGGATACTAGCAAAAAGGCAAAAGAATCTGCTGTATCGAATGTTTGCCAGCAAAGAGGAAGATGGTAAAGGGGGTGGAGAGTGAGGTGTGGGTGTTAAAGTAGCCATAAAATGAAGCATTGACATTTTTGCCTTGAAAATAAATAATAAATGGATGATAGGTTGAATTTTGCAGAAGCCACAAACTGGCTATCTGATGTGTGAATGTAGTCTACTGGCATTTTGTAAAATAGTTTTTAATTAGAAGATTTCACAAGATTGTTTAGTAGGAGATGGTCGAATGTAACTCCATGTTTACTGCTAGAAACCAAAGCTTTGTGTGAAATCTTGAATTTATTGGGGCGGGGAGGGGGGTGGTGGTAGGAAAGCTGTACCTATCTGTTCTTAACCTGATTCCTTCCCCTTATTTCTGAACTGCAGGAGACTGAGCCCTTTTGGGCTTTAGTGACTCCATCTGGGGAGTGTTTATTTGATGGTTGATGTTGCTGTGCCAGGTACTTCCTTTCCCACTTGCTATTGTCTTGTAACACACATGCTGACCCTTTCCCCTTCTCTCTTTACCTTGGGAAAATACAATGAATAAAAACTTACTGGTACTGAAAAAAAAAAAAAAAAAGATTTCACATGAGAGTCCAGATTTGTCTTTTCAAGTTTGGAAACCTCATGCACAGATATTTGTAATAGCCACACCCTCACCTCCTTTAAGATTTCACTTTGTTCAGTGTGAAACATGAATATTAAATAATTCCAGTAACTCTGGGCCTGTATTTATCCATATAATAACTGGCATAATTTAAGTAGAAGCTGCCTTTCATTGGATGGTTACCATGCTCTCTAAACTACCACAACCCCCAATCGTCACATGTCAGCCCTCTCTTTCTTAGCATGCAGTTTAAAAAAAAAATTAGCCTTGTTCTAATTACACACAAATTCTACAAAAATCAATAAATATACAAAACAAGTTTCAAAATAGCATACACTAGGCCTTTTTATTAAATGCCTTTATATACATCAGTATCTATTTTACAAAAGTGAAATCTGAGATTCAGGTGGGTAAGTAAAGTCAGTTACCTGAAAAAGGAGACCTGAGTTTTAAGCCATCATTTATCTGACCTCAAAGCCATGCTCTTTACTCTTAGAAGTCTTAGAATTTATTAAGACATAACATGAGTATTTTTTTTATCTGTGGCAAAGCTGGATTGAAATGTCTTTATAAAACTAAGGCCTTATTCATCCTACATCTAAGAAAAGCAAAGATACCTCTTCTGAGAAAGAAAAAAACATATTTCAGGAGATTGTTCAAGTATTCTTTAAAAAGATCAGACATGATGTTTGAGCTGAGCGGTGGAACCAAGACCAAACTCTGGGGGAATGTGCAGTCAGTGGAAACACCTGCAGATTCTTCTGCTACTCAATGGTAATCCTCCCACCAGCTCCCGTTCGAGGCCGTGCAATGCAGAATTGATGGTTCTTATCCCCACCATGGAAAGAGACTACAGCTGGGTTATTTGCTTGCTAGTCATAACCTGATCGGGGCTCACCTGATAAACAGAGAAAATGTCAAATGTTACGTCCCTGTTTACTCTTTGTGAGTTATGTGACTTGAACACTTCTCCTCATTTTTTATTCCTATTTGACAGAAGCTTGGTTGTAGGGAAACTAAATTTCCCTAGGGGCCTCATCAGCTGTGAAGAAAGACAGGGGGACAATAATACTTCCTGTGGCCTTGATCTATAAATCCACAGAGTACCTCCCCTTGCCCCACAACTCCACAATATTTTCAGCTTCTGTTCATGCTTGCTTTCCAAAATCGAACCCCAGATAACAGCTCTGATGATCCAAAGGAAATTGTTGACAGCCAGCCATCTTTTTATTCAAGAACAACCTGGAGATCATGGACCAAGAAAACAAAGACTATGAACATCCCTGACATTATTTGGCTATGTTTCCATCATCATTAAAAAGCTTAGCTGAGGGGTGCCTGGGTGGTTCATTCGGTTGGGTATCTGACTCTTGATACGGGTTCAGGTTTTGATCTTACAGTTGTGAGTTTCAGCCCCACCTCGAGCCCCGCGTTGGCCTTCATGCTGGCCATGGAGCCTACTTAAAAAATTTTTTTTTTAAATTTGACTTCAGTAATTCAAGTGTAATAAGTTGATATTTAGAGAAGACAGTCCCCTCTCAAAGCTCCCTAGTTATCCTCATCATCATTTCCTTTTTCAATATGGCCAGAGGGAAGAACTATTTCCTCCCTATCATCTTCTTGCTTGACTTTTGAACCTTGTCATACCCAACTCAGTTTCCTGTCCTCTCATATGAGGGAAATATTTATATCTTTGCATCCTCCCCCTGCCACATGCATGATGTTTGTGTGAAAAGAAATAAAGATATTATCTTGTTAGTAAATCCTAAACACCTATTTCTGTTTATTTGGTTGGTTGATTGATTGGTTAGTTGGGAGGAAGTGAGTTTTTTCTAATTCTTTTTTTTTTTTTTTAAAGTGTCTTAAGCACCATGACATGGCATATGTTTGTGACTTAAAGAGTTCCACAAGGCTGGGGTACCTGGGTGGACCAGATGGTTAAGTGGCCGACTCTTTATTTCAGTTCAGATCACAATCTTAGGGTTGTGAGATGGAGCCCCACATCGGGCTCCATGCCAGGCATGAAGCCTGTTTGGGACTCTCTCTCTCTCTGTCCCTATCCTGCTCTCTCTATCTTAAAAAAAAATAAAAAATAAAAAATAAATAAAATAAAAAAATTTTTTTAAGTTAAAGAAACAAAAGAGTTACACAAGTCTAGCAAGACTTGTGATGAGATATACAAAATTTGGAGGTGGCCTCTTTGTTATTAAACAGCTCTGATCGTGGCATGAAATGGCCCAGGCTTCAGCCAAAGGAAGGCTAGCATGACAGAACCGGTGATGCCTGATAGTATCACTAGAAAGGACATCCACCGTACTATGTCTTGGACAAACAAACGGCACTCTTCAGATGGTACTAAGATTCTAAAACACTTTAAAATAAAGTTATAGAAAACATGCATTTGCTTTTGAGACCATTTAAGTCTATGTAAACCGTGTAGTCCCATGTATCCTGATTTCAAGGTGATAAAAAGGGAGGAAAGAGGTAAATTACTATGATTTCTTAATCAAAATAGTTAAATACTTGATTGGATGGCACCAAAAACTGTCAAAGTCAGGTCACATGTAAAATGCCCTGGTCTTCTTAGAATGCTAAACTATGATACAAGAAATTCAGAGAGAAAATCGCAAGTTAGATCTACAGCACTGATACAAGACATATTTAGAGATGTATCCCACCCTCCAGGGTATGAAATAGTCATTAGCTCATTAATTGTTGAAGAAGTAAATTGATTTTGACTTGTACCTTTTTTACATGATTAATAGAGAAAAGATGGCTTTACTGACAGAAATATTTTTATGTACAGCCTAAACAGGTCTCTTCATGAAAATCTTCCTAGATTCTGGGGTGTCCGTGCCCTTACTGTGTTTGAAGCTTGCTGCCCACCTTGGAATTTGTTTTTTGCCCCTCTCTCAGTTGCCCTGCATGCTGAGATCATGAGGTACACTGTTCGTTCAGAGGGAAAAATAAATATTGGGTTGCTCTAACTGAGGTCATAGTTTCTCCATGTCTAGACACCACCAGTAACTGGTGCCTTCTGGACCTGCTGTGCTTTCCATGGATTTATAAATGTATGAATTGCTTTGTATTTGGTTGCATAAAATGTACTACATTTCCAGACAAGTTTCAAAACTGTATTTAGATCTCTCCGATAAGTCTCTGCTCAAGCCATTTTTCTTGCACCAAGAGCACATGACTCTACATAATGAATTGGTGGACAATATGATGGCTGTTTTCCATATTTTCAAATTTACCAGACAAATGATTTTTACTTTTTGTAAGCTAGCTATATATTTCTTATTCCATTGGTGCTATTTCCTTCTTTGGCCACTTTGAGTTTAAATGAAAAAAGGTAGAAGAAAAATAAATATCCTTTAATAATAGCATGAGGAAACAATTGCTTGTAGAAAAAAATGAATAAAAATTATTTTTTCTTTTTTACATTTTTTTCTCCTTTTAGATAGACCATTTTGCTTTGGTTCTTTTATTGCCTTACTGTGTCACAATATATAAGAAAAGCGAAGTATGAGAAAAGACACACTCATACACATATGTTTTTAAGGATAGTCCAGGGAAATAAGTCTTTATGAATCAGCCTGAACAATTCTACAAACCGTATGAGTTTTGATTCTATATAGTTACATTCTTAAATTCACCAAATAATCACAAATGCAGATCTATCTATCTATATATATATATATGTATACTTCTGCAAACAAAAATAATTTATTACTTGTTATGCCAATGTCCAAATAAAATTTAGTCTTTTTGCGTGTGCTTGCTAGAGAAAAACATGTGTTCTAAAAAATACCCTGTAGGCCTCTGTGAATATTTCAGGACACAATGTATTTTGTCAGCTTTTTTTGGTTATTTTGAGCATAGAATATTTCATAATTTCTAAGTCTCTAATTGATCCACATTATTTAGAGAATTTAGAGAACACATCATAACATATTCTTTGAAATAAAAATCCTAGTTGTGTTTCAGTTATTACTGTTTTAAAATTGAAATAAGACATTAGGAGCCAAACAACAAAACCATTAAAAAAAAGAATACAAACCTCATAATCGCTATCAAAAATTTTTAAGTTACATTAATGGCCTTAAGCTAGTTGTTCTCTGTAGAAATGCCTTATCAATGATTCTACTTTGTTGGTTTTGTCTTGGGGGAAGCGCTAAACTACCTCCAAGCTATCAGTATCCTCTTCATCATAATAGTCATATCAAATTTTAGCACTATTTAAAAAAATTTAGCACTATTTTATTAACTACACATTAGTACAGAAAAGTATTATCTTTACCTAAGTTTGAGGAGGGACAAGCTCTAATCATGAAAATACTTCAAGTTGAGTTTCTTCTTGATTTGTGCAGTGTTTTGCTTTCTTGAAAGAATAAGGTGGTGTACTGAGAATTCATACATTGTTCCCCATGCTTATCCCTCTTGCGTTATTGACATCTATCCCCACTTTCTCTTCTTGCCCCACTTCTACTTGTCCTTCAGTTTGTTACCTTATGAAGTTTCCTGTGTCCTCTAATTTCTGTTAAATAACCTCAGGGTTTTCTATAACATTTTGTACTTCCCTCTATTATAATACTGGTCGTGTTTTATTGTAGTGAGTTACTTCTGTTTCTCTCCTTTCCTGAATTTCCAAAGAGCAGAGACCTCCAGTATCTTGTCTAGCTAGTCAATAAATGTGAATTAATTAACCAATTAGTGTGTATTTAATAAATGTTTCTAAACCAGTTAGCATTTTAAAAGATAATTCATTTAGCTCCATTAGTTATACAAACATAAATTACAGCTAGAAAAAGGGTTGACTTTTTAAAACTACAATAATGAAAATATCAATGTAAGAGTCAAGAAAAAATTGTTCTTTCTTAGTAATTGAATTTGCCTCTAAGAAATGACCATTTTTTGTTGGTTAGCTGCATGGGATAAGAGATAAGATCCTAAGAGCAGAGTGAGTATTAATAGCTACTCACTGAGTTTTAAGGAATCAAGTTAATTTAAATGTACAGCTTTTGTTGTCCTAACTCAGATCTAGGCAAACAAAATTGGAGCAAGGACTGAATTGTTTCAGAAAATAGAAAGTATTTCAGAAACTATGAAACAAGTAGAAGGAGAAGAGAATAAAAGAGAGGTTTTTGACAAATACAAAGGGACTCTCGGAGAAAGAACAGTAATACCTTTTAAAATATTTGTAAGTTTTACCATGCAAAATTTATGTATGTTGTAACATCTCTTCTTTTTCTTCCCATGAGCATATAATGGACTTGTATCTGTATTTTTAAGAATGAAATGGAATCATGAATATAGTTTCAATATTTATTTAGAACAAAACCATATCTTATCTGTATTTCCACTGATAAATCTAAGAAGCATATTTGGTGGTTATGCGGAAACATGGTAATGCATTAAATTCTAAAAAGAATGGGAAAAGTAACAAAGAATAATGTTAGCAGATTCAGTTGAAGGAAATAAAAAGTTTTGTATCATAGGAAAAATGTATGAAATAAAAATACACCAGGAAAATACTTGTAGGACAGGGTTAATTCATTTGAAAGAGCTCATAAAAATTCACAAGAAAACATCAAGTCACTAATATGGTAAAAAAGATGAAGAGACAGTTGATAATTAGTAAACAAACATATGGGAAAATGCTCAAACTCACAGGTTATTAAAAGAATGTAAATTGAAAAAATTACATTCCCCTTTTATATCATTAAATTAATAAAATTTTAAAGTAACATTATAACCATGTGAATGTGTGTATTTGCAAAGTAGTATGCATTCATTTATTCTTTTCTATTAGCAGCTTAAACAATGCATTCAGGAAAAATATATATATTACTTTATGTTTCAAACGTCATAAATATGTTTATATTCTTTAACCTAGTTTTTCTGGAATTTATCACAAGGAAATGATCCAAAAGGCAGAAAATGTTATATGGATAACCCTGTTCATAACAGAGCAAATTAAAACTATTGATTTTTAAGAGCAGTACATTTCAAATGCTTAAATTTTTTTTACATATTCTCGTATTGTATTTGAATTTTTAAAAAAGGATTAGCTTTTCTTAAAGTTTTCTTTTTTAGGTGTTAACAAAGATTTAAATTTTCCTTCAAACAAAAAACAAAGATCATTTTATTTGATTGTGCAAATTTTGCTCAAAAATAGTGAGCAAATACTTTAACAATGAGAACTTAGCTTGCATCAGGGCTTTGGTTTCAGAATTGCCATGATGTTGAAAAATACACTAATTACTATTCCTTGGGCTTCACTCATATATAGTATTCTTCTACTTTTAAATGAAACAAGATCAGTTCTAGAGTACATATTGGGACATTTTTTTCAGATTTCCAATAATATTAAGGTTAAATAAGTCTTATTTTTAAATAACCTCTTTTTTATGATCAAAGAGTAATATATATTCACTGTAGTAAATTTAGAAAGATAGGGAAAAGCATGAAGAAAAATAGAAAATCCCAGCCTCTCGGTATCCAAAGAAACCATTATTAATATTTTGATTTTATTCATCTGTATCCCTAAACAAAAATGGACTCATAATGTGAGAAAATGTTTTGTAAACCTTTTTTAAGTTTCTATAACATGATATAGTTGTGCATTTTATTAAATATTCTATCCCATCATATTTTTAATCCCCATTTTATCTAAACCTGCCTTACTTAACTCAATATCAAGTGTTGAATTTGATCTGTTCTTCTAAACGGGAGACCAAAAAAAAAAAGAAAAAAAAAAAGAAAAATTCACACAAATACCTCATAAAGGGAGAGAAATAATAGTACTAAAAACATTTTAATAAAGGACACTTCTGTCTACCCAATTCTTTATAAGTCTGCTAAAGGCAGCAGATGTCAAATGTTTTTGTTTTATGGTGATTTTTACCATAGCTCAAAAGTCAATATTCTGCTGTCAGATGTGGGCTTACATGTGAAGAATAGGAAAGGAACTTAACTAGGAAGCACTGAGCTCAGGGAATTGAATTTGCATGTAATTCACTAAGCATACATGTTTACATGACCTTTAGAAAAAGGAATTAAACCAGTTTTTCACTAGCTCTAGGCAATCCACATTAAAG
Organism: Vulpes lagopus; assembly: GCF_018345385.1. NCBI lineage: Eukaryota > Metazoa > Chordata > Mammalia > Carnivora > Canidae > Vulpes > Vulpes lagopus. Next base: position 22,839,255 of record NC_054832.1, read on the forward strand.
AGGCGATTGAATCAAGAATCTAAAATACTCCTTACAAGATAGCCAGACTAACAGAAAATTACTTTAATTCAAATACATTTCACTATTAAATACATAGTGACATTAACATGACACGTTTACCCTAGTAAGAAACTGCAGATGTGAGTTTAGTTTTAGCTGAGTTGTTATATGAACCATAGACTATTTTACTGAGCACCAAAACAAGTCTACCTCTCCCCCAAACGTCAAATGCAATATTTTCAAATCTCATTTCAAGCATCCAGATTTTCTTTTGGCAATATCCTGAATCTGTTCCAGATCTGTGATTAATGATAATGTCTAGTATAAAACTGATATAAAATCAGGAAGCCTGGGTTAGGGTCCAGCTCTATCAATAAATGTCTATATGATCATACGCAGGTAACTTAAACTTTCTAGGACTTAATTTTATCATCTTTAAATGAAAATACTGAGTTATATAATCTTCAAGATTCCATCTAGCTCTAAAGCTTTGGTATTCTAGTTCATATTACCAATCCCTTTTGAAAGATATCAAAGTGATACCAGTATATTGCAAGGGAAATGCTGCATATTGCAGCCTCAAGGATGGAATAAAATAGCTAAATCTCATCTCATTCTCAGGCTTGCACCTAACCCCAAGGAACATGTGACTAAATATTTAGTGAATGAAATGAATGAATGCATGAGTATTCTGCTATAAATATATATGTTCAACAAGAAAGGGATTGGATTAGTATGCCAATACAGAATTATCTATTTCCAGAGTTATGTACAGCATATCTGTATTGAGCTGACATAGAAGTTCTGTTTTCTTTACAATATATTTAACCTCCAGTTTGTGTATACAAAAGATTCTAACTTAAAAAAAGCAGCAAAAAGAGGAAGTATTAGAGTCCAAACAGATGAGAGGGAAATAAATATTCCAGTTGTTTAAAATTATTCTAGTATTTATCTTTCTTTTAAAAAAAATCCTGTCTTAATTTCCTTCAGACATATAACTGAGAATTTATTTTTCCTGGGAAGAGGATAAAGAGCTGAGACATATGATCAGTGTAAGGAAAGAATCTCCATTTTGGGGAGAATTCAGGAAAAATAAAAACAATTAACACACTCCAGGGATTTCAGGGGGAAAATGATTAAATGAATTATATATAGCCTAAGCACAGACCAAGGAAACCAGCAGAATCTACCCAACAGTGTCTGAAGATGTAACAGAGTTTTTGTTACCTAGGATTCAATTCAGTGCACTTGAGTAAGAGTCAGTGTTAAGAAAAGCTGAACAAAGAAAGTGGCATACCTTATAGAAAACTAATCAAATATAAAGTACTTTAAAAAATAATTATGAGTTCATTTACATGCTCACAGAAACAGTACACTAAGAAAGAGTAGAGTTTTGGGGAGATCAAAGGAAATCCTGAAATGAATGGTAAGGAAATAAAATTTGCTTTTAAAGTTTTTGGGGGGAAGCCAGAGTGGCTCAGTGGTTGAGTGTCTGCCTTTGGCTCAGGATATGATCCCAGGGTTTGGATCAATTTCCACATCAGGGAACCTGCCTGTGTCTCTGCCTCTCTCTTTGTGTCTCTCATGAATAAATAAATAAAATCTTAAAAAAATAAAATTAAGTTTTTTGGAAGTAAGAAAGAGGAGCCAAATTTGACTAGCTATTCAATAAATATTTTGATAATTTTTAACTACCAAATATGTGCATGTACTACTTCAGGCTCTGGGAATGCACTGACTCCTGCTCTCATGAGGTTCACATTCCAAGGGGAAGTGGGGAAGAGAAAGGTAATTAACAGATAGTTGTACCATGTGTCAGGTGCTGCTATAACTATATGAATCATAGTAAAGAAGGATAAGGAAGAGAGTGACTTGTGTAGGTATTATTTTCTATAGGGGTTCAGGAAAATTATCTTTGATAAGGCAACATTTGAGCAGAGACCTGAGTAAAATGAAGGTGCATTCCAAGAAGAGTAATGAAAGCAAGTGCAAAGACCTTGGGAAAAGAACATTTTTGGCATATCCAAGGATGAATAAGGAGCTCAATATGGACAAAGTAGAATGTACCAGGGAGAGAACAATAGGAGAGAAGTTCAGAAAGAGAACAGAGGGCATATCACATTGAGCATGTAAGTCAAGATGAGTTTACATTTTGCTTGGAGTGAAATGAAAAGTTTGGAGGGCTTTGAAAAGAAAAATAGTGTTAGTAATTTCTATTTCAAAAGAACTTCTCTGATTCCTGTAGGGAGGTGACATTGTAGAGGGGCAAGGGCCAAAGCAAGAAAACCAGTTAGATTACTAATTAGTTTGCTTGGGTAATAGTGATAGCTTGGATTATACTGGTGAGAATGGGATTGGGAGAAGTGGCTGGAATATGCATGTTTGAAGGGGAGGCCAAAAGGATTTGCTGATGCATTTGGATATAGGATGGCAGGGGAGGTGGTACGGAGCAAAAATGAAGGTTAAAATATTGTGCAAAAATTTAAGTACTACAAAGGAAAAGACTTCACTTGTTTTGTTGACTGAAATGTTCAAAGCACATAGAATATTGCCTGACACATAGTAAGCGCTTGATAAATGTGTGTCAAATAGATAACTTTTGGTCTGTTATTGGGAAAAATAGATTTTTCATTTACTGAAATGGAGTTACGATATGGTGGGAGCAGGTCAGGTGTAGGACTCAGAACTTCAGTTTTGCACATATTAAGTGGACATGTTATTTAGACATACAAATAAAAATATAGACGAGGTAGTTGGGCATACAAGTCAGAGCAGGGGTAGTTAATTTGAAAGTGTTGGTATTTAAATCCATAGAACTGGATAAGATCACCTAGTAACTGACTATAGATGGAGGAGAAAATAGACCTAAGGATTAAGCATTTAGATACTCTAACATTTAAAGGTTGAAGAAAAAAGAAAGATCAGCTCCTTCTCATATAGCTGAGAAAGAGGGTTCATAAGATGGGAAACAGTAAAAGTTGAAAATCCTAGAGTCCCAGTGAAGAAAACATTTCAAGAATGAAGGATCAGTTACCTGTGTCAACTATTGCTGAGAGATCCATGACTACCAGATTGAGAATCATCAGCTTTATCATTAGTGACCCTGAGAAGAATTATTTATGTTAGGACAAAAGTCTAATTGGAGTAAATTAAATAAAAATAAGAGAGAAAAATAAGTGAAGTGGTAGTGAATTTAGACAACTCTTTCAAATAGTTTTACTTCTAAAAGGACTAAAAGGACCACAAAAATGGAGAGAGATGAACCATTAGGGAGGATTTTTACAAGATGGAGAATACCGTAAAATTTTTATATGTGTGCTGTAGAAGAGAAGGAAAAAAAGCATTGAGGCATTAAGTATAGGGTCATTGCAAGAACAGAATCCCTGAAAAATCAAAAATGGTGGAGATTCAAGGCACAAGAAGAATTGACCTTAGCTAAGGAGCACAGAAAGTTGAAAATGGAAGCAAAATATATGGAAAGAGATGCGATTATATTTGAATTTTTTTCCTTGAAGAATCATGTAGGTGTTTGAAATAGTTCTTCATAAAATAAGAATTTATCAGCTCATTCATCAGCTAAAATAGAAAAATCCATCAGCTAGTAATGAAAAGTAGAGAGAGGTTATAGGGAGTTTGAAAAGAGGGAAGGGCAAAATAGTCTTCCATAGGATTAAAAGGGTGATTGGATTTGACAAATGCATAGTAGGGTTACAGGTAACATTAGGAACCACTTAAATAACATGCTAAGTCTCAATAATTCTGCAACAAATGATCATGAATTTAAAGTGAGAATAGTCAATGTGTGATTGTGGTTTTCCAGCCATATTCTAAAGCTTAGGTACAAGAATTGAGTAGAAGGGTGATTAGATTCAATCAAGGTTGAGGGTTTTCCCCAGAAGACAAAGGGAGAGAAAATCCCAAGTTGAAAATATGACAAGGGAATAATTATAATTTTGGATCAGGAGATTTAAGCCACATAAGAAGGATGGTGAGATCATGGGGAAGGAATAAAAGACAATGAAAAAGTGACAGAATCACTGTATCAGAAAGTTTCTGTGAGTTTGTTGGATTCAAGGTGCCAGTGGTATATACCAAAATTAAAGAGGGTGGTGGTCTGATAGCCATATGCTTGAGTTTTATATGATGGGATTCAGCTACCATAATGACCATGCAAATGGGTAATTGACTGGACTGGAAAACAAGAACATTGGAAGAGCTAAAAGTTCTGATGGCGAAAGAATTGCCAATCAATACTGAAAACACAACACAAGTAGAAGTGTATAGAGATTAAGACAGGTAGTATATTACTCAAGTAATGAAGTAGTGGAAAAAAAGAAATTTAGTAGAGGAACACTGGTGTAGCTCGCTCGTTTAAGAAAAGCGAGATAGGTGGGCAGCCCAGGTGGCTCAGCGGTTTAGCGCCGCCTTTGGCCCAGGGCATGATCTTGGAGACCCAGGATCGAGTCCCACGTCAGGCTCCCTGCATGGAGCCTGCTTCTCCCTCTGCCTGTGTCGCTGCCTCTCTCTTTCTGTCTGTCTGTCTGTCTGTCTCTCTCTCTCTCTGTCTCTCATGAATAAATAAATAAATAATCTTAAAAAAAAAAAAAAAAACGACATAGGGACACCTGGATGGCTCAGTGGTTGAGCGTCTATCTTCCCCTCAGGGTGCAATCCCAGGGACTCAGGATTGAGTCCCACATCCGGCTCCTGCATAAAGCCTGCTTCTCCTCCCTCTGCCTATGTCTCTGCCTCTCTCTGCGTCTCTCATGAATAAATAAACAAATAAATAAATAAATACTCTTTTAAAAATAACAATTATTAAAAGAAAAGAAAAGCTAGATAGCTAAGACTTGAGAAGAGCAGGATTCGAGCAACAGGAATCTATGCACCTTCTTTCTAAGATGTTATCATCCAGCATCTCAGCTCCCAATACCTCTCATTTCTGGTTATTTCTGTTAAATATGAAAATTCTAGGGAGAGCTTCTGATTGACCAGTTTGATTTAGGAGTCCATACCTTATATCAATAACACTGTATCAGGACCTCTCCTTGGCTAAGGATGTGGGGATTTCGTGCCTAAAGAAGTATAGGAATAGATGTCAGAGTGATATAAGAAATAGCTATTGTAGAGGATATCACCCAGTATGAGACTAACTAGAGATGGAAAAATGTTTCCCTTGGGGCAAAAGAATTCTTCTTAAGTGTTTAATAAAGTCATAGCACTTGCTGAGAGTTTTGAGAGCATCAACTTCTGAAATAAAATTGGAAGACAGAAACCTAACTATACAGAAACCTAACTATACTCTCTTCTACAACCTTACCAAAGAAGTCGGGTATCATTTCTATTGAAATATTTGAAAGATTTCATATTCATGCTATCTCTATTTGTCTGTAGTGTTTACCCACAGAAGAAAATTCTTCTGAAAACCAAACCAAAAGAATTCACACTTTTAACTTAAAAACAATGAAATTTATTAAACATTCATTATGTTCCTAGCACTGAGCAACAAAGTGGGGAGGTGGGTAGCTGGCATGCCACTCCACAAGTAATTTGGAAAGAAGATAATACCATTAGTTACAATTGATGGTATAAGATATAAGTAGATATAGATCCATGATCAAGTGTTTCCCTTGGTGTCATATATATATATATATATATATATATATATATATATATATAATAAACATGTATATATATATACATATATAAAATAAACATGTATATGCTATACATTTTACATTAATATATACTTATTATAAACAATGCAGATTTTTATAGATTAAAAAGTGAAAAATCATTATTCACCACCTCCAGTCCTTCAGTACCTCACTCTCCTCATTATTTCACCCTGCCAAATCTTTCACTCTTATTTTATAGAATTAGAACATTTACTCATTCAAATGTATCACTCTTTCCCCGTGTAAACTTTTTAAAAATCACTTAATTAAGAAGCCCTTTAACACATCAGGTCATAAAAATATCCTCTAATGTTGGAGTGCTTAGGTGGCTCAGTCGATTAAGACTCTGACTCTTGGTTTTGGCTCAGGTCGTGGTCTCATGGGTTGAAGGGTGGAGCCCCCACCCCTCTGTCAAGCCCCTCTTTGAGCACCACATAAGGCTTCACACTCAGTGGGTATTCTGCTTGGAGATTGTCTCTCTCTGCCCCTCCCCTCCATGCACACACACTCTCTCTCTAAAATAAATCAATCTGAAAAAAAAAAATCTCCATTGCAGTATTCTAAACTTTCAGCTTTTTTTTGTCATTGCTGTTGTTGTTATTGTCTTACTGTTTAGATACTTAATGTATTTTTATGTATGCTATAGGGTATGGACTTAACTTTTCTATTTTAGGAAAACATCCCATTGTACTAACAGAATTATTGCCCATCTTTTCACCACTGATTAATTTTTCATCTGTATCATTGTGTTGGATGTCTACTTTTTTATCTGGTTAGCCACATCCAACCATCTTCTATAACATAGCTCCAACTTCTTTGAGAGGTACTGTCTTTTTTTTTTTTTTTTTTTTGCTGTTCATGCAGTTCTTGTGGGGTTGCAATAATATAATTCAATCTACTCAGGCAACAGGAATGGTCAAATAACTCAGTCCAGGTAACTAGGATTGTGTCCCTCTGGAATTTGAATCCAAAGAGCTGGCACACTATGATAAAGGGCAGTGAATTAAACCAATGACCTATATTTTTCCAAAGTCAATGACCATTCTTTTCTTCTCACTAGATCTTTCAGTAGCATGTGGCCTACTTGATCACTTCCTTCCTAAATCATTTTCTCTGGTTTCCATATCACCATATCAATCTGAATTGCTACCTGCCTCAGTGGATTCCCTGTGCTCACTTTTATCCTCTTTCGTTTTTAAAAAATTTTACCTGGAACTTTGAATTTGCCCCTTATCCTTGATCCATTTCCTCTTTCAGAAATTAACTTACTTATGTAATTGTTTAGGACTTTATTATTTTCTTTCACTAGAACATAACTTCTTGGAAGGCAAGATTTTGTCTATCTTTACTGCTCAACTGGCAGTACCTCATGCAGTATCTGACCCATGTTAAGTAATTAATAAATATTTGCTGACCCTGAAAAAGAATACAACTCATTAAAAAACTATATTTGAACTATATTTAAATATCCTCAACATATTCTTCAACATATAATTTTTGTATGCCTTCTAAGTATTAGATCCTGTGTTAGGTACTGAGGCTATCAAATGTCATAGGACACCATCTCTATACTTGAAGAACTTATGGTCTAATCAGTGGTAACCATAGGGAGAGAAATGCCCCCAGAGATTATGGGAAAGCCTCAGAATTGGGTGGGAAAAAGATAAGTGAGAAACTTTTTGAGAAAAGTGGACAAGGTGGTCTCCAAGGTTAATATAAAAAGCAACACAATTTAAGTCTTTTGAACCAAGAAAAATGTAATATCTGAGTGAAAAGCATCATCCAGAAACACCCAAAGATGGAAGACTCAGATGCTAAATTCAACTTCTGTAGTCTTACATGACCCCATTTGGCAGCCATTCGCTAGATTGCTCCAAATGATCTAAGTGGGAGAGAGAAAAACCATTTCTAAAAACACCCAAGTCACATAACACTTCATTACTCAAAGTTAACATCTTCAGTCATACTTTAAGTAGTAAATCACCAAAATTATAGTACAGTCTTGCAATATATTCAAGAACTACAGTACAATCTGTCCTGACTAAATTTTCATTATGGACTTCAACATTCAATATAGGACAATATCATATATAGAAGTTTGGACTCTTGATCCTAAAAGGTTATTTAAGGGGCAATGAAAAGAGACTACTAACTATTCAGTACACCAGATGCTCTGGCAAAGAGCTCTACTAGGTCCTTTACCAATCGGCTTCAGATCTCTTAGGTCCAGGCCAATTACCCTTTTAATGACACTTTCTCTTCAATCCAAGAGTCTCCAGAGATTCAGACAACTTCTCTCTACTGTATAAAGCAGTTCCCACTGTATGCCAAGTTGTAGGGAAATATCCCATTCACAATAGCAACAAGAGCTCTACAATATCAGGGACTAAGCTTAGGAAGTATTGAAGAAAGCTCAACCTGAAGGGAAAAAAATGAAACTTTAAAAGAGAGCATGAAAAAACATCTGAATATATGGAAACACTGGCCGTGTTTATAAATGATAGGACTTCATTAGGTAAATATGTCAATTTCTCCAAAATTTATTTATAAATCTTTTAAAATTATTTGAAAACCTAATCAAATTATCATTAGAATTATTTTTTGGAACTTGAGAATTTAAGTTCATTTGGAAGACTGCACCAAAAAAGCAAAGATAATTTTGGAAGAAAATCCTTAAAAAAAGAAGGAGGGGGCATTTGCTTTCACTAAGCATCATAATAATACAAACTGGTAAAAAACTAGTTTTGAAATAGTTGGGTGTATTTAAGGAATAGACTAGAGAATTCAAAATAAGACACACATAGTTAGCAATTGGCATATAATTATGTAAGTTATCATTCATTGGTTGCAAACAGAGCAACGAACAGTGATTAAGTCAGAAATTTTCTGAGTAGCTCATAGAATGAAGGGCATTTTAAACAAATAGGCCCCAAGAAAGACAGAAATAAGGGAAGTTCTGGGGTTTCCAGTACTAAACCAAAACAAGGCAAACAAAACAACAGCAATAACAACAAAAGCACCTCATGGGTTATCTCTAGGTGGTGCCAATATAAGTCATTGGTGACAATAATACAAACACTAGGTTGGTGTTGGTTAAAGAGATAATGGAAGGGGACAAGAAGAATAATAGTAAATATAGACAACTATTTGGAAGACTTATATTGTGAAGAGTCACAGAAAATTGGGGAGTAGCTAAGGACACATTGAGTCAAGAGAAGTTTTTGTTTTGTTTTTAAGATGTGTAATATTAAAGCATGTTTGTATGCCAATTATAATGAGCCAGTTCAGAGAGAGACTTTGCTAATGCTGGAGAGAATGTGAACCATTGTAGTAACAAAGTCCTTAAAAAAAAAAACAAAACAAAACAAAAAAAACAAAGTCCTTGGGGAGGGAAGGCAGAAGTCAAGATTTTTAATAAGAGAGGACATTTTGGGGCACCTGGGTGGCTCAGTCAGTTAAGCTTCAAATTCTTGGTTTTGGCTCAGGTAATGATCTCAGGATCATGAGATTAAGCCCCATGTGGAGTCGGTTTGAGATTCTCTCTCCCTCTCCCTCTGACCCTCCTCCTGCTCACACACTGTCTCTCTCTAAAAAAAAAAAAAAAAATTGGTAAAATATTTTTTTTTTTTAAAAGAAAGAGACAGGGACACCTGGGTGGCTCAGCAGTTGACCATCTGCCTTTGGCTCAGGGTGTGATCCCATGGTCCCAGGATGGAGTCCAGCATTGGGCTCCCCATGGGGATCCTGCTTCTCCCTCAGCCTGTCTCTGCCTCTCTCATGAATAAATAAAAAGAGAGAGAGAGGTTATTTCTTTTATTTCCATGAGAATAGTATAGAGCATGTGGATTTTGATACAAAACTAATACAAAAGATAAGAGACTGCTATTTTCTTCTGTGAAATATGCAATTAAGTTATCACCTAAGCATGAAACAGCAATAGGAAATTGGGGACTTTAACAAGAAAGGAGATGAAATTAGTCATCCCAGACTGGAAACATGAAATCAAGTAAAGGGAGTTAAACCAATACAATTTCCAGGTAACACACTAATGTGCAAACTGAGCCCAGTCAGGATGGTTCGTGGTTTGTCTTGCTTTGTTCTCAGTATTTACTTCTCTGACACAGGAATGAGAACATGGATCGTTAGATTTAGCACATAAATAGTTAGGCTTGGATGTTTTCCAGACAAGATGAGAGGAGTGTTTAAAGGAAACCAAGGTTATTTGCGAAGAGATGTTATATGCAGAATCACAGATTTAGGCTGGGTAATGTGGAGAATGAGAACATGAAGAGAAGGATGCCAAGTGAAAATATAGCACAGTCCATAGGTTGGAGGCAGTCAGTGAGGTCCAAGACTCGCCTGAGGAGGAACACTAGAGAAAGCAAGATGGAAAGAGTAACAATGTAGACCCAAGGGTAGGATATTTGACCCAGAGGTTTGGAATTTGCTTCAACGTTTGATGTTGTTAGGAAAAGGGCAGGGCAGACTGAGTGGGTGGCTGAGATCATTGGAACTAAAAGGTCACTAATTAAAGAGGTCATATGGATGGGTGGGTCAGAGACTGTGATGTTCAAATCACCAATTATAATAATCATAGCAGTAGTGCTGCAGGAATCTGTGAGCTAGATATTAATGAAACTAATCAATCAATGAAGATGGCACAGGAGGGGTTAATGGTGACACCCTTCGAAGAAGTTTTGAAGTAAGAAGAAGGAAGGGGAATTGGAGAGCAGCAGTCTGCGAGAAGGAGGACACCATGCACATTAGGCCTTGAAGGATATAAGATATGAGACAATGATCAAACTCTATTTAAGAGGCAAATAGTGAAAATAGCATCTTTAATGCACCACTATGTTTCAGTGAACGCAACAGGACAAAGGGAGTGTTCGTAACATAAATAGAAGATCAAGTGGTTTATTTGTGGCAGACCAGGGGTTCCAGAGGGTCAAGTGAAAGAGTGCTGGCAGGGAGGGAGGGATTCCAATTAATGGCCTACAGAGAAGTATGGGGATGAGTGTCCATACTATGACAAGGCACGGAGGATGAGATTAATGGCATTGGCCCAAAGCACAAGACAATGAATATTTCAGGGTAGCCTGCCACTCTAGAGATGAAGAATTGAAGCAGAATGGAGCATGTAGAGACATTTTTCTTCCATTTTTTTCACTAGAAATTCAGCTGGGCATCTTTTGATTCATGTTGTAAATTCACTGTAAACAGCCCTTAATGTGTTTAAAATTATCATTTTTATTATGAAATAGCCATAGTTGTGGTTAAAAAAATTCAAATAGTATGGAAGGTTATAAATTGAAATGTAAATGCCTCTTTTCATTCCAATTCACCCCCAGAAATAGTCCCTTGAAGTAACTGTTGCTAACAATTTTTTTCTGTTATTCCAGAAATATTAAATCCAGAAACACAATAATATTATGCACACTGTTTTTTTACTTGCTTTTTTGCTCCTTTAATTTAATAAGATCATAGATAACTTTCTCTAATAGCACGTATATATCTACATAGCTCATTTATTTAAAGACTGCATAGTATTTCCTTGGAGATATATTCTATAAAAGGCTAAATTTAATATTATCGTACTGACCACCATTATTTATGAAGACTTAGAAGTATCAGGGCTAATCCTGATTAAGAATGGTAGTCAAGTATCTTAGCAACAACCAAGAAAGAACCGACTCAAGGCAAATGAATGAATGATGAGACTGGAAGTATAGCCCCTTGGCAAGCATCTCACCTGGATCAGTGGTTTGCCAAAGTTCTCTCCACTGTCACATACTAAACAAGCAAAGGGCCAAGGTCTTGACCAAGGGCAGTGGTACGGCCACTCTGAAGGAAGCACTTGCACTACTATTATTGTATTATTAATGAAACAACTTTTGGTGAATTAACTGAGAATGGGAATGATGATTTATCTGTGAACTGTGGTCACTCACTGATCTAGTTCCCTAGGACATAGTATACTATTATCCTGTCTCTATGGATAATTTCTATTTGTCTTATTTGGCTAAATTTATTTACTTTGTTCACCTATTCTTTGCAGTGAAAACCAATAACAAAAATAAAAACTGACATTTCAGAATGAAAAGTACAACATCCAGCATATTCTAGAACCAATATTTCTATAAACTAGTTTTCACAGAGATAGTTCTCAATTTATAGAATACATGTATTTCTGGGAAAAAATATTTTTGAACGATATATTTATTTATTTTAGAAAGAGGGCAGGGGGAGTTCACAGAGGGGAGGGGCAGAGAGAGAGGGAGATGGATACTTAAGCAGACTCTGTGCTGTGCTGAGTGCAGAGACTGACATGGGGCTGCATATCACGACCCTGAGGTCACAACCTGAGCGTTTAGCTGACTACACCACCCCAGTGCCCCTAAAAAATTTTGATTTTAAAGTGAAACTTCCTTTCCTGTTGAATTTTATACAAATCGGGAAATATTTTGCCTTATGGTGTCCATAAATTCATTGAATTTTTTCACTTTTTATTTTTTAGGTTCATAGCAAGTTTGTGAGCATGATACAGAGATTTACCTTAAGCCTCCTGTCCCCTCACAGGTATAGCCTCCCTCTTATCAACATTTCCCACCAGAGTGGTACATTTGTTATAGTTGATGAACCCACATTGACATGTTATATCACTCAAAGTCCATAGTTTACATTACATTACCTTCGTCCATTCCAAAGGTTGCCTTTACATTGGGGTTCACTCTTGGGACTGTATCGTTCTATAGGTCTGGACAAATGTATAATGACATGTATCCATCATTACATACAGTATCATACAAAGTACTTATTTTCTTTGTCTTAAAAAATCCCTCCCTTCCCTGGCAAGCACGGATCTTCTCACTGTCTCTAGGTTTTGATCTTTCCAGAATGTCATATAGTTAAAAGCATACACTAGTTAGCATTTTCAGATTGGCTTCTTTCATTTACCAGTAGGCATATAAGCTTCCTGTATGTCTTTTCACAGCTTGATAACTCATTTATTTTTAGGGTTGAATAATATTCCATTGTTTGAATATATTACAGTTTATTTATCTACTGAAGGACAATGTGATTACTTCTAAGTTTGAGCAGTTATAAATAAAATTACTATGAATATCCATGTGCAGGGTTTGTGTATATGTGTATGTGTGTGTGAGCTTGTGTGTGTGTCTGTAAGTTTTTAACTCCTTTGGGTAAATGCCAAAGAGCACAATTGCTTGGATCACATGGGAAGAATGTGTTTAGATTTGTAAGAAATCACCAAACTGTCTTCCAAAGTGGCTGTTTCATTTTGCATCCTACCAGCAATCAATTCCTATTGCTTCACATCCTCGTCAACATTTTTTTCAAGAAATATCTTTTATTTTAAGTTTTTATTTAAATTCCAGTTAGTTAACATACAGTGTTATATTTGTTTCAGAGGTACAACACAGTGATTCAACACTTCCATACATCACCCAGTGCTCATCACAGCAGTGCATTCCTTAATCCCCATCACCTATCTCACCCATCCCTCTGACCACTTCCCCTCTAAGAGCCAACAGTTTGTTCTCTATAGTTAAGAGTCTGTTTCTTGGTTTGCCTCTCTCTCTTTTTCCCTTTGCTCATTTGTTTTGTTTCTTAAATTCTACATGTAAGTGAAATCATATGGATTTTCTTCTCTGACTTATTTCACTTAGCATAATACTTTCTAGCTTCATCCATGTCATTGCAAATGACAAGATTTCATTCTTTTTGTTGGCTGAATAGTATTCCATTGTATATATACCACATCTTCTATATTCATTCATCAGTTGATGGACACTTGGGCTGTTTCCATAATTTGGCTATTGTAGATAATGCTGCTATAAACATCAGGGTACAGGTATCCCTTTGAATTAGTGTTTTTGTATTCTTTGGGTAAATATCTAGTAGTGCAATTGCTGGATCATAGGGTAGTTCTATTTTTAACTTTTTGAAGAACCCTCATAATGTTTTCTAGAGTGACTGCACCAGTTTGCATTCCCAATAGTGTAAGAAGTTTCCCCTTTCTCCACATCCTCACCAGCACCTGTTGTCTCCGTGTATTTCTGTGATTTTAACCATTCTGACAGGTGTGAGGTGACATCTCACTGTGGTTTTGATTTGTATTACCCTGATGATTCAAACATCTTTCCATGTTCCTGTTGGCCATCTGTATATCATCTTTAGAAAAAAATGTCTATTCATGTCTTCTGCTCATTTTTTTGATCGTCTTATTCATTTTGGAGGTGTTGAGTTTGATTCGTTTTTTATAGATTTTGGATACTAACCTTTTATCAGATATGTCATTTGCAAATATCTTCTCCCATTCCAGAGGTTGCCTTTTAGTTTCGTCGATTGTTTCCTTCACTGTGTAGAAGACTTTTATCTTGATGAAGTACCAACATTTTATTTTTGTTTTTGTTTCCCTTGCCTCGGGAGACCTATCAAGAAAGAAGTTGCTATTGCCAATGTCAAAGAGATTACTGCCTAT